>NC_086014.1:3121068-3463568 GCF_030014385.1 Trichomycterus rosablanca
ACACACGCGAGACAGATACACCAGAGTGCGCACCTTTCATCTGCAGAGTTGTCGGTTCGGGCCTCAGCTGGCTCAGACCAAACTTCTTTCTTTACGTTGTGCTTGTGTTAAAGCTAAATCCTACAGAGCACAACAAATGTACATCCGCTTCAATAGTTCAATGTAACGTGCGCGTCTATCGGGCACGGAGTTGCGAGTTCAAAGCTCATCTAAACTGTACTTACTTTTAACTGTAAAAGTAATTCTTTATTATAATGATACTGTGCTTGTGTGTTAAAGCTAAATCCTACTGAGTGGGGGAGCTAGGGGGAGCTAAGGGGGAGCTAAGGGGGAGCTAAGGGGGAGCTAAGGGGGAGCTAGGGGGGAGCATGGGGGAGCTAGGGGGGAGCTAGGGGGGAGCTAGGGGGGGAGCATGGGGGGAGCATGGGGGAGCTAGGGGGGAGCATGGGGGAGCATGGGGGGAGCTAGGGGGGAGCATGGGGGGAGCATGGGGGGAGCTAGGGGGGAGCTAGGGGGGAGCTAGGGGGAGCATGGGGGGAGCATGGGGGGAGCTAGGGGGGAGCTAGGGGGGAGCATGGGGGGAGCTAGGGGGGAGCATGGGGGGGAGCATGGGGGGAGCATGGGGGGAGCTAGGGGGGAGCATGGGGGGAGCTAGGGGGGAGCATGGGGGGAGCATGGGGGGAGCTAGGGGGGAGCATGGGGGGAGCTAGGGGGGAGCATGGGGGGAGCATGGGGGGAGCTAGGGGGAGCATGGGGGGAGCATGGGGGGAGCATGGGGGAGCTAGGGGGGAGCATGGGGGGAGCTAGGGGGGAGCTAGGGGGGAGCATGGGGGGAGCTAGGGGGAGCTAGGGGGGAGCATGGGGGGAGCTAGGGGGGAGCTAGGGGGGAGCATGGGGGGAGCATGGGGGGAGCTAGGGGGAGCATGGGGGGAGCATGGGGGAGCATGGGGGGAGCATGGGGGGAGCATGGGGGGAGCTAGGGGGGAGCATGGGGAGGGGGAGCTAGGGGGGGAGCATGGGGGGAGCATGGGGGGAGCTAGGGGAGCTAGGGGGAGCTAGGGGGAGCTAGGGGGGAGCTGAGCATGGGGGAGCTATGGGGGGAGCATGGGGGGAGCATGGGAGCATGGGGGGAGCTAGGGGGAGCATGGGGGGAGCATGGGGGAGCATGGGGGGAGCTAGGGGGGAGCATGGGGGGAGCTAGGGGGGAGCTAGGGGGGAGCATGGGGGAGCTGGATGGGGGAGCTAGGGGGAGCTAGGGGGGAGCTAGGGGGGAGCATGGGGGAGCAGGGGAGCTAGGGGGAGCATGGGGGGAGCTAGGGGGAGCTAGGGGGAGCTAGGGGGAGCATGGGGGGAGCAGGGGGGGAGCTAGGGGGGGGGGGGGGAGTAGGGGGGAGCTAGGGGGGAGCTAGGGGGGAGCTGGGGGGAGCTATGGGGGAGCATGGGGGAGCTAGGGGGGAGCTAGGGGAGCTGGGGAGCTAGGGGGGAGCTAGGGGGGAGCTAGGGGGGAGCTAGGGGGAGCATGGGGGGAGCATGGGGGGAGCATGGGGGGAGCATGGGGGGAGCTAGGGGGGAGCATGGGGGAGCATGGGGGAGCATGGGGGGAGCATGGGGGAGCTAGGGGGGAGCATGGGGGGAGCATGGGGGGACATGGGGGGAGCATGGGGGGAGCTAGGGGGGAGCATGGGGGGAGCTAGGGGGGAGCTAGGGGGGAGCATGGGGGGAGCTAGGGGGGAGCATGGGGGGAGCTAGGGGGGAGCATGGGGGAGCTAGGGGGGAGCTAGGGGGGAGCATGGGGGGAGCTAGGGGGGAGCATGGGGGAGCATGGGGGAGCTAGGGGGGAGCTAGGGGGGAGCATGGGGGGAGCATGGGGGGAGCTAGGGGGGAGCATGGGGGGAGCATGGGGGGAGCTAGGGGGAGCATGGGGGGAGCTAGGGGGGAGCTAGGGGGGAGCTAGGGGGGAGCATGGGGGGAGCATGGGGGAGCTAGGGGGAGCATGGGGGAGCTAGGGGGAGCTAGGGGGGAGCATGGGGGGAGCTAGGGGGAGCATGGGGGGAGCTAGGGGGAGCTAGGGGGAGCATGGGGGAGCTAGGGGGGAGCATGGGGGGAGCATGGGGGGAGCTAGGGGGGAGCTAGGGGGAGCATGGGGGGAGCTAGGGGGAGCATGGGGGGAGCTAGGGGGGAGCTAGGGGGGAGCTAGGGGGGAGCATGGGGGGAGCTTGGGGGGAGCATGGGGGGAGCATGGGGGGAGCTAGGGGGGAGCTAGGGGGGAGCATGGGGGAGCTAGGGGGGAGCATGGGGGGAGCATGGGGGGAGCTTGGGGGGAGCTTGGGGGGAGCATGGGGGGAGCTAGGGGGAGCATGGGGGGAGCTAGGGGGAGCATGGGGGGAGCATGGGGGGAGCTAGGGGGGAGCATGGGGGGAGCTAGGGGGGAGCTAGGGGGGAGCATGGGGGAGCTAGGGGGGAGCATGGGGGGAGCTAGGGGGAGCTAGGGGGGAGCTAGGGGGGAGCATGGGGGGAGCATGGGGGGAGCATGGGGGGAGCATGGGGGGAGCTAGGGGGGAGCATGGGGGAGCATGGGGGGAGCTAGGGGGGAGCATGGGGGGAGCATGGGGGGAGCATGGGGGGAGCTAGGGGGGAGCATGGGGGGAGCTAGGGGGGAGCATGGGGGAGCTAGGGGGAGCATGGGGGGAGCATGGGGGAGCATGGGGGGAGCTAGGGGGGAGCATGGGGGGAGCTAGGGGGGAGCATGGGGGGAGCTAGGGGAGCTAGGGGGGAGCATGGGGGGAGCTAGGGGGGAGCTAGGGGGAGCTAGGGGGAGCTAGGGGGAGCATGGGGGGAGCTAGGGGGGAGCTAGGGGGAGCATGGGGGGAGCTAGGGGGGAGCTAGGGGGGAGCATGGGGGGTTCATTGTTACAGCTAAAAGAGGAAGCAGCTTAGGTGAGCCTCGAACTCATAACTCCACAGATGAAAGGTAGCCAATGAGCCACCGCAGCCGATTACACATTTGCTTCACTCAGTAGGATTTAGCTTTAACACACAAGCACAGTATCATTATAATAAAGAATTACTTTTACAGTTAAAAGTAAGTACAGTTTAGATGAGCTTTGAACTCGCAACTCCGTGCCCGATAGACGCGCACGTTACCATTGAACTATTGAAGCTGATGTACATTTGTTGTGCTCTGTAGGATTTAGCTTTAACACAAGCACAACGTAAAGAAAGAAGTTTGGTCTGAGCCAGCTGAGGCCCGAACCGACAACTCTGCAGATGAAAGGTGCGCACTCTGGTGTTGAGCCACTCATCCCAACGAGCTCCCTGAGGAAAGTCGTGCACACTTATTATTTATAGAACAATCTTTAACACCTACACGTTTCCACCTCTGAGAAGCTTCTGGAGAGTCCTACACCCAACATCACTGTGGAGGCACCATGCTGTCACAGGTAAGTGGCTCATCAGGTAAGTGCTGTGGTTTATATTGAATGTTAATAACTTGCAGGTACTCAGTTCGAACCCGAGGAACAGCGTAACAGGACTCACTTCTACTCATCAGCACAAGATTTCACCTGACCGGTAAGTTTCCTGGAATAAAACCAACTGTGAATTAAAACGTGCATATAAATAAATACGTAATCAAATTCAATCACCCCAAATCATTCGGGAGGATGGGCCATACATTTCCATTTTATTTTTTTTATATTTCAGATACGTTTGAATGCGTTTAAATAAATAGCAACGAATTGAAATCATACTGATGGCCGGGTTTTCAAAACATGTAAAGCATATTATATAAATAAAAATGTTTTTTTTAATTAAAAAAATGTTTATTTATTTATTTTGTCTGGAAACTTATGGCCCACTATGTAGATTGTTGTTACCATTATTGTATTGCTTTATTACATAATGTATTGAAGTGAATGAACACATGGTGGCAGTACAGGCATGTTGAATCCACAGTGACGGTAAAGAAGTAGGTCAGAGTAGGACGAGGCGCACGTACGTCATTGAAGCGTGGATGATTTCATATAATAATAATAATAAACAATAATCCACTTCCGCTGGACTCGGATAAGAGTAAAACCAAGTTAAGATTCAGCTCTTAACTTTTAGCTACCCAGCTAATGCTCTTATTTATGGGTTGGGATTTGCCTCGATAATGAACTGGCAGATAATACTTCAATGTTTGCGATAGCTTTAAAATGACAACAAGAACCAGACGTGTTATGCAGAGCTGGTCATTTAGATATTTAAATGTTACATCGATTCTTCTTTATCTGTTTATGATGATGATGCGGTAATTACGAGGTTATTATCGCGTCGTTTTCTCTTTGTAGAAGGTTTTAAAATATACAGCTCATCTCATCACACCTCATCCTTCAGAACCTGACTCCACCCTCCTACCCCAACCCCTCAATTTATTAGATTATACTAGATATACAAAAGAGGGCATGTTTTACACACTTTGGTTACATTCATGACAGAACAGGTAATTACTGCTTACACAAGCTTCATCAGCTGAAGTTTTTATTTGGAACAGTTTTGTATCTTAAACCCAGAGCTTTCTTGTTGTGAGGCGACAGTGCTACCCACCATGCCGCCCTACAAATATTAAAAATAAATAAAGAAAAACCAAGAGGGCTTGAACATGTTATACAACAAAGAAAAAAACCCAGTTTGCTTTACTGTCAGCTACAAAACTAATGCTTCATTTATGTCACATTGCCCTCTAGGTTTCAGATGTGGTGTCCACTGTGCACCATTAAACTCACCTATAATGGCCATGCAGAAATTACAACTGAACAGAGCATAAGATGGGGTGGGTCACTCGATGTATGCGGTGTTCTTCACAATCATCTGAATGGCTGAGCACTTGATAATCACTTACCCACAGCAGGAGGCACAGTAGAATGTTCCATCGTGCAACTTACCAAAGTTGAAGATTCTGCTGGTAATGTTCTAGTACCAGAAACCACAGGGTACCATAATCACAATTAAACGATTTTTAAACAAAGACATTTTTGCCTTTTCTTTTTTCCTCCATTAATGACTATTAAAACTACATTATCCTTATAATAACGATTCAGTCATGTGTTCATCAGACTTACAGCGAGATCCTCTGGTTCTAGGTCCCTCTATACTGTGAGTGAGCAGTGAAGTACAAGCTATTTACTTGTTACAGCCAGCAATCATATACTACATAGATCAGATCTATATCTAACTGTCTTGAAAATAAGTCTGTGTATGCATTCACTGTAATCCTTCTGTGTTTCCCTTCCCACAGGTTTGATGTCTGGCTGCTTTCCTAGAAGAAGAGAAGAGTACAAAATTCTGTGATTGTCAGTTTCTTCTGAAACAACCCAGCAGAATTACATTTTAGGCCTGAGAACACATATTTACCTACATTTCATTAAAAAAAAACCAGATTATATATACATATAACCTAAATAAAATGTACATTAGCTATAAAATAGTCTAGACAAGTACTACAAACCATTCACTGAAAGCTGACATATTCAGAGCAACTAAATACAATTACAATGAACAAAACATTGGGGACATTACAGACATTATACAATATAAGAAAAAAAGTTAAACGTCACAATGCATAGTTTGTTATCAGCTAGTTTTAAGTAACAATGTTTCACAGCTTTATTATACAAAGGTGTCATCATACTATTACAAATTGTAGAAGGATTCTAAATCAGTATAGGAAAATGCAACTATATATAATGACCACATAAGCAAGACCTTTGCATGGCAACGTCAAATAAAAAAATAGATGGAACGACATCTCAGGGATAGCAAAAACACCCAAATTAAGCATAGCCATCAAATGCCTCTAATGCAAGCAGTTAGGGGCAAGTGATAGACCAGCATCATTTACATTTCATTTTTGGCATTTATCAGATGCGCTTTTATCCAACGCGACATACAGTACCACAAGTAAGTGAGGGTTAATGGTCTTGCTTAGGGGCCCAACAATGGCAACCTGGCAGTGGTGGGGCTTAAACCAGCAACCTTTTGATTACTAGTTGACACATTTTTCTGATTCTAGGTTTGTTTTTACTCACTAGTGTCCTTTGCTATACTCGCTATATTTTATTATTATATGATAGCTTTTGTCTTTTCTGTGTTTTTTTGCCAGTACAGGTGAATAGGTTGGAATTTATTTGAAGTTGTCTATGCTTACTACTACAACAAACAGAAATACCTGTCTACATATTAATTGCTGTTTAAAATGGCTTGTCTCTTGGGTAGTACCTTTGAAAGCACATGTTGGAACCATTTAAAATGGGTATACTGCTGTACTATAGTTTAAAGGTACTTTTTTTTTTTTTATCTTCTTAGGGATCCTTGTATTAACAGGTACAAAAAATACTTGCACTAAAAGTACTGTATTATGCCTCAACAGAGTACAGCTTCAGCAAAATGGCTCTAGAATCTCTTTTTTATCCAACTCTTGCAAAAAACATGCTAGTATTTTCCCAGCAGATTTGCAGAACCTCAGTTGCTTCATCTTCTGCCTTACACAGTATGCATGGAAACTCAGCTTCGCATTATGGTGGATTTGAGAGTAGCGAGCCAGTGGTGCCCTCGATGATTCTGACCAGGCTGTAGATCCTTACAAAAAATAAAAAAATTATACAGTTATGCATAATGTAATGTATATATTTAATGCAACAAGTAGATTTAATACACATGCAACTTACCATTGAAATGACATTATTTAAATCATTATCATTAAAATGATGAATTCTTGTCATCCTAGTTGATTTAAGGCAAGCCATAAGACAATGGTACAAATTGCAACATGATGCTGTACATATAGACTGGTGCACTGACCGTTCACTGAAAGCTGCCATATTCATAGCAGCCACACAATTACAATCAACACCACATTGGCAAATTAGACACTATACAACATTTAAAAAAGAAGATAAAAAAGAAAAACTATGACAAGTTACAATTTCAGAATGCAATTAGTTACATACAAATGTTGTCATTACACTATCTATTAAACTGTAGAAGGATTCTAAATCATGAAGAAGCTGAAATTAAGTTTGAATGCAAAGCTCTAAATATTATGAATATTAACAATATTATGAACTGTGTTCATTGTCTTCTTGGAAAATCTTATAATGCTGAATTATACAATGAAGGAAAAAATCCTACTGACAGTTTTAACGCTAAGTTAAAACAAAATAAAACAAATATCCATTTTGTTGTGGCAATAGAAAAATAAATTAATAACTGTTGGGTTAATAGATCTCCACTTATTCCATGCTTTCAGCAAACAGGCTTCTCATGTCTGTGTGTAGTCTGTTGTCTTCCTTCCTTCTTCTCCAAGTGTGTCGTGTTTAGCGAGCAGCTCCTTGTTGCATGACACCCAATACATTTTTAAGCCCTCTCCACCTACACACTGTTTATTTTGGATGACATCCTCTGGTTTGGGTTCCTGATGTAGGCCTATAGGAATAAGTACAATATATGAGCATAGACAAGGACGGATTAAGGATAGTCTGGGCCCCTGGGCAAAGAGTTGCATGGCTAGGGCCCCCAAGAGACCCTGGGGTCAAAGTCCCTAATAGTCAGAGGATCCTTAAAATGGAGGGCCCTCGGAAATAAAAATATATTGTATCATAAATGTTGATAGGCATCGCAAAATGTTTTGGGCCAGGGCCCCCTGACCTCAAGGGCCCCTGGGCGCTGGCCCCACTGGCCCGGTCAGTAATCCAGCCATGAGTATAGAATACAAATATGGATAATTCAATAATCATGCAGTAACAGATAATATATCAGTACAGGATACAAAAAATATGGATATTCAGTAATCATAGAGTAACAGATAATATATTAGTACAGAATACAATATGGATATTCAATAATCATACACTAACAGATAATATATCAGTACAGAATACAATAAATATGGATATTTCAATAATCATACAGTAAATCAAATTGCTAGATGAATCATGTTAAACACTTCATTATTTAAAAAAAAAAATGCAGCTCAAAACATCACATCATGAATCATTTAGGTATGAATGTAGTATTGATCTGTTTAATAAGTGACTGAATTTCTCGTTTATTAATTTACCCTTAAATGTGTCTTACTCACATTGCATCGTTCAGTCGTCAGCTGTACTGTGCGCTCTCGGATGGATGATGTGCTGTACAGATGTGTCGTTCACAAATGAGTCGGCTCACCAAAGTTCACCATAAAGAGAAGTAAGCCGAGTCGTCCGCGGTCGACACATCTTCACAGCACAGCGATAAAACGAAGCTCTGGAGTTCCGAGAACGCACCATACCGAGCCTTTGTTCAACACATTCTACCGTCCGAGTCCGGTCTCCTTACCGGAAAATGAAAAGGTTCAGGCTTTCCAGCTGGAGGCATTTAGTTCTTCAAGTTCTTTTGTTTCAGTGTTTTGCTCTGTTTGGAACTTTTGCGGCTCCTTCACCCATTATCAAGTTCCCAGGCGATGACGTACCTCGAACAGACAAAGAAGTGGCACTGGTGAGTTGGGCAGTGATCATGCAAAAGCTTGCACATGTTTTTAGTCGTAATATTTTAATAAACATAAGGTTAAAGAAAAATCCATAAAAGTTGGGACAGTATGAGAAATGCAAATAATAACAGACGTTATTTGTACATCTATTTGGTAGGTATTTACACACAAAAGAGTACAAAAAGATTTAAGACTAAGATTTCTTTATATAAATATATGTTCATTTTATAAAGACACCTGGTACACATTGAGATCAGTCATGTGACAAGACAGTTTATCCAATGGATGCAATAGCAAAAAACTTTTTTTTCAAAACTGGGCAACAGTACAGGGCTATTTTGGACTGCAGGCAGAACAGTCTAGCACCTTCTAAATACGCAGTCACGTCTGCTCAGAGTAGTCTGGTCATGTCACCATGTGGTTTTCATTTTGGACACCACAGACACTTTTTTCCTGTACTTTTGAAAATGAACTCGTCATTTTTACCACGTCAAAAGTGCTAGGTTTAGCTAAAACAGATAAAGATTAATATAGACTAGAGAGAGCAAGCGGACTAGAGTGGCACAAGCTACACTTATTATGCAGGCCATTATTAAATGCATCTGAGGTAGCCAAGAAGAAATATGATGATTTAGACAAAAGAAAATGCAAACCTACCTTTGCCACTCCTCTGTGCAACAATCCTGAAAGAGATGTTTTTTTCTTTAATTAAATACATAATATATTTTGAAATTCATCACATTTAAATTTGAAATTCAGAAAACATTTAATTCTTAATAAAATCAGAAATTAATAAAATTAAAATTAAAAAATGCATAGAAAATTAAATTGATATCAGCTGTGTTTGACTAGCACGTGAACAGCTAATAGATTGGTGTTACAAGCAGGGTTGTCAATTAAACGTTTCAGCCATAACATTTCAGAGTTAGGAACACCAGTAAATGATGAGTTAACAATGAGACAAGAAAAAAATATCACTGACTAAACATGTTGCCAGAAGAGATGTTGTAACAGACTCACCAGTTGTGGAGATTGTGGGGTGACAGGGTTACAGAATCATGTCATTTTGCCCTGCCATTTATGGCTTGCAATAAGGGCATGGAGGCATAGATGACTTGATGTGTCAGTTCCTCTTAGCTGAATCACCTGCATTTTCACCTGCTAACAGAAGATTCTGCAACTTTTTCTCTTGGAACCATGATGCACGCTGTACCGGTGCAGGAACATTGTTGCTTTAGCAAGTTGCTCCAGGCTGCATTTCTACTGAATAATAAAGCAGAACTGTTTTGGTTTAAAAACTTGGACAGTTGAGTTCTGTAAAAATACTTAAATTCAAACATTTAAAATCAAACATGAAAACCTTAAACATAAAAACCTCTGTACACCGCTAATTCCCAGATAAATTAGCAAGCGGAATAAAAAAAAAAGACTTGATGTTTCGTTTTTGAAGTAGAGCTTTGCTTCTGATTGTCACATTTTTTATAACATTTAGTAGCGAAGTAGTGTGTTTAGATACAATGATACAAATGATGCATTCATGTAAATAAAAATTATTGTGAAACTTATTTTTGGAGCCAGGGTTAAAAAAGAAAAAAAAAAAAAGAAAGTTTAGGACACATTGTGTTGGATGTAATTAGCAAAGGCTGGAATGCGGTATCACTGAGGATTAACTTAAGGTTGTTGTTTTGTTCCTCTCTTGAACTCTAAAGCACTACTTAAACAAGTTTTATGGATGCCCACAAGACCGATGCAACTTAATGGTTCTAAAGGATACGTTGAAGAAGATGCAGAAGTTTTTTGCTATTCCGGAGACTGGAGAGATTGATCAGAAGACTGTTGAGACTATGAAGAAGCCCAGATGTGGCGTCCCAGATGTAGCCAATTACAACTTTTTTCACTCAAAGCCTAAGTGGCAAAAGAAAGACGTTACATACAGGTGAGCTGCTGTTTTTCATTTGCGTGTGCATCTGCATGGACATTTGAGTAATAACATTACTAACATAAACTGCTGCTCTTTTTTTGAGTTAGATTGCGCACTCATTCAGTTCTGGGAAAAACATCCCCCTTGTGTTTTTTTTGGATTGCAGGCCATATTTGGTGAACCAGCTGGAATGCAAGACAAGCAATCTTTAAAGAATGTTTTGTATTGGCTTTTGTGGCTACATCTAACCATAATGACAGTGCTTGTATCACTAGCAAGACACAAGCACTGAACAAAAATAAATATTGGTATGTCTGTTAAGTGTCAGTAAAGCAAAATCTCCAGTTTTCAGTGTTTAGTGTTCAGTGCAGCAATCCAAGCCAACCGACACTGTGAATGACCCATATTACACATAGTTTTATTTGAAACAACAGCCAGTTCTTAAGACTCATTACCTTTTCTACTCTAAGAGTTCATAGCAACACATCTCATACTTCCCTATCATCCTATCATATTCTGCAGCTTCTGAGAAAGCCTTTCACAAGATTTTGGAACATTAATGCTACAAAAGGTGGAAGCCAGTATACTGCAGCATTAAGACTTCCCTTTACACAGGAACTGAAAATCTAAGCTCAAACTAAGCTTTAAACTATGAATATCCTTTACCAAATATTTTTGATCCATTAAGCTCCTGACCAAATTTCTACTAAGTGCAACTCTGTAGTGAGGGGTGCCAGATATACTGTAGATATTTTCTGTGCTGTGACTTGTGTCCTACAACTTGAAGTTTGTAATATAAATACAAACATGTCCAGGAGCAACGACAGCTGCAAAGTCTGAAGGTCTACCTTCTTTTTTTCTCTAGGATACTGGGTCACACTCCAGATATGGATGAAGAGACTATTGATGATGCCTTCTTCCGTGCCTTTAAAGTCTGGAGTGATGTCACACCTCTTACCTTCACACGCATCATGGATGGAGAGGCTGACATCATGATCAATTTTGGCCGCAACGGTATTTCTGAAAACTCTGCGGTGTCATGTGATTTTGTTTGGCTGGGATTTTGAGTTTCAGTACACAACAGACTAGCTATGTGTTAAATGTGCAATGGCAATTTGACAGGTGTTCACAGTTTCACTCTGCATTGCTTTTAGAGCATGGTGATGGTTATCCATTTGATGGAAAGGATGGTTTGCTAGCCCATGCCTTTGCTCCTGGTGCTGGGATTGGAGGAGATTCCCACTTTGATGACGATGAGCAGTGGACCCTGGGAGACGGGCAAGGTGTTAAATTAGATGTCCTGATCAGTAAAGAGGTCTTTTCCCAAGCAACAATCAAACTAATAACACATTTTTATTTTCTCTAGTTGTAAAGGTCAAGTTTGGTAATGCAGAGGGAGAGTTCTGTAAGTTTCCGTTCCTCTTTATGGGGAAAGAGTACAGCAGCTGTACATCGCAGGGACGTGATGATGGCTTCCTTTGGTGTTCGACAACCTATGACTTTGACACGGATGGAAAGTATGGGTTCTGTCCACACGAGTGTGAGTAGCTAGGAAATCTGTTGTTTATAATATTTTTATGTTATTAGGATTTTAACATCATGTTTTACACACTTTGGTTACATTAATGACATGACAATATCAAACACAGTCATTGACAATTTTGTACTGTATCTTCAATTTACCTCGCTTGCTTGTTTTTGGACTGTGGGAGGAAACCGGAGCTCCCGGAGGAAACTGGCAAACATGGGGAGAACATGCAAACCACATCTATTGTGGACAAATTTATAGCCATTTCTTCTTGGGTGAAGTGACTTTTTAATAATTAAACTGCATAAACTGCATTAAAGACAGCTGCAATATATTCCAGACATCTAACAAACCAACCAATCTATTAGGGAAAAAAACACTTTAAAAAAGGTAATCGTAATCTGATTACCAGTAAATTGAAAAAGGTATCACAACATGCTGTATTTCCTATTTTACAGTGCTGTTCACACTAGGTGGAAATGGACAGGGAGCACCATGTAAGTTCCCGTTTACTTTCCAAGGGGACAAGTATGACAGCTGCACCACAGCAGGTAGAGACGATGGGTACCGCTGGTGCTCCACCACTGAGGACTACGACCAGGACAAGAGCTACGGATTCTGTCCTGAGACTGGTAAATCATTGTTTTCTACAACTCACACTGTCGCAAACATATCACTTTGCAAATCATCAAATGCAACAGTAGTAAGCAATTAAAAGGCTAGGTGTTAGTTTTTCCCTAAGTCTGTATTTACTGACTTTTATTAAAGATACTGAAACCTCAATACATGTGCATGTAAACATTTAAGAGTTATGTTTTTTTAAACTGAGATGTTAAAAAATTGTAGTCAGACATGCTGCTAATTTCAAATGTAAGTTATATATATATATATATATATATATATATATATATATATATATATATATATATACACACACACACACACAAATATAGAACTGTATTAAGCACAATATAGCCAGAAATAAGTCTTGTTGTGAGATGGCATCTCTTCAGTATCTAATAGTCAGCTTTGAAAGTATTTTAAATGTTTTCCACTGTGGGCTCACAATGTTTTTTCCATCATGTCAAAGAGAACTACCAGCCCACTCATCTGGATCCAATTCAGCAGGAATTTAGCTGTGTGTGTGTGTGTGTGTGTGTGTGTGTGTGTGTGTGTGTTTTCATATAAACTTTGCATTAAAAAAAAAAAACCCAAAAGATTTGTTTATGTTGTAGCTTTAAAAGAATAACTGTACCAGCAGTAGAAGCATCTGTTTTTATATTTATGCTACTTTGACATCTTTTAGGTCCTCAGCCAATAAAATTAATCGCAAGGGGACAGACCTCTGTTTCATTTTAGTGTAGAATTGCAGTTTCTGGGTATGCAAAAGGATTACTGAGATTGGCCCCCTATCCAGGGTACATTGCCCCCTTGTGCCCAGTGTTTCAAAGAAGGCTTTGATCTGCCTATGACCACCACCAGGACAATGCAGTACTGAAAAATAATGAATACTGTCTCCTCATGATGCAGTATTTTGACAGGTATTTTGTAGCCAGTTAGCCCTAATTGTGAAATAGAATAAATAGTGAAATTATGCAACAAGCATGTTCCTATTCCTTACTGAACAATCGTTTTTAACAGTAAGTTACTGATTACTCTATCTCACTGACCCCTCCATTAACTGGAAATTATTTCGAATTAAAAGCCTATAAAAGACAGATTTCCTCTTTTTAAAACTGTTAGGATCTTTCATTGCACCCAGTTGTGCTCTTTTACCTCCTGCAGCCATGTCTACGGTTGGAGGAAACTCTGAGGGTGCTCCTTGTGCCTTCCCCTTCATTTTCTTGAGTAAAACCTACGATTCTTGCACCACCTCTGGACGTAGTGACGGGAAGATGTGGTGTAGCGTAACTAAAAGTTTTGATGAGGACCGCAAGTGGGGCTTTTGCCCAGATCAAGGTAATGTATTGCTTAACCTATTATTCATAGCTACAATATTTCAATAAACATTTAATGGAGCTTTAAGTTTGCACACTGTTTAGCATTTTCAAATGTGCAATGCAAGACAGTGAAATACAAACATTTGGTTCAGATTTCAGAAATAGTGTTTTAGTCGATCTTCAAAAAAACTGCTGTCAAATAAAAAGAGCTAACTCTGTTTGATTATTAAATATAAACCCAGATTTGGTAACTTTATACTTTGGGTTACTGTACTTCAGGGTACAGTCTTTTTCTGGTGGCAGCTCATGAATTTGGCCATGCTCTGGGTCTGGAGCACTCTCAAGACCCTGGAGCACTAATGGCCCCCGTCTACACATACACTAAACACTTTAGGCTCTCCAACGATGATATCAAAGGCATTCAGGAGCTATATGGTAAGTAAAGGCTTACATAAATCAAATACTAACTCTCATTTGTGTTTAAATAAGTAATGTTGGCATTAAAAAGATAATATTGTTTTCTCACAGGTGTACCAACTGATAAGCCACTTCCTCCTACTCAGGGTCCAGTTACTCCTATGGATATCTGCAGTGAGAATATAATATTTGATGCTATCGCGCAGCTCAGAGGGGAGACCTTTTTCTTTAAGGACAGGTAATTAAACTTTAGGTAATCTTAATGCCTTTCTCTATAAAACCTTTACAGTTTTACAATATTTCACTTAATTCTGCTTCACTATATAATGGCTCATTTTTTTTCTAATAACTTGATTCACAGCTTTGTAAACATTCGAAAAATCTCACCTTACATAGTGTGTTACCAGTCCACAGGCACTTACAGGTTCTGCAAATACATACATAAAATATTTTAGCACACATTATAGTTACATAATATTTTTTTAATATTCAGTCTATTGTTCATTGTTAATCAAAGCCTTAAAAAACTTAATTGGACTAAGAACCTTTTGCTGCCTCAAACAAACACAAAAAACAGCAGTGATTCAGCAGTGAGTAAAGTTTTCAAAGTGCAGTAGTCAGGTTGCTAATGAGAGCCTGAAGAAGGAAATAGTCTGACATTTATCTGGTGTTAGTTTTAATATACTGTAATTTTTATTAACCTCACAAACAAAAAATGTGTCAGCAAAAGAAGTCCTATATTTTTTTTACACAAAGTATTTTTCACTTAACCTTTAGTCAGTTTTTGTACTACTAAAGTTTAAATTACATTATTGTACTTTGCTTTTAATTAAGTTATTTTCATTTTCCAAAGCTGACTTGCCAAGTTTGAGATGTTGAGATGTGACTACACTTTTTTTTATTATTGGTGTAAAGTAAGGAGCTATGCAAATAACTTTAGACTTAATAAATCAACCTGCTGTTAGTAAATCCCCCCTACATATAGAGACATTCATCCACTCCCGATATACCCTGTTGAAGACTGAATTTGTTGGAAATGGCAACACACACACACACACCTATGTGCATAATGCAGTCTCAAAGCAAAGCCTCCGCAGTGAGAGTGTACTTAATGTCCTGCACACAGTGTCATGTTTACTTTAAAATCCCCACAGATCTGTGGTTAGCATGAATATTCAGGAGACCACACAGTGGACAGTGCCTTTTGGTTAAAATGATTTACCAAACACAGCCTTGAGGACTAGCTCTAAGAGTTCTTGATGTACAGTCATGTTTATATTGTTTTTTTTTGGTTTTATTAACACATTACTATGCCTACTTTCCTTAATGCCTTTATTAAGTTATGATTGGTAACTTGCCAAAATGAGCTAGACATGTGGCTGGAAGGATACGTGGTATAGAAGTTCTAAGGTGGGTGTTGATCAAAAACCAGGTTGGCAGCTGCAGTTTTAATCAGTTGCCAGGGTCCGAAACTGGACATGGGAAGACCTACCTGGAGATAGTTGCAATAGTCCTGCCTTGAAATGACAAGAGACTGCACAAAAATCTGATTGGCCTCGAGAGAGTGAAACAGTCAAATCTGTTTGATAATGTAGAGGAAGAACTGCTAGATTGGGAGATAAAGAAAATGCAGAAAAATAATTAATACAAATCCAGGTTGACAATTATTTTTTTAAAATGTTGGATAAATTCCTTGATTATAAAAAAAAAAACAAATTTATACTGTGTTATAATATGATTTAAAACATTCTGCTGCTAACATGATCACGTTTTTATTCCATTTGAATTTCATATGAAATTATTAAAAGGTTACAACAGCTAAACCTACCAGAATTGCTTAGAGATTGTTTGCACAAATGTAGAAGTGTAATTGCAATCAGTAGACTACAGTGAACCTAAAATTCCTCTGTGAGCGAGTTACGAGGCTCATATTACTTCAAGGATGGATGACATTAGCTTTTAGATATTCACACAGCTGGGTCGCTTTAGACAGCTGTTTAAACAATTAGAGAGAGACACAAAAATAAAGGAGAGTAAAACTAATGAACTGTGCATTTTATTTATTGTGTTTGTGCAGCTGAAACAGAAAACCATGATTGAGTTTTGTTTTGCTTCAGGTATATAGATCATAAGTCATAAACTTACCTCTAAATGGCAGAACATTGTGTAGTTTTTTCTCTGTATGTGTCCTTTGCTGTCCTGTTGGAGCATGCTGATGTGCAAGAAAGAATTGTTGACACTACACTTAGTATCTGGCTGGTAAGCCAGTGCAGATAGGGAGTGGTGTCTAGACGTTTAGTGATGCTGTATCCAGATTTAAACAGGTCTACAGGAATGGGCAGACTATTATGTTATAAAAATGCTGAGGCTCTTTTCTCATTTATCTGAGCTATGCATGCAAATGTGTCATGATCTATTTGCATTTTTATAGCATGTACACTACATTGCCTTAAAAATCTGTAAAGTAGGTGTACCTCATAAATTAATTAATCAAGGAACATACCAAATAGATGTATCTAATAAAGTAACAATAAAAGTAAATGTACCTTACAGCTCAGCTCAGTCCATCATCTGAAAGTGTACTACAGCTCCACTTCATAGGTCAGAACACTGCTCAACAAATTAAAAAGATTGTTATAAAATAACTAGTACAACACCAAGTCTTTCTGACTTAATTGTTGATATATATTTGACCATAAAAACACATTTATAAAGATTTTACACAAAAAAGCAAAGACTGCTGATGGCTTAGCTGTTGGTACAGATAGTAATTTCATATTGCCGTTTTGTATAATTCTGTAGCACAGAAACTATGTTTATACTGCCACTGCATGCAAGCTGTAAAAACCATAGTCAGAAATACACTATTATGTCACTTGCACAAAATCAAGTCATATTTGCTTTGTATAAAAATGCATTGGATCTGTCCAGATCTGCCTTTCCAAATTCTAAACTTTTGTCCTTTGAAAAATAGGTCAGTGAAAAAAAAGCTGGGGGAATTGGGTTTTACCGCTGTATTGAATGTTGGAAAAGCGACTGGGTTTGGGTCTATGCCACTGGCTTCACTCTTGGACATAACGAGAAACAGATGCTTCAAAGAATCACCCCATTGTTGCCATTGTTTCAGTCGCTATGCTTTAGCCATGCTTGCTCACTTTCTTTATGTCTTTCTCACTTTCCCTTTCTTTTAATTATTCAGAGCCTCTGACTTTTCTGTAACTCTTTACTTTGACTGCCAATACTCTGCTTATACTAAATGATGCTGGCTTATTACCCACGACGTTATTCACCACATTACTCCTTGTGTCACTAATTTCATTTAGTCATAGTGTCACTATTAAACAGCTCATAAGTCATTTTCAAGTAAAACATTTTGTTCTTGCTCCCTTGTAGGTTCCTATTCAGGACAACTAATCCAAACAAGAAGCCAACAGGCCCGATGTTGGTGGCCACTTTCTGGAGTGAGCTACCTGAGAAGATAGATGCAGCCTATGAAAACCCACTGGAGGAAAAATCAGTTTTCTTTGCAGGTAAAGTTAGGACCAGGACATCAGTATAAAATGAAATAAGAATATTTTCGTTGGCATGAATCAATGAACTTTGTTTAAATGCTATTGCCAAAGAGTAAAAAAACCCACAAACAACATTTGCCAAGTCTAAAGCAGAAGAGGAGAGTTTAAGATGTTATATACAGGTCCTTACATGCCCACCTTTACATTTCCTCCAACAAAAGCTCTTTACAACTAGCATGTAAGCTCTTGTTTTAAAACTGCTCATGCCTGCAGATAAAGGTTGCAATTCTTACACTTAATTCATATACATGTATTGATGTATAATGAAACCAGAAAGGACATCAATCAAGGATCACCTTAGACACACATTACAAAGCCCAAATTATTTACCTTATTAGCCTGTTCCACAGAGGGTTTAACATTGTGTTAACGGCTCCAGTCACAAGTATCACAATTATTTTTGTTTTAAACAGGTATTTAACTGAATAAAACTAATAAAATTAAATGCATTGCTACCCAGCTGTGATTAACTGTTTAAATAACGCATTGACTTGAAGCTTGTATTATTATATTAAAAGTAAATGCTTCCTAAAATTCAGTGTGTAAGCCGCTCAGGTGGCGCAGCGGTAAAAAGAAACGCGCTGCAACCAGGGCTGGATTCTGAGAGCGTGGTATCGAATCCAATGTCAATGTGTGGGTGGCAAAGATGCATCTGGCTGCTGCTCGTGTTTCGGAGGGGATACGGGTTAGCTTCAATCACCTCCGTCAGGGCAGGGTTCGGCATAGACAGAGAGGAAGCACGATGCTAATTGAACAATTGGATGCGCTAAAAAGGGGAGAAAAAGGGGTAAAAAATAAAAATAAAAATAAAAAATAAATAAAATTCAGTGTGTAATAATTTTAATGTTTTGTGCATGTGTGTGTTTTAAAGGTGATGAAATGTGGGTGTATTCGGCAAGTACTCTGGAAAGAGGCTATCCTAAGAAGATCTCCTCCATTGGCCTTCCAACTGATCTTGACCGCATTGATGCAGCCTATTCATTTCACAAGAGCAAAAAGACCTACCTGTTCTCTGGAGACAAGTTCTGGAGGTACCATCACAAAATCACATTACTTTATCAGGTCAAAAATATAATTTCAAAAACATGCATATTACAAAATATGGGATGCAACAAGACTGGGTTTTTAGCATGAGCTGATATTGTCAATGTCCAGAGGTCAAAAAACACATTACAAGGCCAGTAGAAATAAATCATCTAAAACATTCCAATGTTTTAGGACGTTTGACTTTTTGTATGACTTGGCAGCTACAGCTTGTAGTGAGTCACATTAATGTCCAAGCAAACAATAACACAGAATTTTACAAACCAGGAAGCAACAGTAGCAAAACGAAAGCAAGTAAGCCAAAACAAGATGCGTGTCTACACAAATACAGATGTTTGTTGTTGTTTTTTTCATGTTTGCCGCCTATTAACACACAGATTGCTGTGACTATGAATGTATTAAAAAACATTGAGGGAATTCTTGTGAACCATGCCTTTGACGTTCAAGTCGGCACTTAGTAACAAAATAGCCATCACTAATTTACTGGCTTCTTAGACCTAAAATGAGCACCTCTATCTAAGCCACAAAGTGATCATTTTACTCAGGGATTGGATCTGTCCTATGGGCCACTAATTAAATAGGTAGTAGGACAATGGGCAATAATAAGAGCTGCTAATGCTGGTATTGTGCTGATAGTTTAAGAAATGTGATTGGCTCACTGCTAGACAAAAAAAAAAGTTATTTCACATACTACCCAAAAAACTCAAACAAATAACGATCAAATATGCCGTTCTGCTCCACAATTTATATTCTTAGAAATTAGATCAAAAATTGCATGGCCTATATGTAAGCAGCCCTGATTTCTGTCATATTTACTTTATAGGTACAATGAAGCCAAGGAGAAGATGGACCCTGGTTTCCCCAAACTCATTTCTGAATCCTGGAATGGTGTTCCTGATGATTTGGATGCTGCCTTTAGTATGAATGGGAAGGGTAAGGTTATATACAGTGTTTATAGAATGTAGTTTAGTTTTGGAATTGTGTATATTAAACCTCAACCTGCAGTGCTTTAGATTAGTCTGGAGGTTTTATGATAACCTGGATTGGTAAAATTTTGGTAAACCAGCCACTTCTGGGAAGGTTCACCACTGTTCCCAGTTTTCTCTGTTTGTGGATAATGACTCTCAATGTGGTTTGCTGGAGTTCCTGAGCCTTAGCAATGGCTTTGTAACCCTTTCCAGACTGGTTTGAACGTGGTTCCACATGCTGCTTTTTGAGACCTTCTAGCCTGCTTTACATTGACAGACAGGTTGAATTCAAGTGACGTTTGGATTCAGAAGAAAAATGAACCCAAGCATTAACTGAATTTGTTTAACTGTTCAATTTAGTAGCTAAGGGGCACCTACTTTTCCACAAAGGGCCAGAAATCATCATTTAAATAAGCACATCGTGTGTACTTGGGTTCTTTTTGTCTAATATTAAAGGACATTTGACGATCTGAAATGTATTGGTGTGACAAATATACAAAACTAGTAGAAATTGGGAAGGGGCAAATGTTTTTTTGTTTTTTTTTAAAGAACTGCACATAGGCTCATTTACTGCAGCCAGTCATCACCAAAACTCCTAAACAGGAACACACACTTAAAACCCTAAGTTAAACATACCAACTGTGTGTGATGCCTGAAGGGCACCTCTGTACCAATACTAAAGCAGTGAAATGCTTATAAAGATGTTTTACAGGCAGTTATGTAGAGGTACACATTTAATAGTGTACACCTTTTACCTACTGAAGGCTAGAAAAAAAGTACCAAAGCTTCTAGCTCTCAATTTCCACTTTTGAAAATGGCAGTAACAAATGTCAGTTAACAGAAACTGTGGGAGTCGAGGCCAGATCTAAAATTGTCACATTATCTAGGTAAACCAGAGGCATTTTGGAAAAGTAAAAGGGACTTTAAGGAATGTTTAGAGGCAAAAAGGGAACTATGTAACGAAAACACCACTAGCAGTTAAATTTGGGGAGGATCTAATAATTACATAATTCACGACAGCATCTGATGACGCGTTAATGACATGTTTGGTGTTATTTACAATGTTTTGGACACAACCCTTTGAATGAATTTAGATTTACAGTATTTATACAATGTTCTTTTTGACTGTAGTTGTGAAAATTCTAGTTTTGTTGTTTTGACTTGTGATGTATTTGTGATCTGCAGGCCATAGCTACTTCTTCAAAGATTCCCTGTATCTCAAAATGGATGAGAGCCTGAAAATCATCAAAGTAGGAGAGGTGAAAGCAGACTGGCTTCACTGCTAAGCAGAAAAACATTCCATGGGCCACAGGATTTGGGCCATGACCTTTGACCTTGTGTCATTTTATTCTGCTCCACAGTGGTGTAATGTCCCCCACTGACCCCAGAAACGATTAATCAGTATTTGTTACTCAAGTATTTGTCATCAAGCTCTGGATCTTTTTCATAATGTGATGTAGTTAAAAGGAGCTACTTCAGTAGGACTGCAAAAGTAAAATTTAAAGAACCACAACACTAATTTTTTTTGTTTTGAAAAGTTTTGTCTCAATGGTTTTAAACAATGAAAATGAGTGATTTGAGAACTAGGAACACATTTTTGGTATAGTATATTAAGGATATATCAGATACATGTTGGGTACCTTCTGCTTTTAACTTGCAACCACTTTTGTACCTTGTACAAAATTTGAAGTGTCCTGCAGAAACAGAGATTGAACAGAGCAGTAGCTTATCATGTATTTTGTTCTTTTCTTTTATGGCATTAGTTAATTGAGGGCACGGGTTGCCTAAGTATGTATATGGGTTTGGCGCATGATGGACTCATGGCAAGAAAGTATCTTGAAAATAGTTGATTAACCATATGTATTTTGGTTTTTGGCAATATAAGTTTTTTTTTTTTTTTTTTTTATTGTTTGCTTTGTGCACTGTCACTACAGAATTCTGAAAATAAACAAAAAAATTAAAGAATTAAATGAAATGTATCTCATTTTTCTCTAACTCAAATGAATGTGCACATTAAAGTTTGGACGTACAAATTAAAGATTACACGCACAAAAGGTTTAACATTATAACTATAGAAGACTGTACTTTATCTGTAACCATCAGGTAGGCAGCAGTGCATAAAACGAGCCCCGATTCTGATTTTTCTCTGTCTATATGATCACCAAACTACAGCGTTTGGCTACGGTCCACTGTTCCTTTTAATATGTACAGTCAAACCAACACAGAAAAGTCAACAGCTATAGATAGCTATTGCCCAATGAGGAATATGCTACAAGCTTAAACGAGATTATAGTTAATGATGTAATTTTGCCATATGATTATTTTTGACCCAGCAGATTTTCACTTCTAAGACCATGACATACAAGTTAGCTTTTTTTTTATTAGCACGTCAATTTTTTTTTTCTTTTTTACAAGCATTTTCATTAATGTTATGCAACCCTGTGCAATACAACTGGTGCACTGTTCATGCTGAATTGCTGGCTTGCACTCCATTACACCGACCAGGAAAGCGCATGAATGAAAACGTTCATTTGTTCTGCGATTACAGCATTAATCAAACAGCGACATCTTGCGGCTGGTTAAAAACCCATAACCCTCACTTATTAAGAAGGATCGCCAGATTAAATTGTGTCTAATTTGTGTGGTCTGCATATTTTTCTGTCCTATTTTTCATTTTTAAACCCATCCTTGTTTTCATAAAAAAAAAAAGACAATTATAAGGACAAATTATTGTAGTGCTGGCATACGGAAACGTAACATTTTACTGCAGCAGGATAGCTCTATTATTTAGCAATTGCTTTTGTGTAAATTACAAGGGCAAGGCCAAAGAGGTCAGATCTGCCGCCCCACTTGTGGAACAAGTGAACAGAACAGACAGGTCACCAAACACAAAACAAAAATGGTAATTCACAAATTCATCACAAACATGAACACAATATGCACTGTGCTACAACATTTTGAACACAACTATAAACACAAATGCTTCTAACACAGTTTTAACCCCTAAAAATGTTTCGGCCGTGGGTGCGCTGCATTGTGGGATTTTGGGTTTGGGGTTAAGTAGCCATACCTGGACACCGGGCTGGAGCTGTTCTGCTCCTCCATCGAGCGAGGGTTTCCCCAAACGAGCGGTTTCCCACCTCCACCTGGCACTGCACGTTCAGCTTTTCCAAACCGACGGACTGGTTTGCTGTTATGACCTTAACCTCGCCAACACAAATGGTTTTATGCTCCAGGTTGGTAGCATGCAAAGCCGTCAGAAAATCGAGGCCCAGTATGTATTTTTCTACCAGAACTCGCTTGGCAGTCGTTTCTAGTCGCCTACGTCTGCGCTTCATCCACCTCTGCCAGTCTCTGGATGGGGCTCACTGGCTTCATCGGGCAGAACCGGGTAAGCATTACGCTTGGTACCCGGCTCCTGCAGAATGCTGTCGACCTGGTCTTCCTTCTTGGGCTTCACCCCCAATAGCTGTTCAATCTCACCGATCAGTCATTTCACTTTTTCAGCCTTAGTTCATCCCGTTTCCAACACCGATGCGTTGGCAAGATGTAAGGAAACAACACTTCAACTGTAGGAGGATAGATAATTTATTTAGGATTTGCTTGTGTGAATAACAAGGGCATGGAAAAAGATCACAGATGTGATGTATGGCAGATCCCTCCCACTTGGTAAACAAGTAAATAAAACAGACAGGTCACCAAACAACACACTTAACAAAAATGGTAATTCACAAACTCAACACAAACGACAAATGTGCTGAGCTACATCATCGGCCCTTCCTGATTGTAAACGCCGACTTCTGTTCAATGCCACCTGCCAGTATCCGCTGTGTAAATTTGATGAACTAAACCAGCTAAACTCTGCCACCCAGTGTAGCATGTCGTCAATACGAGGCATTTAAACACAGATAGTCCACACACAATCCTCACTCACTGTTATTACTTTACTAACACAGCAAGTGAGGCCCATGGGCTGTTAGATGGCTTGATAATTCCAGCTGCTGCCATTTCTCAAATCTCGTCTTGCTTGAAGGCCTGCTGCATTAACTCTGTAGTCATGCGATCTGCCTCGCTCGCAGTAAATACATCCTAGGAGCAGTGCGATGTAAGGCCTTTGCTGCTTCGTTGCCGTAACTCCTTGATGGTGTCCTCTTTGGCATGCTGCTGGAGTGCACTGCCCATGGCCTCATTTGTTCCCCCACAACCACTGGCGCTGCATATTCAGCTCCTCCAGCGAGCAAGGGTCCTCACCCGAGAGCTGGGGTGTCCACCGGCCCCCAGCGATTCCCCACTTGCACCTGGCACTGTGTGTTCAGCTCCTCCAGCAAGTGAGCGTTCACCAAACGAGAGCCAGAGCAGTTCCCCCACCTGCACTTGTGCTGCATGTTCAGCTCCTTCAAGTTCGGCGGGTTTGCTGCTCCAGTGAGTGAGCGTTCACCAAACGAGAGCCGCGGTGTCCACCAGCCCAGAGCAGTTCCCCCACCTGCACTTGGTGCTGCATGTTCAGCTCCTTCCAGTTCGGTGTGTTTGCTGCTCTGTTGCCATAACTACTTGATGGTGTGATATTTGTCGTGCTACTGGGGTGCGTTGTGTTGCTGGGGTGCATGTTCAGCTCTTCCAGTGAGTGAGGGTTCCCCAACCGAGAGACGATAACACCGCAGACTTCACCAGTGGCAAACGGTGTAGATGCAGATAAATGTGTGCTGCCATTCCCATATCGATGCCATGCTGCATTAACTCTGTAGTCATGCAATCTGCCTCGCTCGCAGCAAATATGTCCTGGGAGCAGTGCGATGTTAGGCCTTTGCTGCTCCATTGCCATAACTGCTTGATGGTGTCCTCTTTGTCGTGTTGCTGGAGTGCGCTGCCCGTGGCCTCATTTGTTCCCCCCCACAACCACAGGCACTAACCCTAACCCTAGTGAACAAAACAAACATGTGCATGTAAATTTTGTGTGCTTTTCCTGCATGGCACATGAATGTAACATTCATGTGTTTTTGCATAGCAAATAAGATGATGTTTATTGTTGACATGAACATTCACAACTATTTAATGTGGTGTGGAGGTAATTTGTTTGCTGGGACGGTGTAACTGTAAAAGAAAATAGGATTACACAGACTTAAATAAGGCGGGGCAGTAAAAGCCTGACTGACAGCAGTTAGATTTGCTATAAGAGAGAGCGAGAGAGGGAGAGAGAGAGAGAACTGAAAGAATGGAGGAAGAAAGCAAACATTGCAACATTCCCCCACATTGAGGAAGTACAGTTAGTGAAACACAGGCTGTGTATAGTATTGTTAATAGTGAGAAGATGTCTCCTCACAGAGTGCTACCGCGACAGCAGTCCCTGCTCCTTCCTGCCATCATCAACCCATTCCTGCTGGACCTTAAACTAACCAGAGCCCAGAAAATCAAAGTAAGTGCTTTGTTTGCTTCATCCTGTTTACGCAGCAGTTGTGTGATGACGGTAGAGAGAGAGAGAGAGAGAGAGAGAGTCAGTTTGTACAAAATGTAACACTGCCACTGCTAAGGGCCAGTGATAGCTTAGTGGTTAAGGTACTGGACTAGTAAACAGAAGGTTCCTGGTTCAAGCCCTGCTACCATCAAGTTGCCACTGTTGGGTCCCTGAGCAAGGCCCTTAACCCTCAGTTGCTCATCGTGTTCCGCTCATTGTGTAAGTCGCTTTGGATAAAAGCGTCTGCTAAATGCTGAAAATGTAAATGTAAATGTAAATGCTACACATGGGAAATGCAAATCAACAAAATCCACCGAAGAATGTCCAAAATAAAACAGACTTTACCGTGGTGCAAAAACTCGCCTATTCACTGAGCTGTAAAAGTGTATATCCCCGTCCAGCCTTGTAACCACAAGTATTATTACATTCCAGCATTAGGTATAGTACTTTAGTCAGTAACTGCTAAAAGTGCCTTTGGTTTTAAACTGGTGTCCTAATTAGTATAAAATCTGAATGAACCTACTACATTGCCAGCTACAAACTTAAGTTGGCGATTTATTAGGAAATTGGTGGCATGTCGACACAGCTGGTACAGGCGCTTCAAATCGAACCTAATATTGTCTCGCAAAAATGATCTTCAGGAAAGTCCAACTATCACCAGGGTTCAGTTTCACCACAGAAGCCATAGCATTCCTTCTTTGATATTTCTGTGAATCCGTGATGCCCGTTACAGGGTCACATTTCTGCAGCATGGTCAGGAAGGTGTTAGTAGCAGTGTTGAGTGGGAGGGTTGACCGATTCCATTGCCAGCCAGGCCATCTTGTTTAACATCAGTATCTGACCTAACAGATGCTCTTTTAAATGAATGTGTACAAATTCTCACAGACACACTCCAAATCCTTGTAAAAATTTCTGTTTAGATGAGTAGAGGTTGTTTTGAGTTCATGGTAACTGATAATAAACAACTGCTTCTCTGTGTCTCCCGTGTGTTTGTATATTTAGTGTTTTCTTCTGGGATTCATCCTCCTGCCCTTGCGCTTGTTCCTCATGGTCCTGGTTCTTATGATAATGTGGCCTGTTGCCGCTTTAATAACATTCGGGCGTCCTCTAAAAGGAGAAGTTGAACCCATAACAGGCTGGCGGAGGTATGCACTGCTTATACTTTATAATTCAGGGTATATATTAAACAGACAAAAGCTACACAGCTATAGACAGAGCGTTTATGGTGCTAATAAAAGTTAGTTAAATGGACATGTGATTTGCTAGAAGAACGCACAAATGTTAACATCCACAAATAACTTGTAAAATCTATTGTCCATGTTATTCACTTCAATACTGTCTATCATGTCAATCCCCCAGGACAAATGGTCATTTTATCCAAGTGTTGGAGGTGTGTGGACACACCAACCTTCGCTTGCAAGATTTTCTTAGTGTAAAACAAAACATGCAATAGCAACATTATGCATTAGCAAAAATAAAAAAAAGTCTCTTAAGCTCATGAGGAAAATGTATATGTGAATCAAACTCGATCAAACTGAATCAAACAGCCTATAAGACTTGATGAAGCAGAAAATAGGTAACATTTAAAAAGCCACATAATTGTGTACTGTTGCACCACTGTACATGACCATTAAATTACAGTTGAAACTAACTTACAACTATAGACATTGCATCAAAAACAAAGTAAAATTAAATGAAGTGAATTAATCAAACATGAATTATTGATATTGGATGGCACAACAATATCAGTTGTATGTGTGTGTGGTATGTGGTGCTTTTTTTGCAATAGTTTTTGTAATATTAGTTTTAACCCTGGCATGTTCATGCAGGTTCATGTGTCAGACAGTGATGGTGCTTCTTGGACGGCTGTATTTCTTTGTGATGGGCTTTCATGTTGTGGTTAAGGGGAAGCAGGCAACCAGCACTGAGGCTCCCATTCTGACCGTAGCTCCTCATTCCTCATTTTTTGATGGCATTGCCTGTGTTGTATCGGGACTGCCCTCTACTGTATCCCGCTCAGAGAATCTGCTTGCTCCTGTTTTTGGCCGTAAGTTGCAGACAATTTCTTTGTTTTATTCATGCAAAATTTAAAGGTGAAATAAGGTTTGTTTACAAATGTGTTATATCATTGAATATCTAAAGATTTAATACATAGGCTCAAAATGCTATACAGTATAAGCCATATTTTCAACACCAAGTCGAAATTCTTGCTGTTAAAGGTGCTGTTAGTGTTTCACTTCTGGCTTATTTCTCTCACTCATAATTGACAAGTTTTCTTGGTTTGTTTGATCCGCATTTACATTTTCTCATTACTTTACTAAACAAAAATAGAAAGTGGCATAAATTTCAGTTTTATTTCACACAAAACTTAGGAGAAATTTAAGGGAGCAGAGTTAGCACTGACCAAGCAAGAGAAAACAGAACAATCAACAAACTGCAACATAAATATACAAAAATATTTTTCTCAAAAAATGATCCTGGATTTGGTAACAAACCCTTTGATGCATCAGACCAACTTTACTAGCACTAACTGCTTTATTGTTAAATTATAGTAATTATTTATAGGCTATTTATAGGGATAATTACAATATAGCATTATAGAGCTGTTGTCTCATAACCACAGCTAGCACCATTAAGTACAACCGTAAAAGAAGCACCGGCCAATCTACCCTGTTATAGTAACTATTAGCCACTTGCTGCCACTTTATTTATTTATTTTTTTCTTATTAAAAGTACAGCTCACTTGCTGTTAATCTATCTAATCAACCTGATTCCGGTTGATAGCCAAAATGCTTATGGAAGCTCAATATGTTAATCAAACCCCAATGCACAGCCAGCATGTTGACAGTAAGGTTTTCTTTGTATCTTTCAGGATTTTTACGGTGCTTTCAGCCTGTGCTCGTCTCGCGGCTGGACCCAGACTCACGCAAAAACACAATCCAAGCAATCAGTAACCGGGCCAAATCTGAAGGCCGATGGCCACAGGTCACAACTGCCTTACATAATTTATTGCTATAGTTCTTTTAAGATTTAAAAGAGTGAATTATGAGGTAACTGAGCACAGCCCACATCAGTTCCACTGGCATGTTTCAAAAGCAGGACATTACTTTAATGAACATGACTTGTAAGACTGAAGTTGCTTAACTTTAACTGTGCTGACTAACAAATTGTGTGGTGACATTAATGACAATTTGGATACTCTGTTCTGTTAAGCTGTTAATATAAGTTATACAAGTATAAATTTATATATATTTAAAAAAAATGACAAAAGTAAAATGATGAATTGGACAGTGCATGTTATGAAAATTGAGTGAACAATTAAATAAGCTAAAACCACAATTTTTAAGTATACAAGAAAAGCAAAAAATTTGACAAGGGTTGGAGTCTCTAGTTTGCTGTTTGGGAGGCACCTCAGGGCTACACTGGATTTTTCACATCTAAAATTTTACATGGCCGAAGACCTCAAAAGGTATGCTGTACATACTAAAAGAAAGCTGGAAACACGGTCCCACCCAGAGTAAGATAGATATGCAACATATCCTGGACTTAAAACAAAACTGCTAGCCCAATTTGTTCCATGCTCAGGAACAGGCAGTCCCAGCTCAGGCCATTAGGACCAGAAGAATTTCATCTAATTAACTAACCCCCCTGAGCAGCTGTTACCACAGAGATTCTTTTAGTTTTAGAAATTTATTGTAAATAATTCATGGATCAGTTTATAGAGACAGAAAATTTACAATTGTCTAATTACCATGTATGTGTCAGTGTTTAGACAGACTGTTTATCTATTAATATGACCTAGCTGAATATGTTTTCATGCAGGTATTGATCTTCCCTGAAGGAACCTGCACAAACAGATCATGTCTGATTACTTTCAAACAAGGCAAGAAGACAAACACTAACTTATGTATTTATTTGTAAGTTTATATTAATGATTGTGCAATGACCTTACATCAAGTGACAAGTCATTCCTGATTGGCTTTAGGTTCTTCCAAGTCCCCTTTAAAGATGAACTCGTTTGTACCGAATCTCACTACAGTTTCAGGTCATATATTTGATAAAATTTAGCTTTTAGATATGTTTTATTTTACACTTTAGTGAAAAATAACCAATGGTTGTTTCACCTGTGCAACCAGCTAATAACTGGTTTTGCCACATTTGGCAGTAACAGCTGCAATCAATTGTTTGCAGATTTTGGCCCACTCTTCTTTGCATTACGATGCACAATACAATATCTTATAGAAGCAGTAAATCTGTGGGAAGATAAACGGCACCCACAAAGCATCAGAACTTTATCATACTGATAGCAGAAGCAGCATCAAGAGCTGTTTAAAATCATGTTTCCTGTTTTTGTTAAGTGTTCAGTCAACATGCACTTTATATCTTTGCATCTTTACCGGACTTCCTTTCCTTGTAATGCAATTCAAAAACCAAGATCTGATATTTCAGATCAGTTTTATTTGCACACATTCTTTTGAGATATAAAACTGATGGACTAAATAAGATCATGCTATGTGTAGCTGGAAAAAGTAGGAGACCACAATCTAGGACACAGTCAGATCAATAAAGTCCACTGACTGACATGACACGACACATAATGTATACTAAAGACTGTTGTGGATATAAGCCACCAGCTCTGGCTGTCTTGCTGTGTGCATGTTTGAATATAAATGTGTGAAAAGGGAAGAAAAAAATGAAATTGTCACTGTTTTTATTTGCAGGGGCGTTTGTGCCAGGAGTCCCAGTTCAGCCAGTGCTTATCAGATACCCAAATAAGCTGGTGAGCGGCACATAAGTACACTTCTGATTATTCTAGTCATTAAAAAAGTGCAGACTTATTATTCCATAAAAATGCAAATGTATATTTCATATTTAAAGCTCATTTTGGCTCAACATTGAAAATTGCAATGAAAATTGTTTTTCTGGGGCCAAAGCTCTAAGAAAAAAAACTGTAAGACCACAAAAAATCCTATAAGTACATTCTTACAGAAATATATTCCTATTTTTATCCTCATCCCCTGACCTTGACCCCATAGAAAACCACTAGAATGAGCTAAAGAGTCCACAGATCTGTAGAGGAGACTGTACACTAGACATAAAATAAAGGTAAAACATTTCTGCTCACTTATATTTGACATTAATCATTTCTTCTTTTTCACCAGGACACAGTAACATGGACATGGCAAGGTCCTAGTTAGTAAGTGCTGTATTTATCTGAGCAAATTCTTTACAAAATATGTAATGTGTTACATGTTAGGACTATTAAGACTTGCATGCTTTTGGGAATCAAATAATCTAAATGTGAAAATCAGACAATTGCACTGCGATTTTAAATGATAGAATTCAGGAAAACACAGACTAAGATTTTAAGTTAATAAAGGATTAATCTCTTATTAATCTTTTCTTGCCCAGGGGGAGTTTGGATTTAATGCTATACTTGATGTTGCATAATGTTTTAGACTCTTTTTATTGTCTGTATTGCTAAGAAAGTGGTTTCTTTAAAAACAGCATTGTTGTTTCCTGTTTTAGCTGGACCCTGCTTCTTCTTACTCTATGTCAGCTTTACACAACAGTGGAGATTGAGGTTAGCCATCATATATCTTCTCTATTCTAGCCTTTGGCCAAAAGTATGGGGACAAACATCTTTACAAGTAAATTTGTATACTTGAGCAACATTAATCCAACCAAGCAAACAGCCATGTAACTTCTACATTTACATTTAGTGTTGGATTGTCATTGTTCAGGTTGAACAATGTATGCGCTGCTACAGCTGGTTAAATGTGTGATGATACCGTCAAGTGAAAATGTCAAGCAACAACAGCTCAGCCGCAAAGCAGTTAGCCACACACACACTCACAGAACACGGCTGTCAAGTGCTTCAAGTGCCTTTGTGTTTTTAGTTTCTTTCTCCTCAGGTTCCCACAGAAGAAGAGAAGAAAAATCCTATAAAATACGCACAGACAGTGCGAACCGTGATGGCAAAGTAAGAAAGTACTGATGTCTGTCTGCAATCTGTTTAATCTCATGTCATTATGATTGTACTGATGACCTGGTTTTGGTGTGTATAACCAGGGCTCTGGGTGTCCCAGTAACTGATCACACATTTGAGGACTGTCGGCTGATGATCTCAGCAGGAGAGCTGACCCTGCCAATGGAAGCTGGTCTAGTGGAGTTTACCAAGATCAGCAAAAAGCTTAAGTACATCTTTCTGTTCAACCAAAAGTGCTTTCTGTGTTCTACATTTCTATGTACTACAAGAATTTTTCATTATTGTTCCACTCTCACAATTTGGATAGTGGGTTAAAATGTAAATAAAAATTACTAGAATGCCTCTATTATGTTTTATAATGGATATTTTAAGTGGATGCATTACAAATCCTAAATCTATGCTCACATCCTGATGCTATTGTAGGGATATTATAAGGTCAAAATTTACGTTGTTATGTTCTGTTACACAAATGTCTTAATTATCTTGACTTACATTTGTATTTTTTATTCATGCCGGCCTCAGTCTAAAATGGGACAACATGAAGGAGGAGCTGGAGAATTTTGCCGCAATAGCTGGTTCGTGTAAAGGAGGCCGAATCAGGATTGAAGAGTTTGCCAGCTTTTTGAAGTTATCCATCAGCCCAGTGCTTCAGGAGCTCTTTGCTCTTTTTGACAGGGTGTGTTTCTTTTTGCATGTCTGTGTGTGTGACTGAATGCCTTGTAATTAAACGAACATGACTGAACAGCACCCTTCTCAACCACACAGTTCAAAAGAACTGTCAGAACCTGTTAGAAGCACTAATAAGAGAAAAAAGTGAATATGACCCCTTTTTGATTATGCTGTTATTGCATATCTGTTACACCCAATGATTTTAGATTAAACAAAACATACTACACAAAGGGAATATATATATGTAAACCAGTATTAGCCAGGCCAGCCCAGTAGACTAAAAATATCTTGAACCTTATAAAGTCAAACAGCCACCTTAAGTGCCACAGACTCCACTAAACCACATTTAAAGCACTTGTCTTCAACCTGTGAAAATTTGAATCTGTGGTGAACTCGCCCATGAGTAGCCAGGCAAACATTTTCCATAGGACCTCCAGTGACTATGTTATTTGGGTGGCGACCCTTCTCAGAACTGCAGGTACAAGCCCAGTCAGTTTAAACAGTTTTTAAAAATCTCAACATGGTAGTTTGCAATCTTCTGGTATGAGTGTATCAGGTGCAGCTCAGTTGTTATTACCAGTGCAGTTTTGAGAATGCTCCAACACCTAGTTAATCTATGTTAAGTTGGAGTCCCTTTGATTAATGAATGGGGTAAAGGGGGTTGACATGGTGTATAGAGCAACACATTGGCTACAGTTAGTAATTGCATAGTAAGTGCATCTACATGTTATCTGTAGCTCTGTAAAATGGTCAATGAATGTATGTTTAGTAGAGATGCTACTAACAAAGTGCTCATTGAGTGTATGATATAAAAGTCCAGGTGTTTTTATTGAAATGATATGATATTAATTTCTTTGGGTTGACTGTGCATTTCCTGCATGTCACTGTAGGATGAGGATGGCACTATTGATTTCAGAGAGTATGTTATTGGTATGACTGTGTTGTGTCGACCAGCCAACACAGATGAAGTCATCCAGACAGCATTTAAGGTACATACATACATACATAAACTGGAATGTTGATTGTGAGCCATGCCTTTGATTTTAGTAAAAAAAATAAAAATAAAAAAAATAAAAATAAAAAAAACTTCTCAATTGCTATTTAGAATAAATAGGCACAAATCTAGTAGAAAGAGTCAAAGATGTTATAGTTTGTGTATTTATCTGTGTAATTTTCATTTTCTAAACTGACTGCAGTCTTGATACAAATTGTGAATCACATTAGCAACTGCCCTTGTATTAAACCTAGTTTATTTACACAATTGGCACTCTTAAATGACCAGAATGCTTAATATTACATTACAAGCTCAATTCACATTCAGTGTAATTAAAATACTTGTGGGTTTGCCCCATTATATAAATTATGCTAATTTTGAAGATTATTAAATCATTAAAGTTTTTACTTTTGTATGTCTTATACACAAACCTTTAGTAAATTAAATATGTAGCCGGTTTTATATGGTTTAGTTACTAATGGTAAGCTACTACTAGTTTAAGATAAAACGACATGGTTTTGTTTGCTCGTCACTAGTTTCTGTTTATTTGGTTGTAGTACATTTGCACTACCTTATTTTATGTTTCTGTACCTAATTTATGTAATATATATTTAGCTGTTTGATATTGATGAAGACAACAATATCACCCGAGAGGAATTTGCTGGTCTGCTGCGCTCTGCTTTAGGTGTATCTGATCTTAACGTCTCCAAACTCTTTGACGAGATTGATGCAGATGGATCAGGACATATCACATATGGTATGTATGTATGTCTTTATTGTTAAAACATATCATTGGTAAATTTTTGCTATGTTGGTTATTATGCAAAAAACATTATTTGTTTACATTTATTTTTACATTTTTATTTTACATTTTTTTCCCACAGGCCTGTTAAGAAATTTCTATATTTTTCTATATTTTAATAAGACTAAAAGTGGAAAAATGTTTCTAGGCAATTTTTATTAAAACAGTATAGTACTAAACTAGTCACTATAATAAACCGATCCAGTTTAATGGTTAAGTCAATATAACCTATAACTGCTTTTTTGGTTCTTTTCTGCTGTTATTCACCAGATGAGTTCCACTCCTTTGCTTTAAGCCACCCGGAGTATGCCAAACTTTTTACCACGTATATTGACCTCCAGCGGTACCAAGCTCTTCGGGAAGACAGGCCAGATTCCGACCCCATCTCCATCCAGAGATCTACTGTTTCTTTAAGTGACCAAGAAGAAAGTTCAGACAAGAAGGATGATTAATCATTCTGCATTTAGAAAAAACAGGACTAAGACAAGCACAAATCACCAGAGGTCCTTAAAACATCAATTACTATAACTTTTTCTTTTTGATCTACTTCAAATGTGAGCATAATGTGCCTCAGCAGCTAGGATTGAGCAAAACATCAGTTTCAGTCCCACTGCTGTTCAAAAAGAATTCTTGTAAACACTTATTTTGCATTAAAAGTTTATGCATGATGTGTTTATTCTCTAACATTAAAGATACATTGAAAACTGCTAAACAGCCAACGTCACATGCTGAGATCTTCCACCAGGTGACAGCAGCACCCTAAATTACAAGCTCGGTAGTGTTTCTAATGTTTCTTTTTTGTGAGCAATAAACAGTGCCAAAACAAAGAAAACTTTAATCTTTTAATCTCTATTAAACTGTACACAGTGAAGCAAAGAGACAGACAGTAATCTTGTGAACATTGTTGCATATAGAATATCAGTGTTGGGGTTAATTGTGTGCTACAGGTGACTAATGTTCTCTTGTTTGGTCCAGCCCCGTGAAGGATGGCATGCAGCTGACTTCATTAAAGCCCTGCTGTTCGTACGCTGTGATCACCAGCTGTGATTTCCCCAGTCATTTTGTTTTAACCTTTTCAGAAGAGAGGAGCCCATTTCATTTTAATCACAATTGATCAGATTTCACGGAATCAATTAAGTAACGTTGAAGCCTTTGTCGCCTCTTTCTCTTGATTTCTCCTCCTTAACATTGCAGAATTTATTTCAGTGCAGCCCCAGGTTGAGGTGTCTGGTTGAATTGTGGACAATCAATGTCACTAATTGGGTTTGATTTTCAGCAGCCAAAGCAGGATTGGCTTAAGGGGCTGAAAGAGCCAATGTCTGCCTAAACCAATGGAGACGGATCTGATGCTCTTCTAAAAAAAGGTCAACGGTAATAAGATGAATAGTTAATTGACAGGTTATTAAACCATTGCAAATGCAGTTAGCAAAAAGCTAATACTGCTGGCTAGTTTCATGTGTTAAGAATATATTACCTTGGCCAAAAATATGTTGACACCTTGATTGATTTGATGTGCATAAAACCAGGCATGCAGTCTTCATGGACAAATAATAGCAGTATAATGGTTTATACTTAAGATGTTTAAGATGTCTGGCTCTGTTGCCACCTTTTTACCACATACGTTTGTCAAACTGAAACATTTTTAGGTGCTAAAACTGGAAATATAAAATATGAAGGCTATAAGCGCTTACAGAATTAGTTCTCAGCTGCCAGTGAAAGCAATCATACAACAGGAAATGTTCATCCATGGTTTTTGGGATGGTATTTCATGGTCAAGCAGCAACCCACAAACTATGGGTGTTGTGCGCTATGAGCGATTTGGGTGTCAAGAAGCAGCCAGTCTGAGCGCAGGGTCAGTTATATTCTTCTCTCTTGGCAGAATAAATGAATAATAATCGCCCCCCCCTATACAACACTCTCCATAAGTGATTTGATAACATCTAAGATAAACCCAACGATGACCCTACCACGGCCTCCACAATTACTGTTTAGGTGTTTCAGACACATTTATTGATAAACTAAAAATAGGTCAAACAGAAGATCCAAGACATTCAACATTCCACAAAACATCTCACCAGAATGGGAATGGTTCAGGACTGAGGGTGATCCTATTTATTATTAGTTTATTAGAGTTTTAATCTAGTATGAATGGCAGAACTTTTAAAATGTGCTGTCGGGTGGTGACTGTTCCTCTCCGTTTTTAACAATGTTTAATCAGGAATTGTTTAACACGCCTCCAGTTCTGTACTGTGTACCCCACTGTATTCTACACAGCGTATGCTCACGTCTATGTGTGTATATGCTGGGGTGTGTTTTTTTTGCCATACTTTATGCCGCCCACAGCTTCCCCAAATTCAAACCCCATAAGTAAACACAACTTGTAGCACTTTTATTTGTCTTTGATCTAAGGAAAAAAGCAGTGGCCTGGATCGGTTGGGAAAAAGCCAAAACGGCACCTCCTGGTTGGTGAAACACAAACACGTACAGCCCTTCCTCGAAATCACTGGCTGACACATCGCATGACACAGCCCACTCCTTCTGCCTAAGAAAGATTTTATGTTTACGGGGACTTGGACAAAGATCTGTTTAAGCATCTTGACTGGATAGACCAAAATTGGAAATGTGTAAAAGTTACATAAAATATCTACATTAATTATTAAGCAATTGAAAAGGTTACAGCCGTTAAATTAAAAAAATATAAAGTAATAAAAAAAAAAAAAATTAATAAAAATAGGTGCAAATTGCCACGCCTGTTTTTTTATTTTAAATTGTAGTATACACCTTTATATCTGTAATTCCTGACTACATTTTAAGGATATGTTGAATCAGCGGTAGGACTGCTTATGGTTATGCTATACTTTCAGCTAATCATGATCAAAACATGATCTTAAAAATCATATTATTATCTATAATAACAACAACAACGTCACCTTAAATACAGCTGTAATAAATGTAAATGAAAAGAAACCCTGTTTATTCTATAATAGTCTACAGTGGCTTTCAATTGTATAATAACTACATTGTTTACCTTTAAAGTCTGGTGGCTTATAATAGCCCGGCATCTTACTAAGTCACTTTCATTTAATTATTTTTAAGATGCCACATATATTAAGCTGTGTACATGCAATAAGCAATGAACTGCCCCACAGCATAAAAGTTATTACTGCATCCTTGGTTAATCAGGTATTTAATGAACTAATTTAATTAAGTTCCTCCTACCAATAATGTGAGCACAACATCTGGGCATACAAATCTGATTGACAAGCCTTTTCTTACACTGTTTTAGTCAGTTCTCAGTACAAAAGAAGACATGCTCAGTTACACCAAGATACACCAAATGACCAAAAGCACATTGACACCTAAACACCTCATACATCTGCAGGTGCTTGATGAACCTTTGTAAAATCATCAGCAACAGTGGGTAACCCATTTGCTGCTGTAACAGCGTTTACTCTTTTTTCAGTTTGAAACGTGACTGCAGAAATATGCTGTAACTTTGAGAACTTTATTACCCATATTAAATAAATGTTTATGAACTTTACTTTGTGCTGAAAATACAAATGATTGTATGCTGTAACTTAGGATTACCCTTCACTGGAATGTAGAGGCATGGTGTAACCTGTGCCACACAGTAACCTTGGCCTGTCCTGAGGCGGGAAGTTAACCTTTCAGATTGCCAGATGGTGAAGTCACTTTCATAACTAGTCCAATGGCAGTGTGCTTTAAACCACACCAGAAGATGCTTGGCATTGGGCTAGGTGATGTTTGGCTTGTGATGGGCGGCTTGCCTATTAAACATTATCCATGTAAAAATGTAGCTGGATGGATGTGCTGTTGTAAAATGTCATTTAATAACAGAGCGATAAAGTGATGTCCTCACTACTACCGGTTCTCACACCAATACTTGTTTTTGGAGATTGCATTGCTGTGTGTTGTACCCACGAGTAAGGGCTATCTACTGAATATACCTTTAATCATGCACATTATATATTTGCCTGATTTATGAATTGAGAGTTTCTATACTATCATTTAGGCCTCTAGAGGGTTATAGTTGGGCATACTATAGTCCCCATCTTTTAATAATACTTTAACTGTTTTTGCAATGATTGATCTAAAAGCTCATGAGAAGTAATGTAATTTAAAAATGTTCTGCTCTTTGTTTAGCCTAATAACCAGCCTTTCAACCAGAGCCTCAAGGTTTAGCCTTAACACCTAACATGTGTGTCCTCAGAACCGTAGTCAGTTGATTTACAGTCTCCTGCAAGGACCTGCTCTTTAAAACCCTCATGCCTTTTATTTTAATCTTTTTTTGTGGGGTGGGGCTGGGTTATCTGCTTCATTTGTTGCTCTATGGTCATACACTTTATAGCATGGTAGGTCTTTTTATATAATAACTTTCATATGGCGACTGTGTGAACACCACTCCTAATAATTAAGTTCAGATGTCAGCCACATTTATTGCAAACTAGTGCATAAAATAAAGTATAGAAACTACAGTTTTTGCTTCCAACTGTATGGAATCAGTTTGAAGAAAAACACTGATGCAGATGGATAAAAGGGATTAATCTGGGGGGGACGCCACAGTGCAAGGACATCTTGTTCGTTTGTCTAAGCTGGGGTTACCTTGTCCAACCAATATTGCAACTTCCTAACATAGCATTTACAATTTCCTGCTTCCAGACAGAGAAAGCATCCTTAATGAATGCATAAATCAGCCTGAGTAACCAGGTCCCTTACATTTATTACCTAATCTTTGCCGGAGTATCAGCGAAGTGCCCCAAAACAGACCCGTTAAGGTTTCATAAAAGAAGCACTGGATAGCTTTATATGGACATTCATTGACTTTAATGGGATGAACTGATCGCCCATATCTAACAGAAATCTTAGCCTTTGGCTAAAGCTGTGCAGGATTTGATTACACATAGAACACAATGCTTTTACTGCTTCTTAGAAAACAGGTAATTTAATCTATGGACAAGAAGAGAAGCAAAACAGACAATTAAAGTAAATAATATAACATTTTAAAAAGGTCTTGTTTCCAAGTTGTTGTGAGAATCTGGGCACTGGGGCAAAGGTTAACCCACACCACAGCCACAATATTACTGGGTTTTATTTGCACTGTAGGTTCCCTAATATTTCAGCAAAATGTCCAACAGCAGTTGAATATTACTGCCTGAAGATAAACACGTTTTACTAAAAGTTTGCATGTGTAGGTACAATAAATGGTTTCATGGTAGTATTGCTGAATGTCAACAAACCGCTCTGCAGTTTTAGCCAGCTAGTGCTCCGTTATAAGGTCTCATCACATTCTAAAGAAAACATAGTGCACTTCTAAAACACACAAGATGATAAGTACTTCAACACGAAAGCTAAATTCACAACAACTCACATGTTAGACATTCATTATTCTTAAGTTACTCTTACCGGAGCGCACACAAATGCTTTACATAGCAAAAAAAACCCTGTTTCCAGGATTACTAGCCAACTGTCCGGCAAAAAAATACTTAAATAGAAAATACATGAACAGCTGCAAGGAATTTATACCATTACTCATTTCATACCAGCATCATCATCACACACACACACACACACACACACACACACACACACACACACACACACACACACACACAAACACACACAAACACACACACAAACACACGATTGAAGTTCATTGTAATACCTGTGTTGAATGCAGCAGATATGATCAGTGTAAGACCTGGGTAACTAAGATAAGAGCCAATGTTATGGTCAGAGGACTAAAAAGCAATTAATGTGCAGTATTTTAATTTTAAAGTTTAATAATGTTTAAAATAAGACTCAAACAGTGGCCAGAATTACCCAGTAATGCAAGATTAAACAAAACGTGCAAGCACACACCAATAAAGAGTTACTGAGTGTGAGAATGAACTAGGGAATGAGTGAGGGAGTAAAGGAGTGTGTGAGTGAGGAGGTGAGAGAGAAGGTAAGGGAGTGAGGAAAGAAGAGTGTGAGTGAGGAGGTGAGAGAGTGAATGTGAGGGAGTGAGGGAGGGAGCACTAAGTGACTCAGTGAGTAAGTGACCTCCTGTAAGAATGGGCAGCAGCTTCTCATTCGCGTCCGGAGCGCAGCGACAGTCAGTCATGGACGATCAACCTCCGACTCCTAAGTATGCATCAGACTTTATGTTCTATACAGAAGTGAACTTTTATTGTGTCTCTATTAACCAGCATCGGATAAAAACCGCTGAAACCGATTTACTCTCATAACTGCTGATCGGCGCGTTGATGGTCAGAACCAGAGCGCAGCAGAACTAGCGCGTAAACTGCGCGTAAACTGGATCAAGAGAATTGAATTGAATTATTCGGTGCTTTACAAACATTTATCACTGTGAAACTTATCAACAATTGCTATTTGCACCTGATCTGCTTTATAACCGATTTCAGAATATCAACGCGATAGTATTTTTACTACCTGCTGTTAAAATTAATTTTAAGAGCGGGTATAAAAAAAGCCCATTTTTCTTTGCCTCGTTTGTGTGTTTGCAATGAAAAGTGGTTTAGTGCAGGCTCCGTACCCGCTGCGTTCTGGTACTCTGATCGTAATTTATTGTTTACTCGCCGTCATTATCTTCTTGTTGTGCGTAAAAAGAACGGGAACGTGGTGCGCACTTAAACTTTATTACTGGACTTTATTTGTTAATTACACTTTAATAATTACAGTTGCGTTTTGTTCGATTCATGTGGAATCTGAATCAAACTTTAATATATTTGATTAAATAAAGGTTTTACATTGTTACAAGTGTTGTCTGTGTAGCTGGTGTGTACTTTCTGTTGGTTAATCTTTTATCAGGTAATTCTGTTCTTTTATTCATTCAGATTGTTATGCTAATTTAAGTAAATGTTGCACATTGGTAATTGCATTTTATTTATTCAGTAATGTCACTATTTCTGTATGTGTATACATTGTATTTTCAGTTTTTCTTATGGTGCCAGTGATAGCTCAGTGGTTAAGGTACTGGACTATGGTGCCAGTGCCAGCTCAGTGGTTAAGGTACTGGACTAGTAAGCAGAAGGTTGCCGGTTCAAGCCCCGCCACCACCAAGTTGCCACTGTTGGGTCCCTGAGCAAGGCCCTTAACCCTCAATTGCTCATCGTGTTCCGCTCATTCTGTAAGTCGCTTTGGATAAAAGCGTCTGCTAAATGCTGAAAATGTAAATGGTGCATTTTGGACTTGTTTACAGATCCGATATTCATTATTCACAATTTATTGGTTTCTTTTAGCCACAAAAGTCAATTTTTCCACTGCTTTTAAATTATAGAAAAGGCATGTTTCTGCTCTTTATCAGTTACTTTGAATGAATACTTTACTTTATTCACACCTTGTTAACTGATGCCAATAACCATTTTTTAATGGAAATCTTTAAACGTTAAATCCAGTATTACTGGTCTTGCATCTTCCTGGGTAACCACGCTATCAATCAGGTGGGAATGGGAATCACTAGGTGATCACATTTCCTCAAATGATTGTTAAATCGTGGACAGTAGTGCACCTACTGTGTTTTGCCACTTGCTAAACGTTGTGTCCTTCTTGCCTTTCTCTTTTTTTCAGCTAATGACGCAGACAAGCAAACTTCATCTTACCGAGACCAAAAACCTGTCCTCCCATCTATACCATCCTCCTCCACCTTCAATCCAGCATCATTAACGTCATACTCGTGAGTGTCGACTTGAGCGCTGGCCAACTATCTCGCTCTTTGCCAGGCACCACAGTGGACATCATGAACGTCCAGGTGATGTCTGAGCGCAAGCTGGCTTCGGTGGCCCCTCTAATGCCATTTGGAGATGTAGAGAAGAAAGAGGTGGAAAAGAAAGATGTGGAGCTCATCCTGGTCAAAGAGCACAATGGCTTGCAGTATACCAGCTCCCGTACTCACACCTGTACCGAGCTGCCAGAGCGCGAGACCTGGGGCAAGAAACTGGACTTTCTGCTTTCTGTCATCGGCTTTGCTGTAGACCTGGCTAATGTGTGGAGGTTTCCCTTTCTGTGCTACAAAAACGGCGGAGGTGAGAACCCTGCATGCTAATTCACACACAGTTCATTTGCAGAATATAATGTGTTTCAAACTGAAAAAAGATGGAAACAGCAGGTGATGGTTTAATTTAGTTTTAATGATGGAGTAAACTTCATGTAGGAACCTTCCCATGGGTGACACTAAAGTTTTTGATGGATCCACAAACACTGATGAAATATTTCATTTTCATCAAGCCTTCATAGTGGTCTGGATCGCAGCAGGTCTGGTTCCATCACAAAATACCCTGGACAGAACGCCAAGACACAGCCAATCTGTCTCGGATCAAAATCATTCGAGTTTCAAACCCAGATCTCAACAGAAGTAGCGTAACAGACCACTGCATTACCCAAGTAGAGATTTCAGTGTTAATGGGATGCTATAAGCAAAAGCCACATTCAGAATAAATACACCATATGGACAAAACCAATGGAACACCATTTTTATTTTTTAATTCATGTTTTTCAGCTAACAGGTTTAATAAATCAATGATATAGAGAGATGTATATGCTTTTAACTTTTAGGGAAGGGCTCTTCATGTTCCATCATGACTGTGTCCCTGTGCACAATGCAAGCTCTGAGAAAAAGTTTGGGATAGTGGGTAACATGAATACTTGGTTATCATACTAAGCTGCAACTGGCCTGGAAGACTGGACTGATATCTGGATTGATATGGATTTGACCTATTTTCCAGTCTGATCCACTGATGCATGTTACACCGTGACGTGCAGTTAAAAGCCACAACACAGATCTTTCACATTAACAAGGAAGAAATTTGCCTCACCCCTCACACTCCAGTGAAACAAACAGAGAGTGGGTCCTGTTTCAGTATCAGATCAACATTAAATCATGTGACACCAAGAAAATATACAAATCCACGTAAGAAATGTGGGAAGAGTAGGAAAAATGTAAATAAAACTTGAGTGCAATTATCTGCAAACCCAATGCAAATAAATACAATACAAAGACGACATTAACTAAGCAACTTAATTGATTTTTGTAAATACAGTGGATTATGAAAGATTTTAGACCCCCTGACCTTTGGCACACTGTTGTTGTGGATTTAATTTTAAACAGAAATATTTGCCATTTTTTTACCTACTACTGGATACATCTCTACAAGCTTTGCACAGCTGGATTTGGGCAGTTTATCCTATTCATCATGGCAGATCCTGGCAAGCTATAGAAGAATAAATGGCAAGAATGTCTGAACTGCCACCTGTTACCTCTACATCTGTTTATTGCGGAAATTTGATTGTTCCACAGGTTTTGTGTTAGGAAGTAGCATAAGTTTACAAAAACATATGATAAGGTAAAACATTTGTTTTATTGTAAAATTCCAGTAAAAAGGATTTTTTTAAATTGGGTTTGTAGTTTATAATTCCTGTCTTTTCTGTATTTTTTCTTTTTTGTATTAGGCAGTGAAGGATCATTGACCATTCCTTAACTTGGAATAAAAGAGTAACTTCCACCTAAATAATTAGTGTATTTCAACTTTTTATAATGTTCAACTTTTTCATTGCAAGCTGTTTTAACTTTAAACTGTCCTCTATTTACATTTTGTCTTCTGGTTTTGCAATAATGTCAATGTAAATCTTTCTCCAGGGGCCTTTCTGATCCCATACGTCATGTTCCTGTTCATAGCAGGAATGCCTCTCTTTTACATGGAACTGGCATTGGGCCAGATTAACAGAGAAGGGGCAGCCACAGTGTGGAAGATCTGCCCTGTGTTCAAAGGTATGTTTTAAACCTTTTGCTTATAATTCTTAACATCTTACATCGACACTATATTCTCAGAAAAATAAAGTACTAAAATCTCGATTGTTTTGATTTAAACGGAAAGGCAAACATCTGGGTCTATAATGGCGCACAATTTATCTTATGCTGTAAAACAAAAACAAGTCAGTGAAATCTAAAGAACTGTTTCGGGATTAAATTGTGTTAAAGCAAAACAATATCTAAAGCTGTGCATGTTCCCAGGTTTATGTGCCCTAAATATTTTTTTAAGTGGAAGAAACCTTGAACAGTTAAGCAAAATCAGGCCTTTATGGCAGAATAGCAGGAAGGAAGCTACTGTTAAGTTGGATTTTGCCAAAATTCATGTATGAATAAGTACACTCTCAGCACTCACTTTAGGGCCGTAGTTTAAAAGAAATGGTAAATAACTGACAGTAACCTGGAAGTTAAACTGGTAAAGCTCAATGACACTAAAGAAATGTCTGATGGATTATTCCACACTCAGTTGTACTAAATATTTTCTTCTTTACAATCCATAGGCGTTGGCTACACCGTGATTGTCATCGCTTTATATGTGGGCTTTTACTACAACGTCATTATTGCATGGTCTCTATACTACCTGTTCTCCTCATTTACAACAAAGCTGCCCTGGCAAAACTGCAACAACACATGGAACAGTGTCCAGTGCAAAGACCCCAAGCTCATCAGCGGCTCCTCCGTTCTGGGCAACATAACTTCCTATGCTAAGTACAAGATAACTCCTGCTGCAGAGTTTTATGAGTAAGTTCTGTGATTCATTAAGTCTATTACTGACATTTTATTGTGTTCTGTTTTTCCATGGTTGTGATTTGTCTTGTTTTGAATCGAGTTAGAGTTGAGTAACATACAGAGTGAGTAGTTTTTGGACCATCAGTGAACTTTAACATTGTTGGACAGATGTGTAGGTGGACAGGGTTTTAATAAAACACGTTTGTCCAGGGTTTTTTGGGGATATACAGATCTTAAGCATTTTCTTCAGCCACTATACACTACATAATTAAGACAAATGCACACAAAAACTATAGAATGCCATCCCATCCCATAACAATCTGGATAAATTCCCCACCAACCCTGTTGCTCTCACAGTTCAAAATCTCACTTCAAAATCAAAAAGCCTTTCTAGAAGAGCAGAGTATGTCTTGGAAATTGTAACAGTACAAAGACAAGAAGACCTGGCTCACAAACGCTCTTTTGCCTAAATAGGCGGAAGTGTTCACAGACACACTTCAAAATTGTTTGCAAAGCCTTTCAAGAAGAGTCAAGGCTGGTAAAGCAGTGAAGGGAAGAACCAACCATAGTTTATTGCAAAAATCTCATTTTCAGGTGTCCACATTCTTTGCCTGTGTGAATTCTTGGCACCAAGCTCCTAATGTAACATTCATACCCAACTTTGTTTAATGCAGATTTAAATTTACAATCACTGATGCTTTCTGTTTTATAGTTTGATATATTGTTTTTGGTGTTCGCAGTAACATCTGTTGGCAGAATGAGTAGGATTAATATAAGCAGATGAAATCTCACTGCTCATGGGATGTTCCAAAAGGACTTGGGCATTAATCAATCATGGCACCTTTCACACAGCACAACTGTTAATGATTCAGTCTAGCCAAAAGCAGTGGGGCGTTAAAGCTCCAAGTTCTCCAAGAGTCCTGTCTGTTGCATATGGAGTCAAAATATCTTTCCAGCAGGAAATGGTGGATTATTCACTTTTCCTGACTGAGGTATTTAGTATGTTTTCCTATAGATCTTGTTAAATAAACCTTCTAATTACACATCCAGTTGAGTTATGAGATTTATGGTGCTTGTCTTCTTGCCCGACATAATATTGGATCGATCTGGCTTATGGGAAAATAAAAGCAGTTTACCGATCTAATTTGAAATGTATTTTATATACATACACACTATTATTGTGTAATCTGGACAATATTATAAGCTTGTAAAAGTGGTATCCATTAGATTCTATGCATCAAGTAGTAATTATGGTGATGTTTTTAGAGGTAAAATGATAAAACATTATAAAAAAATCTTCAGAGCTACAACTGACAAAGCTACATTAATATTTACTGTATAACAGCATGATTCAGTAAATGCCGACTGTGAGCCAGGTCTTCTTGTTAAATATCAGTGCTTGGCCCTACAAGTGCTCTCTTGATTAAATAGGCGGAAGTGTTCACGGACGCACTTCAAAATTGTCAAGAGTCAAGGCTGTTAAGAGTCATGATTTGGTACTCCGATGTTGACAAACCTTTATGTGATAGAGTTTTGTTAACTGAATAATGCGTAGCATAAGTGTGTTATGAATTTTTAAGATTGAATTTGGTGATTCTGATGGAAAGTTTATCATATCTGACAGCTGACGCACTTTTAAATAAGCATTTTTACATGTTTATGTAGCCTCATATCCGTTCTCATGAAGGGTTTACGTAAATGGTATATAACAGTAAAAAAAATCTTTTGTCTACAATTGTATACTATATGGTCCAAAGTTAGACATGTTAGACATTCCATTTTAAAGTCATGAGTATTATAAGTATAATTATAAGTATACGACATAATTCACAGATCCTACTAGAAACGCAATCTACAGATTGCAGTTTCGGAACTATCCATTTTGAAATCGTGGATATGAATTGAAAGGAAAGAAGCTTTTAATGGTCTGACCTATTCATTTTTAAAATGATTTACATTTATTGTAAATTCTGTGGCATCTCGGGTGAACGTTACAGCATCATTTGGGAATCGCAGTGCAGTAAACAGCATTCTATTCCTGTTAGTGAGCTTTGATCTACAAGCATGGTTCCTTTTTACTGATAATGTTTATTCATGTTTGACATACGCTGCTGTGACCGAGACTGGTTCACATGAAACATGCATTTCAACATCATTTCCCAGTGTTTGTGACTGAAGCGCTTGTGATTCAGGAACCTGCTTTTGAACTTTGTGAGATTGTTTGTGAAGAAAGATGGCGGAGAGTGCTTAATGTTCAAGCTATTTTATAAGCAATGCTGTTAATTGGTGATACATTTAATTAAAAAGTTACTATAAATTGGAATTTAGTCACTATATTCGGGTTTTTTAAATATTGTGTTTCTAATCATGTCCACCTATGTAGTTCTTACGACAGTTAATTTTGAGCTTGATTCTTTTTACTATGTCTATCCTTAGTTTTTTTTCCTTTTAAATGGAACTAATGATTGAACAGAAACTATCATTCAATCAGTCAAATTAGAGTAATAGCTCGCTTAAAAAAATTCAGGTTTTAATTGCAAACAGTACCACTGATTTTCAGGAATTTGAAGGAATCAAAGCTTTGAGTAGAAATGCTCCTCTGATAAATATAGTTTTATCTAAACAGAGGAAGGTGCTGTTTGTTCTCTTTGTTAAACTGAAACTCAAAAGACTCTAAAGCCGTTTAATACGTGAGAAAGATGGTGAATGGCATACGTATAAACTAAGCATTTTAAACACAGTATACCGCTCCTGCACTCAGATAATAAAACACAGCTTCTCTCTAAGGCAGATATTAAAAGTTACCAGCTAGCTAACTTCCCACCAAGTCTGTCAGCTCGTCTAAGCTTTTTAAAATATGTCCTAGATTGTTTATTCACCTATTATGCATATTTGTCTGCCTTTTTTGTGTGTGAGCTTTGGCACATACAACTCTGAAGCACGGTTTTATCAGCTATAGTGGGTACTACAGGTAAAAGGTAATTTCTTTGATGCTTTTGTTATTATAGCAGGACTAGAACTCTGAGGATGCAGGTAAAGAAAATGAGGACTTTAAGCAGAAACCACGCTGCTCACTTGCAGCCTTCTTTATGACTTCATGTCCGGCCCACTCTTTTCCTAAAAGCGTCCAAAAATAGGAGTTAGAGGGACTAAAAACAATGAACACATTTGGCAGCCTGATGTTTACTACTTATGTCACATCACTACAGGTTTTTTTTTTTGTAGTACACAATCAATTTTTAATTTCCTTTCACTTTTGAAGTGAAGTGTGACACCATGTCATGTAAGGAGGGTTTCATCACACCCACATTTTTTTTCAGCATTGTTTCGTCAGTCAGTCTTTGTCCTTGGTGGGCAGGGTGTAATAGTACTTGTCAAACTCCTCCAGATGTACTACAAACATGGTCTTGAACTAAAGCACAGTGACTGCAGGAGCTCTGGTGGAAATGCCATTTTTATTTAATGTCCAGACAAGGTACACTTTGTGGCCAGAAGTTTATGGACACCACACGATGAGCTTTATGAGCATCCATGTGAAATTATCTCAGACACTCTCCGTTTTTTATTATACTTAAAGAATGGTCACGTTATCTAATGCTAAATGCTTACTAAGCAAATTGAAGACTAGAACCTTAATTCTAATTGTAAAATAATTTATACGTTCCACACGGTCACAATTAGAGGGATGTAGGACCTTCTCTTTCCCTTAGCCTAAAAATATGAAAACACAAAGTAAGGGTTCTAAAAGCACTTCTTAATACTAAATCTTTATAAATCCTCCTGGCACATACAGGGTTTTTTTTACTTGTGGACCCTCTTTTACAGCTTTACTGTGGGGTTTAGGTCAGTGGCCTGCGATGACCATGGCAAAAGCTTAATTTTGTTAAACAATTTAATGGGATTATTACTGTTCTGCTAAAAAAAACCCATTGTAATTATGTAACAATCTTGTCTTCCAGTGCTTACCATACTTTTGGCCATATAAAACCTACACTGTGTTTTCTTTTCAAAAGAGTACTCTTTGTACAAGACCCTATATTTGTTAGAACAAAATCAGATTTTTTTTGTATAATACATTTAAACACACCAATTTTTTGTGAACCCAGACATTTGGGCTTTGTTGTGTCAATTTTCCATGGTTTATGTTGCCAATCTAAAGTTGGACACAGTTGGAGGATGTGCTAGGTCTAGGGTTAGAAAGCAGCAGGTCAGAGTTTAGCGGAAACAGATGAAATCTGTTTCAGATTACAAGAGGAAAAAGTTTCCCACATATTACAAAGAAAACAAGATTTACAAAATAAGATTCTCCCAAAACTCAAGGGTAAATAACACCAGGCAAATAAATGTTGGTTAAGGACAAATCTACACGCTTTCAGGTTGCAGTAAACACCCCATACTCACTTAGCACCTACACCAAGACTAAGCAACGAGAGTCCTGTAGGCCAGATCAGGGAACATGTTTTCTTGTACTTTTTGAAAACCGATTTACTTGAAGTAGACACAGAGAAGTCACTATCCATATGCATGAGCACTGTTGAAAATTACTAATGATAAAGTAATGAACTTAAGCTGGAAAGCACATATATCATTTGAGTATTTATACAGAGTACAAGTACAGAACAGTATGTTCCTATAGGGCTTTGTTTATCACTTAAGAACAATGGACATAAATCAGTTGTTTCTTTGAAGTTCTTTGATCTTAACTCTGTTGAGCGCGGAAATGTATTTCAACAGAGGAAAACAAGCTAACACAAAAGTAATACTTTTGAATAAAGAATACAAGAAAACTTACATTTAAAAATAATCCAAACAAGGAAGAGTTTCACTGTTAAGAGTTTATGCCATTGGCAACACAATTTAAAGCACCACTAACCAATCTCTGGTGTATTTGTGCTTGTATATAAGTCAGTTAGAATCTACTAAATGTGTTAGATCTGCCTAATAAAAAAGGGGGTGGTGTCAGACACATGTCAGGAAGCATGTGTTGGGCCTCCTTATCAAATGTAGCTACTAGAGGATACCAAGTTAGTGAATTAAATAGGAATAAATAATTGTTCTATGTTGTGTTTATTTCAGTCATATAGAAACAGAAAATCAAACTTAATTGGGTTATTTTTTGTGTAGACGGGAGGTGTTACACATCCATGAGAGTAAAGGAATCCATGACCTACAAGAACCTCGCTGGCAGCTGGCTCTGTGCCTCATAGGAGTCATGTTCATTCTTTACTTCAGTCTATGGAAGGGTGTGAAGTCCTCTGGAAAGGTATTAAATACCCTGGTTTATGATTATTAATATTGTATGACAATATTGTATAACACAGTAGCATAAAAAGTTTTTTTTTTTTTTCAAAAGTTTGGATATTTGTCTCTGTAACTTTTGAAATAAATGGGTGCCATTATATTTGCTGTAAAGCTAACACACACATCATACCATATAAAGTCATACCAACAGTCAAACATGGTAGTGTGATGTGTGTAGATGTTTTGCTGCTTTAGGGCCTGAGCAACATGTCCAGAATTCTTTCCTCCACCAGAAAATCCTACAGAAGAATGTCTGGTCATCAGTCTGCTAAATACCTTAAATGTAGACCAGTCCATGATTTGATGCCTAAGCAAAAACAATTAGTTTATGCAACAACAATACAAAGCACAGGAGCAAGTTCACAACAAATACACCTCTATGAAAGCACTATTACTATCGAGGATGGGACATTACTGATCATAAAAAACCTCTGCACACACACACACACACACACACACACACACACACACAAACACAAGGCCAGCAAAAAAATCAATTGCTTTTTGGTTTGAATTTGGTGCGGAAGAATTGACCAGCATGGATAAAGTCTTGCTTATTTAGTTATGTAGTTAATACTCTGAATGCGTTTTGTGTGTGTAGGTTGTGTATATCACTGCTACCATGCCATACATCGTACTATTGGTGCTGCTAATTCGAGGCGTCACATTACCTGGTGCAATGGACGGAATTCGTGCATACTTGGACGTTGACCTCAATAAGCTCAAGAAACCCCACGTAAGCCTCCGATTTATTTTACTTAAAACTATGTATAAATCTGTGTGGGTCACTTTCAGAACAGGGTGACCCTTGGACGGAATTTTTCACCCAAAAAGCTTCAAATGAAAAGCCAAATGTCAGAATATCTGGCAAAAAATTACATTTTGTTACTTTATCTGTTTATCTATTTGTTACTTTCTGTGGTTTATTAATGCCAACATGTTTTACTTAAGTTAGCTTAAACTTGCTAGATGTATACATCTATTCAAATGTATTAGGGAATCAATATGAATTTTTGCTATGCATTTGACTTCCACTGTATTACATTACAAAGACTTGTGATGTTTATATACATATAGTATATATCTTTTGCAGGTTTGGATTGAAGCTGCCACACAGATTTTCTACTCTCTGGGGGCAGGATTCGGGGTGCTTATCGCATTTGCCAGCTACAACAAATTTGACAATAACTGCTACAGGTAAATTGTTGTTTTTTGGATCCCACCGCCCACCATTACCAGTGGTGCAGCAAAAGGAACACCATGTTCAGCTTTATTTTTATCTCTGTGTTTTTACAGTATTATTTAGATAATGGTGGAGGTAAATGACAAATGAAAAGTATATTAGAATAACTATTGCAACTTACTATTAGGTCCCACACTGACAATAGAAGCAACATCAGAACTCTTTCAGATGCTTGATGGATTGGGCACACAGCTTTAGATTAGTATTATGTGCAATCATAAGTGCCAACTGAACGGAGGACACCACAACTGGACTCTGGAATATATTAAAGACATTTGATCTGTGATGCTTAGGTGCCATGTATTATACGTGTGTATCAGTGTCGGCAAGGTTTCAGAGACTTACTAGTGGCCCATCAGCAGCAGTAGAATTAAATATTGGATTGATCAGATATAAGTGCACACATTTATTACCAGGTTTTATTCTGTTCTTCTAGCAATTGTGCTATTTGTGATCTACTGATTTTTAGTTTCTTTGACAAATGAAGCCACTCGTACTATCATACTAGGTCATTTAACAGGCTCACTTGATCTCTCAGGGCTGATGATAACACAATGAGGTAATTAAACATGAGATCTCTCAAAGGGAGAAATAGTCTCGCTGCTCATTAACCTTATTTTCCTCCATTAGTAAAACAATAGCCTGGCACCATGCTAGTGGAGATGCAAAGACCTTCATAGAATATATAATAAAATGTTATTTGGGGCCAAGACGTTGGTCCAATAAAGATGACTTTAGGTTTACTGTGCTGTTTAAAAAATTACGAGAGCCTGTTTTTGGTGAAGCTGTATGTGCCTCACTGGAGGAAACATAGATGCTTATGATTAGTTTTATAGCCATTTCCAACATGGATGGAACATCTTTAAAGCCTTATTCAAAGACAGCAACTTTAATGGTCAACCTGAGTGAGAGAGATACGGCAATAGATCTAAATGGTAAATGATTTGTATTCAGATTTGTGATGTGGCTGTGTTAGAACATTTTAGTGGCCCCTTAGTTAGGGGAGTCACAGCTCCAAAACAAGCAATTACCTTTAAGAATACAAAACTGGAAATGCAAACTGAAATCAGATTGGATTGGATTAGCCTGATGTTTGTGTTATATTAAATATGAACCAAAAAAGTTATCATTTGTAAACCTACTGCATGTAGTAGAAGGTTTACAGTTATAATTTTAATCAGAATGTGCTTTAACTTGTATGTTTATGTTGTGTTCTTGCAGGGATGCCATGCTGACCAGCACAATAAACTGCATTACCAGTTTCTTCTCAGGGTTTGCCATCTTCTCAGTGCTGGGCTACATGGCTCATAAACATAATGTAAGCGTTAGTGAAGTGGCCACTGAAGGTGTGTATGTCACTCTCCACCCTTCATCTCTGTCAGATTTTGATTTCTAATTTAGTTAATTAGTATTTAATGTTATTATTATTATTATAAATAGATTGGCTTGCTAATGGTGTGAAAAGGTCTAAAGGGAAAGAGTTGGAACAGTATTTATTATTATTAGGATTTTAACATCATGTTTTACACACTTTGATAACTTTTAGGACAGAAATGGTAGTCACTCCTTACACAAGTTTTATCGGTTTACAAATCAGCTGGAACAGTAAAATGTATTTTAAAAGAACACTTATAAATTGTATTTTACTGGTATTTAGGTGAAATCAGCACAAAAGTGAATTTTAATGTTTGCTGTATTTTTTAATCTTGTAAAAAGACACCTGCAACACATTCCAAAAAAGATGAAACTAGTGAAATCTAAACAAGAGTTTGTAAAATGAACATTTTTCACAGTTAAAGAAGGGTGAATAGGTAATCATTCATAAGCCAAACAAGCCCAACGAATGTATAATTGGAAACACCAAAATGACGCAGAATTTATAAACATGCTTATAAATGGAATATTTGGGTGGAAAAGGTGCTACTCAAAGTTGAATTGTATGAAACAAAATAAGCACATTAAATCTTGTGTGTATCATTATTTCCCTCTGTATGCAGGAGCTGGACTTGTGTTCATCATTTACCCAGAAGCGATCTCCACTCTCCCTGGCTCCACTTTCTTTTCCATATTTTTTTTCATTATGTTACTAACTCTTGGCATTGACAGTTCTGTAAGTGGCTTCATTATAAAATTTAAAAATAGTTTTAAATGTACAAACTTTAATTCCAAAAATGTTGGGACATTATGCAACAGCCTGCAATGATATGTGAATTCTCTAACCTGTAGTAAACTGAAACAGAATAAAAACTAAATATTAGGGCAAGCGTGCATTTACCATTGTGTTACATCCATTCTTTAACTTTTAATAATTGGATTATTTTTTAAATCTTTAAATCCTTTTAGACGAATTGCACTTTGACCTTAAGAAGACAACATTAATTATTTTTCATAAATAATGCATTTTACATAGTGGCCCAAGTTTTCTGAACTTAAGGTTTGTACATTACTGTTTGTTTCACAACGCATGGTAAATGAAATGTCTTTTTTCAGATGGGTGGCATGGAAGCAGTCATAACTGGACTCACAGATGACTTCAAAATCCTTAAAAGGAACAGGAAGTTGTTTACTTTTGCAACTGCTTTTGGGACTTTCCTGGTTGCCTTATTGTGTGTTACTAAGGTAAAAGATCACAATACTGTAAATGCATGTAAGCTGCCTATAAATACCAAAGGCCAAAAAGATACAAAACATGCCTGAAGAGTGTCTAGACTTGATACTGTATATGAATGGGCCATTAAATTTACTTGGTGTTTCACTCTGTCTCAGGAACAGTTGTTATAGTAGCTACTTTAGTTAGTGCTCTTTTAGATAGCTGATTTAAAGTGCCTGATAAAACCATGTGAGTAAAAAAATGTAATTAGTGTGTTATACTGACATGTTCTTATTCCTGGTTTAATACATGTTCACTAAACATGTAATTCAGAATTTATCAAGCATAAAAGTCAATAGATGAAAAAGGGTTGCATTATTGCTTGACTACATAAATTGCTGCAAGCCGGTAAAATGAAGTAAATTTTATAATACTTTACTATTGGTATTCTCATAGTGTGTATTAAAAAAACCTTCCTGCTGGGTCTGAACACCGTTCTGATCTTTTCTTGCTTTGTCTATAGGGAGGGATCTATGTCTTTACTCTGTTGGACACCTACGCTGCAGGAACATCCATTCTATTTGGAGTTCTAGTAGAGGCTATAGGAGTTTCATGGTTCTACGGTATGTGGATCAGACCTTTAACACCAGAGGTTCACAGTTACAAAATAACTGACCACAACATTTTTAGATACACAATATGGCTAAAAATATATGAACAGACGCCAAAATATAAGCATGTTAACATCCTATTTTAAACACTATGAGCATTAAATGTTTTAACCAAACATGATAAGTATGCAAATAATTCCAGTACCTCTGAATTATGCTTAAATTACAGTTGTCCTGGTATTACTAGCCACTTTTGCCAATCAGCAAAAACAGTGCTCATAGCACCTCAGGGCACAAAAACTGAAACCCTTGGTACTGGATCGGTGGCCAGGACAAATTTACAGTTCCAAATCCAGGGCAGGAAAGTCTCCAGTACTTTTTGTAGTGGGGAAAAAAGGCTCAGGATTGTATGGTTTGACAGTTTTTTTCATATTTTGGCTTTCATTGCAAAATTTCTCAGATCAGATTCCAGGTCAAACTGAGAGTGCAGATCCTGGCTGAAATGTGGTATCTGTATACACTCGCTGAAATGATGCCTGGAATGCTGTTTGTGTCTTTGTCTCTCAGGGGTGGACAGATTCAGTGAGGACATTGAACGGATGATGGGCTTTAAGCCAGGACTCTACTGGAGGCTCTGCTGGAAGTTTGTCAGTCCTGTTTTTCTACTGGTAAGTGATAACATAGGGGAGAATCAGCTTTGACTTACTCACTACTTCAGCGTGAAACGATTTTTGATCAGCGATCTGCAAAACAATAAGGCATTGTGTAAACTACTAGCTCATGTTTTACTTATACTTACAAGATATTTCACATACTATAATGTTGACAAGTTTTAACAGTTCAAGAATGGGATGTCCAACAAGCTCATGGTCAGGTGTCCACATACCTTTGGTCATGTGTTGTATCTTTCATGAACAAAACATTAACCAATATGACAATGATAACAGCTCCATGCACAATGAAAAGATTAATATAAGGATTTACTGATTAAATGAAAGACAAGCACAAAGCTCTGCCTTCACACTTTAAAACATATGGCCAGAATTGAATCAACAACTGTGAGCACTTATTACCCAACAATGCCCAACCTGATTCAAGCCTGATTAAAGATTGTTACACCAACAGACAGGTGAAGCAAAAAAAAAACATTTCTAAGCAACAGGTCCCTAAGTAGATATGTAAAACCATTGTAAGTAAAAAGCAAAGAGAACAGTGGTGTCTTTTCAAAGTAGGACGGAAAACCAAATCTCACCTAATGCCTGTCAGATGCATTAGTTATCCAAGAACCACAAATCACGAAACTCAAGTTTTATAATAGCATGGACTTGATGGCATGCTATGGAAAAACAAAGCCCCACCCATTCAGATATTCTATAATTCTATATGGGTTCACAAAATATAGCTTATGATGCACTTTTATACTGCAGTTCAAAATGTTGCTTGTATTTTGCAGGTTGTGGTAATAGCTAGCATCGTTACTGCCAATGATCTCAAATATGAGGACTACATCTTCCCTAGCTGGGCTCTCTGGGTGGGATGGAGTATCTCAATGTCCTCTATGATATTTGTACCCCTCTATGCCGTCTACAAGTTCCTCAGCTTGCCCGGCACCTTCAAGCAGGTCAGAAATATTATTTATTAATTAAGTGCTTAAGTAAGATTTTGGAGTTTGAACTTTTAAATGATTAAACTTGTATTTGGTGTTTTAAAAAAGTGATCAAGTTAATTTATAATTTAAAAGGGAAAATGACAGAATAAACATACAAAAATAGTTTGCTTGTGGTCTGGGGTTGTTAACATTACTCCCAGCTGGTAAGACTTTCCATCCTAATGTATGTTTTTACACTGATTTTTTTCAGAGAATAGCATACTGTATTACACCTGAGAATGAATATCACCTGGTCACAGAAGGAAATGTCAGGCAGTTTAAGGTAAGATCAGTCCCAATAAATGGAAGATAGTTTATTTTGTTCATTTCACTTCATTAAGCCCAAAAAGGAGTGAAGAGAGGTTAATTTCTGGACATGGCCATGCATGCAAAGCCCCAACTTTGGCCGGATCTGTGGCAATACTGGGGAACAACCAGTCGACCAGTTTAATGTGCAGTTGTATGCATGAACCGAGTAACTAACATGCTGGCTCCACCTGTTTTTTGTTTTTTTACCTTAGTATCCAAGGTTCAACATATCTAATGGGGTCCTGTTAAATCGTTCAGGCTGTGGATTACCATGTGGGTAATAAGGGTCGTCTTAGATTTCTTCACGACAAGCATGTCACGAATAAGTCAGCTTCCGAAATCTCTCCCCTGATCAGAGTGCATCCACTTGAGCAACCCACAGTAAATATTTTTTTAAAAATAAAAATAAAAAAAATTCCATAGTACTCTGGCAATAGTTGATTTTTGATCCCTGGTGGGATGTGTTCAGGTCTATCTTGCTCAACGATGTTACAACTAAAAAACCTTTTTGCTGGAATTCTCTCATTCTCAGCAATGCAATTATTCGTCCTTCGAACCTTTATCTTTTTCCAGCACTTAGTTTCTTTTGAACTCTTTCTTTCCTTCATTAACTCTACAGCATGCTCACAACTTCACTCGTTTTTCATAACCCACCATCTATGAGCTCAGACAAAGTGGTAATAACAACTACAAACCTAAAGCTCACAAGTGAACAGAAAAGTCTACTAAAAGGAAAAAAATGTTACAAATACAAATATAATTTCTATTTATCTGATCTGAAAACATTTGTGTTTTTTCTTTCTTACACTGAGATTTTGTGAGGGCTACATAAGAAAGCCATTTAACAAGTGGTAATCATAAATATAAAAATGTAAAATTGAGATTAAAGTTAAACAGAGCATGAGATGTCTGTAGGACTGCAATTTTGCTCGTCAATGTGCTACTGGTGTTTATTTACCTCAATTGTGATGCAAGTTTGGCTCTACTGAAGTACCCATAAGTCTATACCTGATTTTGCAGTTTAAACACTGGAAGGCTATCTGATGTGGCCACAGCAGAGAAGTGCCATTAACAACTCTGGGTGGTTGATGAACAAGATGTGCCAAGTGTGGAAAGAGATCTGCCACCAGTAAGTGGACAGAGTGAAGCGATGCCTTGTGTGTACCACATACCCTATTGTCAGTGTTTGCTCTAGCCTGGTGATCTCAAGTTTGAATTTTGTTTTTGTATTAATGTGGGTTTTTTCTTGAACCTCAGACACCCATTCCAGAACTTACACCTTTATTTACAGAATTATGACTGTTACACTTCCAATCTTACTTTTGGGTCAGTTCATTTTTTGAAAGTGACAACATACCAAACCTCAGTTTCCTAGAAATGCAGAGGTCTCTGTGTAAAAGTATGAACATCAGTTTCCTCTTCAAATAAATTAAGATATAACTGCATAACAGACAGAGACAGAGAGAGACTTTTAACTAAACGAAATACACATATTTAGAATATGTACCCACAGTACACATATATAGAGTTCGTATTTAGTATTAAGTGCCGTCAAGCCAATTCTGACTTCTGGCGACCATGTGGATAGTGTTTCAATAATAATAATAAAAGAAGAATACATTGGTAAAACATTTAGATAAACATCAAACAAAATACCCGGGGCAGTTCCACACAGGTGCACACATTCAGATATGAGTTTTAGTTTGTCACCTAGAACATGTTTTTTCTTTTCAGTTTAGTTTTTGTTGGGGTTTTTTCTTGGATGGGGGTGTTAATGGGGTTTGTTTTTCTTAGTTTTATAAATATGCTGTTCTGGTTCTAAAACCTCTGGAAATGTCAATGTGAAAACATGAAGTGATAGTGACTTGTTTTACATTTACTTGTTTGAATCTACATGTATTTTAATTGCATTCTGCATATAGTTATAAAATTGCACTTAATAGCCTTGAATAGTTTTAAAGCATTTAGTCAAACTTGAGTTGCCTGGTGACTGGATTTTCTTGTTCTAACCAGGCCCTCAAACCACTTGTTTTATAGACATGAATTCCATATTAGTGCCTTAAGAACCCTAGGAAACGAACTGGTAGTGAGTAAGTAAAAATGGGTGTATGACCAAAACATTGCTGGAAAATTTAACTGAATTTTTGTTGTGTTAAAATTATTAAAAAAGACCAAGAAAAAAAAGAGGTAAGGGTACTAAAAACATTTATAACACAATACAAATCATAATGTCACACGTCATTTAGGTCTAGTGTTAAATTTGATGTAAAATTATATTAAAAAACAAACTTAAAATAGCATTATTTAGTTGTTTAACATTCATTTTTTTTAGTATGTTAAATTTAGCGAATTTTAAGATTTGCTACAAAATGCAGTTTTACTTGGTGCAAGAGTGTACATTAAAAACATACTATTGAGGAGGCCACAGTATCAAAAAGTAAATCTGCATTAAGTACTTTTATTTCTGGGGTATAAATGTGGCAACAATAATGGCTTAGAAATAAATTAACACCATTTTATTTCATTTTAATAATATTAATTGTTTTAAACACTAGCAACCAGCCAGGACAGAAATAGGCTAAACTGCCACAGAACCTGTGCTTGTTTAATATGCGCTAATAAACAATTGGCAATTACACTACCTCTCATGAGCCCATATTATATTATAAAAATACTTTTTATGTTTTTACAGAAAATATGTAAGTACTACACATCAGCTCTTAAGTAATAATAAACCTTCTTAAAGTGGCTGCTAAATGAGGGTATTTTAATTCACACTACACTGATTTTTTGCCCCCATAAATACAAATTAGATTTACCTATTCATTAGGTCAGAAATAATACAGTAATGTGCTCTTCTGCACAATTTAAATACACAATCCTTTATATAGCAGCTAGTAAATTAGTTTGCACATTAATTGTAGGTGTTTTCAAAACAAATTTTATCTACAACTCGTACCTACTCCTGAAGACGCTAGAGGTTTATGTAAGGTATATAATACAGATCACAGGTTGTAAAAGAGAGAATGAGTAAATAAGACTGTTAAAACATTAGTGTAGTAAAAATTTTACACAGGGCTGTGTCTCGTGTAATACAAACTATTAAGGATAATTCAACACCAATGAGAGATTGTTCAATGTAGAAATGTGTGCGTTCGAGTGTATGAATTCATTAAGTATTTCTCAGGTCAAAATTGCATTGACAGCTCTTCTTTAAAACACACAAAAACACTTTATTGGAATTTAATTGTGAAAAGGTAGTACACAAAAACTGTTTGTTTTGTTTATTTATTTAAATGTACACACATTGTATACAGGTAACTGAAAATGAGACAGTTGTGAGTTCTGGAAAATATATGTTCGCATATGTATAAATATATTCTTGTTATATATGTACCCCTATTTATCAGATTCTTTATAATGCGCCGTGAATGTAAAGTATTTTAACTGTAAACTGTCGACTGTAACATGTTTGATGTAGCTAAAAATGTTATATTAAAAATGTTCTATGTAATGGGTGAGGATCTTCCTCTTGAAGGTAAAATTGATCAGCCCAATATTTATGAGCAATGTTTTACAGAATGATTTAAATACAATTGTACTGTTCATAGTTCATTGTTAGCCATAATAAAGTAAAATATGCACATTACTACAATAAACTTTCCACATACTAATACGAGTTGTGTCGTTTACTGAACAATATTCCATATTTAACCTAGTTTGCAGTGACTTAAAATGTATTTATCCCCCCTAAACTATTTTTTCTATTTTATTTATTATTTGCACAAACACAGAAGAGGGATTGTTTCTAAACAAATTGTAAAGAAAATGTAGAAAACCTAAAAGCTAAATCATGACTTCACAAGAATATCTTTGCAAGGTCTATTAATATAGTATAATAAAAATCTGCAAGCTCTTTTATATAAAACATTCTGCCATGTGTATTTATAGAGACAGAATGGCCATTTTATAGCTAAAACAACTAGTTTAACTAATTATTACTTCTCTGATGTAATGTACTATTTCTTCGGCCAAGATCTTAGTTCTTCTGTTTGTCTTTTGTTCTGCTCTACTGTTGCAGCAGCTTAACACAAAGGGTCAATGGCACCAAGTTTCTCCAAATGTATTTATCAAAAAAAGACAGCTCTACAGCCTGAGAGCTAATTGCAATCCCTGTGCAAACCTAATGTGATTGAGAAGCTCTAGGACTTTTTAGACCAGCAGTGCATATTGAGGGCCTTGTTCTCTGTTTATAATCCAATTGTAAAAGATTAATCCATGTGGCCATGTCAATGGCTGGGAAATATAAGACACAGGGATTGTTATTAGACAGGGACAAAAAAGGACTTCTCAGTAGAATGGGACATGGGCAGAAACACACTGAACACGTGAACTGCCTTCATTTTTTAATATTAAAGTAAGTACAGCAGTTGTAGGACAGAGTAGGTCAGAGGGTCTTTAAAAGAACTGCTAATTCAAAAGCATGTCTGAAAACAGTAATGAGATCAATACTGTCTCTAATAGTGTCTGCTTGTTCTGCTTTAAAATCAGCACCCTTAAAATTTGACTAGCATTTTCTGATGCATTACAGAAGGTGAATAGAATAATAAAGCTATTACCTCAAAGTAGGTGATTTAATTAAACTTAAATGGCTAAATTAGGCTTAAGAATAAAGGCCTTTCTTAAGTCCCAATCTGCACCATTTTGAGAATGTGTGTACCATGCTAAACAGTTAAGTCTGTCAAAATTAGTAGCGTTATTGGTTTTCCGGCGATTAGTAATCAAAGAGTCAAATGACTATTATAAATACATGATGGCTTACTGGTGTGAAAACACAACTCAATCAGGTAAAATGTCAGATAAGTGTCTAAGTTAGATGTGTTTGTTTTGACCTGCCTTTTACTAGCAATAATGCACCAACAGTTTTGTAATGTCTTTTCTATCCATCACCACCATTATTCTAATATTAGAGGGCCTGGGTGACCAGTGGACACTTCCTCTCAAACAGAGAGTATTTGGGGTGTGACTAAGGAAGTCAGGCATCAATGGATTTCTTCAGTATTATAAATACTGTGCTATTGTTGGAATAAGCCACCTGACTAATGAAGGGTGGACATTCCTCACTGAAGATAGAATTAGCATGTTGGGAACCAGAGCATATCTAATAATTTCCTTTTAAGGACTGAATGCAGTTGACTCCTTTTGGGGGCTCCGAGAGGATGGAGTGGTTTCAGTTTTTAATAAACATGTGTTATCTGATTTTGCACTAAGCCGAACACAATGGGCACATTTGCATTCCAACTGAAAGATAAGAGACAGTTTTGAAAATATGTTTTAGAAATGGTATGAAAGTCTATTTATGTATATTTCCTCATCATCCACTGCCAGGACATCTCAGGTTTTACTAGACTAGGGAAGAGACTTGTGTGTTTTGGCTAAATGTATGTGTTGCATGCCCATTCCTCTCAGTCCGAGTTTGCATGCTATCAGTGCACAGTACCATTAGTGTCTTAGCACAGATATTTGCCAGAACAATTCACTTTTATTGTGTTGTCACATCAATAAGTTAATATCATGCACTTTAGTATTTCCGTTACCCAATGTATCAGTTTTTGTTGAATTAATTCAAATATTCCGAATGAAAATAAAAGCAAATAACTGTCGTTGGATTTAGAGCTCAGTGCAAGAACAACAAGTCAAGTCATTCAAGTCTCGTGAAAGAATTTGTTTCTCTGCTCGGTCTTGCTTATTCCAGTACAATGCACGACTTGCGGATTGTTTATGCCTATTTCCTGTGCAGCTGTTGTGTGTTTGCACTTTTATGTCTTGTTTTGTCTGCTCTCAGGGTGTGTGTTGATGTGTCTCACATTCAAGAAATGCCACTCCAGCCATGGCACAGATATCAATATAAAAAAATAGCCCTTAAAAACCTTGCTGACATTTTCAAACTGGCAGACAAAGTTGCAGTTTTGTAAAATATGCTATTGCACAGTAAATGAGTAAAACTCCTGGACATCCAAGCTAAATGCTGAAATGTTAAGGTGCACAGATGGCAGAGGTTTTGTCAGGTCATGACAGTTTACAAAAAAACCCCATTGGTGTGTTTTCCAAAGCACTTTCCAACATCAACAAAGTCTATCCCATAAATGAAATCACAGCATACCACCAAGTCTCCTGTGGTACAGTCTCAACGTTCTTCAGATGTCAGAAGATGTACGCAATACAACCTAACACAGGCTAATTCCTCAGAAATGCTATCCACATTATTTGATTAAATGACAGGCAAAAGCAATTAACATTTTAATTGTGTTTATATAACCGTACTTTGACAGCACCTAGAGACCTGTAGTTCTCTTTTGTGATTTTAATCAGTGTTTGACGTAAACCATTTACTCATGCTTAACAACTGACAATTTATAAATACTGTATAAAAATGGGGGGTTTAGGTATTAATATTTACAACAAAATACAAAATGTACAAAAAACGGCACTAAACCAGATAATGTAGATAAAATAGTTGTCTAATAAATCTACAAACATATGCAGTTTAAAAATACACCCTGTCCTCCTAATCCAAACCAGCACCAAAAGGGGTATCCCAAAGTCCCAAATCATAACTAAAAGATATCTTAAAACATAGCTAAGAGAAGACACGTGTATTTCTAAGATTAAAACAAACCAGACACAAGCAGTCATCATGTTCCAAAAAAAGACAAAGCAGCTTTGAAAAAGGATCTCCTAGATACAAGACCAAAAACAAATTCCATGTAACACTACCCTAAACTGTCTGATCAAGTGAGCAAGAAAGACCCTATAAAAACTAAACCCAACTCGGACCAAATTTCTTTTAAGGCCAAAGCACTGACCTGGACCAGAACTCCTTCAGCTCTCAAAACCAAACTAAACCAAATACACTAAATATTTTAGTGTATTTGTCATTAAAATGACAGCACCATTATTTCCAGCAAGATGAAACAGAACTTTAAAAATGTCCTAGCACTGTTTTAGGCTTAGAAAAAAAAAAGAAAGTTCATTTATCCTTTTTTGATACACAAGAAACACAATCAAACTATGATGTTTGTGTATCCATTAAACAACGACAACCTTTACTGCAGAGCCCAGAATAACCAAATTGTAAGAACAGTTTCTAGCTTATTCAACTGGTCACGCCTACTGCACCCACCAGATCATCTAAAAAAAACAAAAAAAAACATGATATATCTGCACACAAAATTTTAATGTTATTGCAAGTTGTCATCTGATTTCAGACATACTTGGACAGCATTCGTATTATTGTTTACTGAGCATTACTTTTAAAATTGCCTCATACATATACACACTGTTGAGTGCATTCTGTACTTAGTCAATCCACAAATACAATAGACCACAAAACAATACAGTAAATATACTGTGCATATTATAATCCTACATGTTCACTCTAACAAAATTCGATAGCGTTACAACAATTGTACTGGTCATACATATGAAAGAGTCACTTAATCATGCCACTTCAGCAGTTTAGATCATGTATTTGAATTATGCGCAGATACTGCCGCCTTGTGGTCAATAATGGAAATGAGTCTGCACTTCAAATAGAACTTTGGCTACATCCAGAGCGGTAGAGAGAACAGAGTGGCGACACTCCCATAGGGAACCGTTGGAAAGGGGGCGGGACATTTTTTCTGCCCAGCTTCCGGGTTGTGGAGCTCTGTATAGTTCCAAACAACCCATAGAGCCCCATTCATTTCCACTACTTATCAAACATTTTTAGCTGTATGTTGCTTTGTTTTAAAAAAATTATGAATTTAATGTCATTAATATACTTAATACTGTTATTGTTTAGCATTTGCTCAGCACTAAATGTTACATGTTTATCTTAATTAATAGGTATAACCCAATTTAGCTTAGTCAGTTAAGCTTAATTAATGACACACGAGTCTTTTCACCTAAAATGAGTTGATTAATCAAGAGTCTTGTTACAGAAATGATCATAAAACATTAGAACCACAATAAATCATTATACTTTTACTTTCATACTTAAGTACATTTGAAGGTAAATTTAGTTTAGTACTTTAGTGGAGGTAAAGAGTATTTTTACTTTTACTACTACTTTTACTGGAGTAATATGTTACCTTGGATATCTCTACTTTAACTCAACTACATGGTTTGTCTACCTTGTCCACCACTTACATTAGACAAAATGAACTAGTGCATATTCATAATGAATTCATTAATGTATTACATGTAGGAATCAATTATTAATCACTCATGAAATAAGAGATGAATGAATGCTTTTTCATGTACCTGCACTATAATGTTTTTGGTACGGTAATGTGTTTATCAATCTGTTCATTCAGTGCAGGTAAACCTTATGAATCCAGCACATGACTTAGTGTTTAGCAAAAATGATTATTATTATGAATCCTCAGGAAAGTGAAGGGAGATTAGTTTATGCAAAAAACAAAACATAAAAAACTTTAATGTCTATACTGTATATTGTCTCTACTACTTAAGGATATCGCATTATGTAATGTATGCTAATATAATGTACTGTGTGTTAACAAGAACGACCTATTAACAAGTCATTATAAACATCAATCTTCCACTTTATATACCAAATTGACATTAAAGCAGATGCAGTAAATGTAAACGCAGTTGAAAATACCCAGAAATTGTACAAATGTTTATTATTTGCCGTTTAATATTTCATTTACTGCTGCCTGTCCCATTTGAGAACATGACAGCGCCGGGTTTGTTTGGAACTATTGAGGGTTACATGAACCACGTGACCGCGTAGCGGCGAGATCAAGGAGTGTCGCAACTCTCTCTATCTACGGCTCTGGCTACATCTACAGGACATAATGATACATACAGGTCCTTCTCAAAAAATTAGCATATTGTGATAAAGTTCATTATTTTCCATAATGTAATGATAAAAATTAAACTTTCATATATTTTAGATTCATTGCACACCAACTGAAATATTTCAGGTCTTTTATAGTTTTAATACTGATGATTTTGGCATACAGCTCATGAAAACCTCAAAAAATTAGCATATCATGAAAAGGTTCTCTAAACGAGCTATTAACCTAATCATCTGAATCAACGAATTAACTCTAAACACCTGCAAAAGATTCCTGAGGCTTTTAAAAACTCCCAGCCTGGTTCATTACTCAAAACTGTAATCATGGGTAAGACTGCCGACCTGACTGCTGTCCAGAAGGCCATCATTGACACCCTCAAGCAAGAGGGTAAGACACAGAAAGAAATTTCTGAACGAATAGGCTGTTCCCAGAGTGCTGTATCAAGGCACCTCAGTGGGAAGTCTGTGGGAAGGAAAAAGTGTGGCAGAAAACGCTGCACAACGAGAAGAGGTGACCGGACCCTGAGGAAGATTGTGGAGAAGGGCCGATTCCAGACCTTGGGGGACCTGCGGAAGCAGTGGACTGAGTCTGGAGTAGAAACATCCAGAGCCACCGTGCACAGGCGTGTGCAGGAAATGGGCTACAGGTGCCGCATTCCCCAGGTCAAGCCACTTTTGAACCAGAAACAGCAGCACTGGACTGTTGCTCAGTGGTCCAAAGTACTGTTTTCGGATGAAAGCAAATTTTGCATGTCATTCGGAAATCAAGGTGCCAGAGTCTGGAGGAAGACTGGGGAGAAGGAAATGCCAAAATGCCTGAAGTCCAGTGTCAAGTACCCACAGTCAGTGATGGTCTGGGGTGCCATGTCAGCTGCTGGTGTTGGTCCACTGTGTTTTATCAAGGCCAGGGTCAATGCAGCTAGCTATCAGGAGATTTTGGAGCACTTCATGCTTCCATCTGCTGAAAAGCTTTATGGAGATGAAGATTTCATTTTTTAGCACGACCTGGCACCTGCTCACAGTGCCAAAACCACTGGTGAATGGTTTACTGACCATGGTATTACTGTGCTCAATTGGCCTGCCAACTCTCCTGACCTGAACCCCATAGAGAATCTGTGGGATATTGTGAAGAGAAAGTTGAGAGACACAAGACCCAACACTCTGGATGAGCTTAAGGCCGCTATCGAAGCATCCTGGGCCTCCATAACACCTCAGCAGTGCCACAGGCTGATTGCCTCCATGCCACGCCGCATTGAAGCAGTCATTTCTGCAAAAGGATTCCCGACCAAGTATTGAGTGCATAACTGAACATAATTATTTGAAGGTTGACTTTTTTTGTATTAAAAACACTTTTCTTTTATTGGTCGGATGAAATATGCTAATTTTTTGAGATAGGAATTTTGGGTTTTCATGAGCTGTATGCCAAAATCATCAGTATTAAAACAATAAAAGACCTGAAATATTTCAGTTGGTGTGCAATGAATCTAAAATATATGAAAGTTTAATTTTTATCATTACATTATGGAAAATAATGAACTTTATCACAATATGCTAATTTTTTGAGAAGGACCTGTAGCTACATTATACAGTTCCACAAACCTATAGAAACCCAATAAAGAGTAATCCTTCATTGATTTAAATACTTTAATTTTAGAAAGAATACTAGATCTTATTTCTCTTTTTCATGAGACAGTGTATGATTACTAGTAGGTGTGGTTTGGGCATTTATCTGCATTTACCTTCTTTCATGCACAATGCCGAGTTTGACATTTTATATCAGAACTGCTTGCATTCAGCAGTATAAAAGGACAACCTTTGACACTGATTCGTGGTCTTGACCCAGTGTCCCCTGTGCTGAAAGAAAATGTCGCACTGTATGCCCATAATTCACCAACAATTTCAAAGAAAAGAAATTGCATCACTTCCTGTAACATGGCAAAGGGTGAGACTAACCAAAGTTTACTACAACATAGTCAACTTCTTACTGTCTCTTAATGCCATCCATCACATAAGTAGCACAAATACAGACCAAGAGGTGATTATTTCACAACCGAGCCCTTTACCCAAGTGTCCCACATAGCAACCCAAATCAAATAAAAATCACTACATGAATCATATAGATGTTCTGGCACCAGGTATACTATAAAAGCAAGCTTGTGTTACTACATACAATCACAGATGGATGTCATTGTACCAAATATAAAATTTGGTGAGAAGGAAATAAAAGTACAGGTTTGTGTTAAACTTACAGGCTCCATTAAAGACAAATGTAGATAACACACAATAACATCCTAAATAATTTTCTTGTAGAAAGGCCTTTCCAAAAGAACAAAGCTGTAAAAAAAAAAACAGCTTTAAAGCTTATGGATTCTATGTAAATTTTTGCTGGGAGTAAGTAATCAAATGGTATACATAACCAGAAAAAACCATGTAAACAGTATGAGCATGCCAAATTCCAACAATTCGGACCATAAAGTACAGATGTATCTAAAAGAACTGCACAACCAAGGTGAATCTGGGTATTGCGTGAGTGTATATAAATGTAGACTTGTTTGTTATTAAGTAAAAGCTGAAAATTACAGTGAGCGTGCTCAGACGCTGCTCAGAACTCTAATCTTTTATCAGACATTAGCAAGCCAAGCCAAAATAAGCAGACACAAAAAGCTTAGTGACAATGACAGCATGACAAATAAAGGGCTTCTATGTTCAGTCTAGTTTTAAACAGTTATTAAAAACAAGAGGGACAAACATGTTTTGCACCACTTAAAACATCACAAAACTAAAGACTGATTTTCCAAATGTCATGTGGCACAAGCAACAACTTTTTGGTGTAGTTTAAGGAAGTCTGTAGAAGGTATTGTGTTAGAAGAATGACCAAGTGACCTCCTTGGTGCAATAAAAGGTCAGTAAACCTCCCATTAATGCAGTATGTTATTTATTTGGTATGAGGAGTTTTTTGGTAGTGCCTAATGCAAACCTAACACAACAAAGCTCAACAAATGACTATTGCCTTGCCAACTGCAGATTATTGTGCGAACTGTGTCCATTAATCCACAGTAAGCATTATGTTCCAGCGTGATGATCTGCCACTTAAGATAGACCTTTAAAACCCCAAATGTAACATTCAACTTCTTATCAGTGACCCAGTAGCACTGAAACTTGGTGAAACCGGTAAATCCTGATGCAGCTTTAATCTGTGTATAAGCATCAACTTTTCCCTAAAAGTTACCAACCAGCCAATGAGTGACATGACCAGCTGAAGGTTTCCCTCCCTGGCCTTTTATTAGCATCTGTATAGGTCTGTCATTGTTTCCGAGTCCTTCCCGGGTGTGATTCATGTTTTTGAGGGAGGAACTGAAGCATAGCTGAAGGGGAAAAAAAAGCAATGCAAGCACAGCAGCGGGACGGGGGCAGGGCCTGCTTTATTCGGGGCCCTGCAGACGGGGGCAGAGTTTGGGAAGCAGAGGGAGGGTGAATGGTAATGTAGTGAACTGGGAGGAAGTGAGCAAAGAGAAGAGGAATGTGCTTGGAAGTAGTACGCGTCAGCTGAGACCGCTACGTCCACTGTTACCTGTCCTCAAAAGGCAAGACAGATCAAGATACTGCTGTTTGGCAAATGAAAACATGCCTCATTTTACTGTGGTACCAGTGCAGGATGGCTCGCTCTCCAACTATGACAGCGTGGAGGGAATTAACTGTGTGGATTACAGAGACACAGGGCAAGATGGGTACCCAGGGCATGGAGACACAGTCAGCTCTGATGGTAAGTTCAAACAAACTTAAAGAAAGACGTTTGTGTGCCCAGTCAATGTGGAGAAATGGAAGCATCTATTAGATGAGAAATGTGTAGGATGCATCCACAAGTAAACAAAGCAAATTTCCAGCAGTGAGAATTTGACAGTTCACTTTCCCAAATCTTTCTGAACTTGCCTGTCATTTGGGGTTGTCATATGTTCAGAAAGATGAAAAGAATACTGAGAGGCATTCACATCTGTGGGCTTTCATGCCAACATGATTAGTGACATTAAAGGAACGGTCGAAAAGTGGGCGAAGTGAGAGGTGGTAGGAAGAGCAGAGTGGAAAGACGACAGGCCTCAAGTGGAACTTAACAAAAGATAGAAGTCTCGTTTTTCTTCATGCTGCCAACACTGTCTTACTTTCATTATATCTCTTATTCTGCACTTTTTTGGTCTGTCTTAGTCTTGTATGTATAAAGAAAGTATGGAAGGAATCACTGGTTAAGTTGCCAGAGGACAGAAAAGTAGCAGTAGGGTACCGTATGGCTTTCAGGATGCTGATTTTTAAAGATGTTTAGACATTAGTGTATGTACTGCATTCTCATTTTTCTGAATGACATTAAGAGCATGCTGTGCTGCATCTTTACCTGAAAATGTTTAAACATGGAAAAGACCCGTGTTCTTTTGAGCACCACATCATACGATCTACGTCTGGATACAAGATACATAAGATGCATTCAAAGAAGCCTGATTAAGCACAGACTAGTAAAAGACAAACCAGTCGTATGCAGGCATTCATGTCATAGCTAATACAGACCTTATAGAGCAGATCAGAAAAAGATTCAGCTAATGTATAAAGCAGTGCAATGCACATACAATAATAGTACAAGAGTGTCAGCAATGACTTCATGTGTGCTGGAGTAAGCACATGTTAACCCTTATCGCCCCTGAGGTTAGTATATGCTACAAATCAGTTAATAGATTGCAACTGCAAACAACCATACAGCAAGAAAAAAATAATTCACTCACACACACGACGCTTCTCTAATAATATTTGTAATTATTTAACCCTAACCCTAACCCTATTCTTTGTAACTAAGACTGAAGTAACACATTTTAAACAATTAAATACTTAGCTATTTCCTTTGAATTACAAAAAAAATTCTGAAAAGTAAATATTTCAATAGCCCTGAGCTAAACATATTACACACTCATGTTTTCAGAGAGTATAAAATAGTTTATCAGGCAGCCAAACAGAGTAAGGGTAATTACTCACTAATAGTATGAAATGCTAAAAACAAAGACAAGGAGCTTAGAAGCTTTATTTTTGTAATGGTCTCAAACTGTTTGTGTTGATAGAGCAAATTACAGAGGCAGAGTTATTTGTGTGGACAGAGCCTAAATGATGCATGTAAAATGACGCAGGTAAAAAAAACACACCCTTGATATCCATTAATTTTATGAAATATATACAGAATTTGTCATATGCAAAAATATGAAACATTTGGAATTTGGTCTGAACATTACTTGTAAAGGCACATTGTCAGCAAGGTCACCATTTAACTGAACTTATGGAAATATACTACACTTATAAATACCGTATACAGACTCTAACTGATCATAGTTCACTAATGTACAATGGGAATCTGTGGATGACAATTTCCTAGCTATGTTTTAACAGTAGACAAAAATAGAATAGTGTAAACCAAGTGTGCATATATTGCTTTGTAACGAAATTTGGCCCAAAGCTGCAGGGAAGGCTGATGTGTCAGTAGGAATGGGTGGGTACAGAGCTGACTTTGTTCCAGAGTGAACTGAACATTGCGCTGCTACCACTATACACTGCAAACATTGTGCATGATCAGGCCTGGAACAGCTACAGCAGCAGTAACTAAACTGTTTCATTCCATAGTCAAAACAGTCTGCTTTCACAAAACTGAACATTTGGATGGATTTAAATGAGTGAGTTTGAAGATGCAACAGTTAATGTTCAGACCAGTTTGTGTGTGTGATAGTAAAGTCAAGCTTTTACATCTGCTTGTAAAGAACATGTAATGGCAGTCTTTGGATTTAACTTTTCTACAACATTTAAGGACTCTCCTGTTTATAGAAAAATAATCTGGTGTACATACAGTGTATCACAAAAGTGAGTACACCCCTCACATTTCTGCAAATATTTCATTATATCTTTTCATGGGACAACACTATAGACATGAAACTTGGATATAATTTAGAGTAGTCAGTGTACAGCTTGTATAGCAGTGTAGATTTACTGTCTTCTGAAAATAACTCAACACACAGCCATTAATGTCTAAATAGCTGGTAACATAAGTGAGTACACCCCACAGTGAACATGTCCAAATTGTGCCCAAATGTGTCGTTGTCCCTCCCTGGTGTCATGTGTCAAGGTCCCAGGTATAAATGGGGAGCAGGGCTGTTAAATTTGGTGTTTTGGGTACAATTCTCTCATACTGGCCACTGGATATTCAACATGGCACCTCATGGCAAAGAACTCTCTGAGGATGTGAGAAATAGAATTGTTGCTCTCCACAAAGATGGCCTGGGCTATAAGAAGATTGCTAACACCCTGAAACTGAGCTACAGCATGGTGGCCAAGGTCATACAGCGGTTTTCCAGGACAGGTTCCACTCGGAACAGGCTTCGCCAGGGTCGACCAAAGAGGTTGAGTCCACGTGTTCGGCGTCATATCCAGAGGTTGGCTTTAAAAAATAGACACATGAGTGCTGCCAGCATTGCTGCAGAGGTTGAAGACGTGGGAGGTCAGCCTGTCAGTGCTCAGACCATACGCCGCACACTGCATCAACTCGGTCTGCATGGTCGTCATCCCAGAAGGAAGCTGACGCACAAGAAAGCCCGCAAACAGTTTGCTGAAGACAAGCAGTCCAAGAACATGGATTACTGGAATGCCCTGTGGTCTGACGAGACCAAGATAAACTTGTTTGGCTCAGATGGTGTCCAGCATGTGTGGCGGCGCCCTGGTGAGAAGTACCAAGACAACTGTATCTTGCCTACAGTCAAGCATGGTGGTGGTAGCATCATGGTCTTGGGCTGCATGAGTGTTGCTGGCACTGGGGAGCTGCAGTTCATTGAGGGAAACATGAATTCCAACATGTACTGTGACATTCTGAAACAGAGCATGATCCCCTCCCTTCGAAAACTGGGCCTCATGGCAGTTTTCCAACAGGATAACGACCCCAAACACAACCTCCAAGATGACAACTGCCTTGCTGAGGAAGCTGAAGGTAAAGGTGATGGACTAAACCCAATTGAGCACCTGTGGCGCATCCTCAAGTGGAAGGTGGAGGAGTTCAAGGTGTCTAACATCCACCAGCTCCGTGATGTCATCATGGAGGAGTGGATTCCAGTAGCAACCTGTGCAGCTCTGGTGAATTCCATGCCCAGGAGGGTTAAGGCAGTGCTGGATAATAATGGCGGTCACACAAAATATTGACACTTTGGGCACAATTTGGACATGTTCACTGTGGGGTGTACTCACTTATGTTGCCAGCTATTTAGACATTAATGGCTGTGTGTTGAGTTATTTTCAGAAGACAGTAAATCTACACTGCTATACAAGTTGTACACTGACTACTCTAAGTTATATCCAAGTTTTAGTTCTATAGTGTTGTCCCATGAAAAGATATAATGAAATATTTGCAGAAATGTGAGGGGTGTACTCACTTTTGTGATACACTGTACATCAAGTACTTACCCATTTAGAAGAACACTGGTCTATTTCACAGCTGTGAGGTTCATACAAACTAAATTCATCCTGTGTACAATTTCATATGCATGCAGAGCATTCTGATAAACACAAAGTCTCACATAAATATAATAAATCCTGTCCTAACTAGAACATTTAGTCACAAATGCAGTACTTGTCTAGCACAAAACCCAAACAAAGGTGAAGATAAATAATGAGGTGGCTACTTTACGGTCACATAATACAGAAAAAAGAAAACTGGACAGATTTGTCCAGCACATACACAAATTACAATGCTAAAAATAGACAAAGATTTAATAAAAGATTTGATTAAAGTCTTGGGAAGATTTTGCTTGAATAAAAGAACAGTTGAGCATAATTAACCACATTCAAATGGATTTTGTTTCACACACAACTATATTTAAACCAAAGTTGAAGAGCAAAGATTAAAGACCAGAAGAATGCTGGTCAAGATAGAGATCAACATTTAGGTGGCGTTTAACTGATTAGCAAAATATTGTGTACCTCCATCAAACGTTTTAGCATAAAAGTGTGAGCCACAGCTATTTTGTTAATCAGAGAAAAAAAATTAGCTAAAAGATGAACACCCTCACCCTAAAAGATGAAAAACCTGTACTATGAGCGGTAGCTGCCTGGCAATAGCGAAAACAGGCAATGCCTCTGGGCTTTCCCATCTTTCTGCATGATACAAAGATTTTATTATGAAATTAGTTTTTGGTGAAAGATCCGTCTCATCCAGTGACTTACCAGCTTGCTAATAAGATTGTAACCCAAGAAATAATTTAAAACAAAAATAACCAGTTAGAAAGTATTAAATGACTAATTATTGAAGGCCAGAAAAGCTAAAGCTCTATCTACAGTGCAGTAAGGTGAATATGAGATTTGAATGTATTTAAACAATAAAAAACAGATGGAAGTAACTACCATGACACATGGAACCAATAGCTGGAAACATTAACCATAAAAGAAATTGAGCACAAATAGAAAGAGACGGAGTAGAATTTTACTCACGGTTTTGCATAGAGATCCGTCTCTGAACGATGAATCACTGGTCCACCTGTTGAAGAAGCAGACAGGATTAAAAATGCACCTGTGTGGCGGCGCTTTTGTAGTTATTGCTTTTTAAAAAGCCAGACAGCTAGTTTAGTCAGGTGTGCACTAAATAATAAACACCAAGCCATAACAGGTTATGCTTAGCTTTGTCAAAAAAAACCCCCAAAACTCTACATACCACCACAGGTAAAGCTCTTCAACTCAAACATACACATGTACATGAACAGTTCATTATCACAACGATTACGTCAAACCATGCAGTGTGCAGCCAAAATACAAATCCTTGGTGATAGAATCTGGTGGCTAGAAGCCTAAGCACCACGACTTCCTGGCGTATAATCTTTAAATATCTATTAAATAAATACTTTGGAAAATAGGATTTAAAACATAATCTGGTATAACACCATGGTGTTAAAATGTTTTCTGTTCTTAATCAGCTTGAGTGTTCTGTGAGGCTCAAACACACCAGAAACATTTAAGCACCCTGGAGTTTGGGGGAATTAGGGTGATTATAATGACAAACATGAGTGAATACGAAAACACTAATTAATATTGTTTATATGTGCACAAATAATTACTTACACAATTTAAATAGCTATGCTCCAAAATTTACAACCACTACAAAAAAAAACACTAATGATGGCCACAATGAAAAGCAAAACAATTTTTAGTCAAACATGCTAGACTAACCCAATGTTTCTGGGGAAACTGGACCCACCTCAACTTTGGCCAGGATAAAGTGGTATTAAAATAAAAGGAAATTAAATAAAAGAAAAACAAATGATTGAGCATATCAGGGATATATTAAAATGTTGGGCCGATGAATAAGTGAATTTAAGGGTCAAATCCTTATGATCAGGTAGTTAAGTTGTTTAAGTTTAGAACAAGTCAGTTTGTTTACTGGAGCTTTGTTAGCAAATAAGCTAGCCAGTTGAACATACAACCACAAAGCAACTTTTCCCCTTGTTACATCCTATTTATCAAATGAAAGTGACAGCAAACTCGAACAATCTCCGTGTTCCTAATAAACAGCCCAGTAAGTTTAAACAGTATTTAACAATCCCAACACTGCTGCACCCAATATCTGATGAACTGCATATTGGACATCACACATTGACACTAAAGTAAAAAGTCATTAAAGCAAATTTTGCCAGTACAAATTTTATTGAACTTAATCCTGCCAATTTAAGTAATCAAAGCAGAACAACCAGTCGATGCCTGATGGTTATCAAAAGCAGCTGAACAAGTTGAAACATTACTATACATTAGATGTGACTTTTTGACCCAACAGATTACATTGTAGGACAGAACACAACTTTAATTGCATGCATACAACAGTTTAAAAACAGATTTTGATGTCACTAGGGTGAGACGTCACTGAACTGTTGCTTCCTCAGTAGAATTGTGTGAACAGACCAGTGAAGTGTCTTGAACAGCTGGCTTCCAAATGTGTTGAATCTTTTTCTCTGTGACATGACGCTGCAGTCTGGCACAGCCAGATCACTTCTTACTTCTGAAAGACAAAAATTCTGATTTTGCTGTTTGATCTAAAAGCAGTGAGGAATGTTTCACACAGCACCGTTAATGCGTTTAGACTTGTTAGTGCAGTTTGTTCATTTCTGTCCTGCAGCTGCACAGTAGGAGACGCCACGACCCAGGGTTCAAATATTTGTAGACTTTAATCTCTCTAATGAGACTTCTAGTACAGTACACAGAGTACAAACCAAAAACGTGTGTTTAACATGGTAGTTTGCTATTGGATTGTGTAGCCCTGTGTCACTGAAACACCTGGCACCTCCCAAAAACACTGGAAACAAAGCTGGAATGACCATGAACAGGCCACCAATCCTTTGCAGAGCACAACACAGACTACTTTAGTTTTCTTTTATTTCCCAAAAACATTAGGAAATAGAAAAGATCTGCTCTGAATTGCTGTGTGAGTAAATAAATGAATAGGTAAAAGTTCAGCGGCTTGCACAGGCTTGGAGTTCTCATTAGGGTCAATTCTCATAAGACGGATTATTGTTTTATAAGGGCTATATTAATTTCAGAATTTAGAACTGATAAATGCTTTTATAAAATATCTATGAATAAATGTGAAAGATAGTGCCGATAATCAAAGCCAATCTAATTCTAAGGAATAATAAATACTGTTAAATGTTAGCGTTCACCGTTAAAGTACTAATGAAAAAGGTAGCTCTGCCAAGTATTAAATTATGGGACTAATATTTTTTCACGTAGTATTTAACCGCTGTAAAGCAAAATGTGCAAATAAACTGGTAGGCAATTTTAACGTAGTACTGTGCTGACTACCAGGGGCGTAACTACAGGGGGGGGCAGGTGCACTGGGGCCCATGGCAGGAAGGGAAGGCCCATCCATGACTGAACTCAACCACCCATATATACTCACCCACTCAACCATATATATATATATAAAATTTGTTAAGGGGGCCTAATTTTTTTTTTTTTCCCCACTGGGGCCCATGAGCTCCAAGTTACGCCACTGTTGACTACTGATGGAGTCACCAAGTACATTGTGAGAAATGCCACTAGAGGGCAGTATTAAACCAAACTAACTCAAAATAAAGCAACAAAGCATGAGACCATAAAACATGCATTTATTAACTTTTTTATTTAACAATAACAGATATGTATTCAATACACATCTTACACAGAATGTGTTTTAATTTTATACACCATACTAAATACAGACACAGTGAGAGGAGCAAGTACAGGACATGTATCCATTCATCAAATACATTTACCCATTTTGTCTTTTATAGATGGCATAAAAATAAAGGTTTTTATTTACTGGTTCCGACTGCACGTCCCAAGTAGCAATTATAGTAAAGGCAAAAATATTAAACAATTAAAAAGAAAATGCAACAGAGGTAAAGCAAACAAACATCAATGTTAGTAAAACAGTTTATTTATCTGCAACAAACAACCGTAAGTATTGTTCCACCTCGGACAGATGCGTTACATAATAACATGTAAACACAGTAATAATGACCAGAGCCTGACCAGTGTAAAGTCCTTCACTCATTCATTCATTATAGTGTTTATACACTCACACTGCAGAGCTGAATGTTTGAGTTTTCCTTATTTTAAAAACAAACAGTACTAATAGTAAAATATTTTTAAAGAAACAAGCCATTGCATAATAAATATAAGTAAGGTATTACACAAACAACGCATTATATAATACATAAATAAGGTATTACACAAAATATTATGTTAATATCATTTCCTTACCTTTGTTGTTCCAGCGTTGAACTCATAACAGACACTAAACTCGTTGGTATTTGCTCATAACATGAACCTGCAGCTGAAATAAGACAGTTTGATTAATAAACTTTAAAAACCTTTATCTTTAACAACCACTGTGCAGCCAAACAGACAAACTTGGTTCATTAACGCTGAATTAACGTTCTGCTGCTAGCTGAGTAGCTAATCAATTAGCTAGCTAGCTAATAAGTTTGATCCGTTACCTGACAGGAACTATTACTGTACAGCTGATGAAGTATTATTTTATCACATTTAATGACATTACATTACATTACATTAAAATTACATTACCTCAGTCTTTTGTCGTCTTTTGTCGTCTTTTGTCGTCTTTTGCCGTCTTTTGTCCTCTTCTTTTTGTTTTATTTTCTTTTTCCTCACACGGACGGCAGGTGAAGTCTAATGAGAGCGCGAGAGGAGGGCAGGTGGTGTTACTGGAGGATGCCGGAAGGTGGCGCTCACACACCACTGGAAATATAATAACTTTTTAGATTAGATTAGATTTAACTTTATTGTCATTAGTGATGGGAATTTCGGCTCCTTTTAGAGAGCCGGTTCTTTTGGCTCGGCTCACTAAAAAGAGCCGGCTCTTTCGGCTCCCAAGTGGCTCCTTAGATTTTTTTGTTGCTTAAATTAATTTATTACCAAATTACATGTAAAATGAATTACTAATGTAAAAAAACATTGTATTAAATGTTTATTATTTAAATTGCTTTATTTATATACTCAACATGGAACGTTGAGTATATATGTTGGAGTGCTCCAACAATAAATTATAAAATACAAAAACAAAGACCCATCTCAATTAGACAAAAAGATCCGATTGTGTATATTATTTGTACATTTGCATCTAGAGTGGGACGGCATGGTGGCTAAGTGGTTGGCACTGTCGCCTCACGGCGAGAAGGTCCTGGGTTCGATCCCCAGGTGAAGAGCCCGGGTCTTTCCCGTGTCCGCGTGGTTTTCCTCCGGGTGCTCCGGTTTCCTCCCACAGTCCAAAGACATGCAAGTGAGGTGAATGTTCCTGTCATGAATGTAACCAAAGTGTAAAACGTGACGTTAAAATCCTAATAAACAAAACAAAATAAACAAGCATCTAGAGTGAAACAACACAACATCAACGAAGCATCACTCACACTCAACAAAATATACATGAAAATGTGCAAAACAAAAAGAAGATAGTTTAGTGAAGATTAGCATTCAGAAAAACCAAGGAGCTCATCTTTGATGGGTTGATCCTGTTTCTCCTTTCTGTTATGATCTGCTCTGTTAAAATAGATTCTCTCTGAGTGGACAGATACACAGTCTATGTGCCATCACATGTATAAGATGTGGGTAGACTGAGCACTTGGTCTCCCACCAGTGGGCCTGCACTTCTCTGTAAAAGGGGCTCCTCGAGTCCAAACTTTACTGTTTCCTCTCACTCATTTTCCTCACCTTTCCAGCGTGTAATGTCTGGCTGTGTAAGTTAATGCGTATATTTTTTGTAATTAATGTGTATTGGAACTGTGAGGGACTGAGCACCTGAGCATTTCACTCACCTTTCACACCTGTGTTAATGTGACGTGACAATAAAGTGATTTGATTTGTGTAAAGCGCTGAGTTCTCTCTCCCTCCTGTTCGTGTGCACGTTGTCTCTGTGTGTGTGTGTGTGTAACCCCGCCCCTCCTGCTCAGTGTAAACACACAAACGCCACCACGCATCTTGACCAATCACGTGCGGCTTTGACAGAAAAAACCCCCGGAAAAAAACGAATCGGCTCCCAATCAGGAGCCGGATCCCGTCGTTCACTTTGAAGAGCCGGCTCTTAGAGCCGGATCGTTCGCGACCGACCCATCACTAATTGTCATTACTTTTACCATGTACAAGTACAAGGCAACGAAAAGCAGTTTAGCATCTAACCAGAGGTGCAATAAGCAGAAAGTGCAGGACATACGGTATCTATGATATACATTATTTACAGTGGGTAAATAGCAGTGGTATGAACAAGATTGTTGATTATGAAGTTGAATATATTATTGAATGTACTATAAACAAGATATACAGCTAAAAACAATATACAGATTAAGGTGCAGATTAAGATTAAGGTGCTATGCAGGTTAAAGTGATACAGATAGATACATAATAGAGGAATGTATATATAAAACATGGTAAATAGATGTATACGGTATATATGGAATTTATGTACAAATGAGGTATGTACCAATTATATAACTATTTAATTTATTTAACTTTTTTCTTAACAAAGGTCCATTCTGTCCTCAGTCACAGTCTGTTCGAGTTCGGGACTGGGTATATGTACAGGGGTTGGACAAAATAACTGAAACACCTGGTTTTAGACCACAATAATTTATTAGTATGGTGTAGGGCCTCCTTTTGCGGCCAATACAGCGTCAATTCGTCTTGGAAATGACATATACAAGTCCTGCATAGTGGTCAGAGGGATTTTAAGCCATTCTTCTTGCAGGATAGTGGCCAGGTCACTACGTGATGCTGGTGGAGGAAAACGTTTCCTGACTCGCTTCTCCAAAACACCCCAAAGTGGCTGAATAATATTTAGATCTGGTGACTGTGCAGGCCAAGGGAGATGTTCAACTTCACTTTCATGTTCATCAAACCAATCTTTCACCAGTCTTGCTGTGTGTATTGGTGCATTGTCATCCTGATACACGGCACCGCCATTGGATGCACATGGTCCTCCAGAATGGTTCGGTAGTCCTTGGCAGTGACGTGCCCATCTAGCACAAGTATTGGGCCAAGGGAATGCAATGATATGGCAGCCCAAACCATCACTGATCCACCCCCATGCTTCACTCTGGGCATGCAACAGTCTGGGTGGTACGCTTCTTTGGGGCTTCTCCACACCGTAACTCTCCCGGATGTGGGGAAAACAGTAAAGGTGGACTCATCAGAGAACAATACATGTTCCAGATTGTCCACAGCCCCAGATTTGCGCTCCTTGCACCATTGAAACCGACGTTTGGCATTGGCACGAGTGACCAAAGGTTTGGCTATAGCAGCCCGGCCGTGTATATTGACCCTGTGGAGCTCCCGACGGACAGTTCTGGTGGAAACAGGAGAGTTGAGGTGCACATTTAATTCTGCCATGATTTGGGCAGCCGTGGTTTTATGTTCTTTGGATACAATCCGGGTTAGCACCCGAACATCCCTTTCAGACAGCTTCCTCTTGCGTCCACAGTTAATCCTGTTGGATGTGGTTTGTCCTTCTTGGTGGTATGCTGACATTACCCTGGATACCGTGGCTCTTGATACATCACAAAGACTTGCTGTCTTGGTCACAGATGCGCCAGCAAGACGTGCACCAACAATTTGTCCTCTTTTGAACTCTGGTATGTCACCCATAATGTTGTGTGCATTGCAATATTTTGAGCAAAACTGTGCTCTTACCCTGCTAATTGAACCTTCACACTCTGCTCTTACTGGTGCAATGTGCAATTAATGAAGATTGGCCACCAGACTGGTCCAATTTAGCCATGAAACCTCCCACACTAAAATGACAGGTGTTTCAGTTATTTTGTCCAACCCCTGTATGTATGTGGGACTTCTTAGTTTTAAACACTGTTTCATGTGTTGGTGTTGCTTTTGATTTATAAAAGTATTTTATTAAAACCAAATAGCAAATTTAGTAGTTAAAATGTTTCAAAACAAGATATTACAAGATATATTATTATATATAAACATTTAGTTTAAAAGACACATTTATGTAACATTGGAAAGTATATGTGTGTAAAAAAAAAAATGTTGAATTTGTAAATCTAAAAAGGATATACACACTGGACTTTTATTAAATATGGGGCTAGTTACATTTTCTTTCTTTACTGTGTTATGATATACAATTAATTGTGGTATAATGGTATCATTAACGAAGCCCAGCTGTTGACATCATGTTGACATCCTGTATAAACAAAAAGAACGCACACCCACAACTTAGTAAGGTAAAGCAAGGCACCATGAACGTTATATTTTGGCAACATAAAGCATACAGAACCTGATACGTACTTTTAGGGGATTCATGTACACTGACCAAAAGTATTTGGACACCCGACCATGAGCTTGTAAGACATCCTCCACATTAAAACATAGTGACCTCTATGTGATCTTTTCAGCTAGAACAGCCACACTTCTGAGAAGGCTTATCACAATACTTTGAAGTATGTCTGTGGGAATTTGTGCCTATTCGCTCAAAAGAGCTTTTGTATTGCTGGGCACTGATATCGGTCAAGAAAGCCTCAATTGTTGTTCCAGTTTATTCCAGAGCTGTTTAGTGAGCTGAGGTCATTTTATATTTCTTTGTCATGCACCACATGCATGTTTGTAGGGGTGGTCCTAATGTAGGCTTATCAGTGTACAGTGCATTTATATATACAAATTACAGTCCCTCTCTCTCTCTCTCTCTCTCTCTCTCTCTCTCTTTCTCTCTCTTTTACAATTTTAGGACCAAGCAATCACAAAGAAGACATTCCCTTCCTCAACAATACAGATTCTATAAAGAGAAATGCCTACTATGACAAGAACTTGGCATTGTTTGAGGTTATCTCCTTTTTAATTTGTACAGTTTCAACCTTTTAATAATTGTTGCCTCACTGTTACTCAACATTTCTTGTAATGAATTTTTGCCTATAGGAGGAACTGGACATTCGACCCAAAGTTTCATCCCTTCTTAGTCGCCTGGTCAGCTACACCAACATTACTCAGGGGGCAAAGGAGCATGAGGAGGCGGAAAATGCTGATGCTTCTAGGAGAAAAATGCCAAAGGTTTCAAATACACACAAAAACGTCATATATCTTAAGATCACTAAAAGACAGAACAAAAATAATTCTGTGTACACTCCATGGCCAAAAGTATGTACACTTTTTCGTTTAGTGGACTTTTCCAGCTACACTTGTTGCTGATGGCTGTATAAAATCAATTATACAGTTATGATAAATGAATGTAGCACTATTGCTATCAAATGTATATAGAGTATCTACTAACAGAAGCATCACAGTATCCCACACATTTCCATGTGACTAATCTGTAATTGCATCATTGAGGTGAATCACTGAATTTCTGCATGAACGATACTATGTTGTAATTTTTCTTTTTTCTTTTTTTAAAGTTCAAGCAATGATTGTAAACAGAATTGATTTTGCTTTCCTTTTATAGTCTCCGAACATGGGCACGCTGATGGGAGTGTACCTGCCATGCCTGCAAAATATATTCGGCGTTATCCTTTTCCTGCGTCTGACCTGGATTGTAGGCACAGCTGGAGTTGTTCAGTCCTTCCTTATTGTATTTATGTGCTGCTCCTGTGTAAGTTTATGCATATCATATCAATATTATTAGAAAAATCAGGCTAGAGATCAGATTTAATAATTTTGTAAAATCTTGTCTGTTAAGAAGGCAAGCAATCAAAATTCAAACACTACGGCATTTCCACCTCATATAAATATTTGCCATAATGCAGTCAATCCACCTTCTGTGTGTCAGTGTTTGGTGGTCCCCAGAACTCATAATGCCCTGAGGCACCCACACAAGAATGGGCCTTCCCTAAAATGTTTCCCTAAACTAATTTCCTTTATATGGTTATTTCAACTTGTTACCAATTGTTGTGGCTCTAACATTAATTCAAATGTTAGAATATCTGGATGTCTGGATATTTATCTCTTTATAGTATTTATATAACATATAATACTATTTCATGTTATTAATTCTATTTTGCTGTTTTACAGACCATGCTCACTGCAATATCAATGAGTGCTATTGCCACCAATGGCGTTGTCCCAGGTAATCCCAAAATAACTTTTTTGGTTAAGCATTTTCCCAAACACCTACAGAGTCATAAAGAGAGCTATGATATTTTTCTATCATAATATTTATATTTAAATAAAATATAAAAAGGTTTTTCTGTACCTGAAAGCAATTATTTAAACTTTTTAAAATGTCTCAGTCATGTAGCGTTATAAAGTTTTTAAACTATCACATATCAGTGGCTGTAGGTAAATAGAAGGATTTGCTTGGTTCACCATTATCATTAATGATGTATGTGTGTGTGTGTGTGTGTGTGTGTGGTCTGTTTTTCAGCTGGTGGAGCGTATTTTATGATTTCACGATCCCTAGGGCCTGAGTTTGGGGGTGCAGTGGGGCTTTGTTTCTACCTGGGTACCACCTTTGCTGCTGCCATGTACATCCTGGGTGCCATTGAAATATTTCTGGTGAGTCACGGTCTGTGTCTGGCTGAAATCTACCATAGATGCATATTACATAAATTATGAACTGAGCTAATGTACAAGCTGTGTGATATTTTTCACTCATTATTTTCCTTTCCACAGAAATATCTGGTGCCACAGGCGGCCATATTTCATGCCGTTGATGTCCATGCAGGGAACAGCGCCATGCTAAACAACATGAGAGTGTACGGCAGCATCTGCCTCAGTCTCATGGCTGTTGTTGTCTTTGTTGGGGTTAAATACGTGAACAAGCTTGCCTCGCTCTTCCTAGTCTGTGTCATTGTCTCTATTGTTTCCATCTATGCTGGGGCAGTAAAATCTATCTTCCAGCCGCCAGATTTCCCGTAAGTTTAATTAAGTGTCCCTCTTACCCCTTTAGACTATTCTTTCAGTGCAGCACTGTAGAAGTACAAAATGTTAGCTAATAAACAGAATGCCATGTTCTCAGAAATGTTTGTAGAAATGTCCTTCTGCATCATGTAGGAGATGCAATCCACCTCACAGCATACAGAATTGCAATGCTAAAAGAGCATTCTGTTATCATCATGTTTTTACCATTTTCAGGATCTGTATGCTGGGAAACAGGACGCTGGTGCGGGATCTTTTCGATGTGTGTGCAAAGACGGAAACTGTGGGGAATGAGACAACCCACACTAAACTTTGGATGAATTTCTGCAGCTCAGAGAATGGCAGCAGTGTGCACTGTGATGAGTACTTCGCCAAGAACAACGTGACTGAAATTCAGGGCATTCCTGGACTGGCCAGTGGAATTATCCGAGGTAGAGGAGTTACACATTGAACACATAGACGTCTCATCATGCATCTACTGCTATGAGTTGGTGCTTAATTAATAGAAGGTGGCCTCGATCAGTCTGAGGAACTCATGTATAAAAAGTTTTATTTAGGAATAACCTGGCAACCTTGAAAGCATAAGTGCATTATTTTTCACCTGTACAACACTGATTTAACTGCACTGTTATGTAAGTGTTTTTATAGTAGCAGGTTTTAAGTGTGTGTTTGTTGTAGAGAACATGTGGGGTGATTACATGGAGAAAGGACAAATTCTGGAGAAGCCCAGTCTGCCCTCGGAGGACGTCCATGGCTCCATGGAGTCTTTCGGCTTTTACGTATCTGCAGACATTGCAACTACCTTCACTCTACTTGTGGGAATCTTCTTTCCCTCAGCCACAGGTACTGCCAGTCTTACTGTAATGCAAATTTTAATTCTTTCCTACACCTATAAGAAAGACAGAAAAATGTAAAGCTATAATATGGATCGTTCTTATTATTTCTTTCTTGGTTTGTCTGTCTATCTTATTGTTAGGCATTATGGCTGGATCCAACAGATCAGGAGATCTGAGGGATGCTCAGAAGTCCATTCCTGTAGGGACGATACTGGCTATTACTACCACCTCTCTAGTCTGTATCCTTCCCATCAGCAAAATGATGCTTGTTCACTCATTTGTTATTATATACGGCATGTGGAAGCGTGTGGTGGGGCTAGTGGTGTAAAACAATGAATCCAAAAGACAGAATCTGATAGGAACCTTGAGCACCAGCTTTTTTTTTTTTTTCTTTCCTGAATTACTGTTGCCAGATTTCAGTTCAGTGGTTCTGTTCGGGGCCTGTATCGAAGGAGTGGTTCTCAGAGACAAGTAAGCACTCACTTAAACATATAATCAGAAATTTCAACCATATATTTATTTGAATATATATTTAGCATGTGTTTATATGCAAAAATGTAATACTGTCAGTCACAATTTAATACACATTTTTAATTTGTATTTGTGCAGATTTGGGGATGCAGTTAATAAAAACCTGGTAGTTGGTACGCTCTCCTGGCCCTCGCCTTGGGTCATCGTGATTGGTTCATTCTTCTCCACAGTGGGGGCAGGTCTACAGTCCCTGACTGGAGCACCACGCCTCCTGCAAGCCATCGCTAAAGACAACATCATTCCTTTTCTCAGAGTAAGAATCTCATACCTCTATCTGTAAGCCAAGAACAAAAACTCGAAGCTACAGCATTTACAGCCTCACTTAAACTGGACATCAGAAGACTGGAAAAACGATTTCTCTCTCTTTCTCTCTACACACACATGTATATTTAAGACAAATAAAAATAGAACAGTACACTTTGAATTATTGTGTATGTGTGTGTCTGTTTTACCCCTAGATGTTTGGGCACAGCAAAGCAAATGGGGAACCTACATGGGCACTGCTGCTTACGGCTATTATTGCAGAGCTGGGAATCCTGATCGCCTCACTGGATTTGGTGGCTCCTATTCTCTCCATGTGAGAACACACTGCACATCTACTTTATAGACAAAATGTATAAAAACTGACAGGCCAATGTTTTATCCAGTTTTTCTCAGAAGACTCAGTATCCGGTTACAACAAAATTGCTTGAAATGGATACCACTAAGATCTTGAGCTAACTAGCGCTGAGGGCGAGGCAGAGAAAGGATTTTTGAATTTTCTGTCACTATATGAAGAAGAAGAATCCAAAACAATGATTTCTTATTCCTGTATTACATTCTCCTAGCATTTATTTACATCTGACTTATGTTATGTTCTGCTAACAGGTTCTTCCTGATGTGTTACCTGTTTGTTAATTTGGCCTGTGCTGTACAAACTCTCCTGAGAACGCCCAACTGGAGGCCGCGGTTTAAATACTATCACTGGTGAGTATACATGCAGTGTTTGGTATACTGGTTCTGTGGGTATTTTCTTCCTTAATAAGATATGCTATCAAATGGTTTCTAGATTGGGCTATAATCATGATAATCTTGAAGATACATCTCTGGGCATCCCATTTAGATTTTAAAAATTAATTTCATGTAGTTCACATCTTTAAGGTTGCAGGCTTTTTTCTCTGTAAAGGTGGAGTATTTATGTACTGCATGCACCAGAAGACTTGGCATGATTAATATTAAGTTTGGCATACTTTGCTGAGGTAGTACTATACCCAGTGGCCTTTCTGTCTTTTTCAGGACCCTGTCTTTCCTAGGTATGAGTATGTGTCTGGCCCTCATGTTCATCTCCTCCTGGTACTATGCCATAGTAGCGATGGCCATTGCTGGCATGATCTACAAATACATAGAATATCAAGGGTGAGTGACCACTAACAGAACAGTTTGAACAAAGCTATTAAAGTTACCTTAAATCCATTGTGGAACTGAGTCTCAAGCCAATATTTATATGCTCTCTCTCTCTCTCAGGGCAGAGAAGGAGTGGGGGGATGGAATCCGCGGTCTGTCATTGAGTGCTGCTCGATACGCTCTCCTTCGTTTGGAAGCTGGACCACCCCACACCAAAAACTGGAGGTTTGTTACATGATATTTTAACTAGAACAAGCGACAGACAGGTTAACGTTTGCTAAACCAACCAACAAACCCACATCATGCCAGTTCTGCCCAACTTTTAAAACAGGGAAACATTGCCACAATAAACAGCCAATTCAGCTACCTACCTATTTAAGAGCAAATATTAGGTTGCATCCCAAATCATATTTAACCCACTAAAAAGTGTGTCAAAATATCAGAAAGGTAAGAAAGGCGTTGACCATTTAAAGAACCTGGGGAGACAAATTAGTCCCTAAAATATGCACACAAGACTCAAGAGGATGTGTGTTTTACAGTGGCTTTGAATTAAGAGAATTTTTTGATTATTTTTGCAGACCACAGTTGCTGGTACTGCTAAAGCTGGATGAAGATCTTCACGTGAAATATCCCAGAATGCTAACATTTGCCTCACAGCTAAAGGCAGGAAAGGGTCTCACAATTGTGGGGTCAGTAATCCAGGGCAACTTCCTGGACGGCTACGGAGAGGCACAGGCCTCAGAACAGGTAACGTTAGCACCAAGGTTGTAACTGATTGACTTGAAATGTGAGTATCCAGATTGTCCAGATGTATGTTGCTCTTTTACTTCTCAGGCAATAAAGAACATGATGGAGATTGAAAGAGTAAAGGGCTTCTGCCAGGTGGTGGTGGCTTCGAAGGTGCGCGAAGGAGTTGCCCATCTTATTCAGTCTTGTGGTTTAGGTGGGATGAAGCACAACACGGTGGTTATGGGTTGGCCTTATGGCTGGAGACAAAGCGAGGACCCTCGTGCCTGGAAAACTTTTATTAGTAAGTGTCTTTATGTATTTTTTAAACTGACAGGGAAGTGCTCGGTTGGTGCAGCAGTCTGTTACACTGAAACAGCGTGTTCCAGTTCTCACCTTTCACATTTGATTTTATCAGGGCATTAAAAGTGGATTTCAGCCCAAGAAATGAATTGTCCACATGTTCTTCATACAAAGTGTCCATAGCAAACATGTCCTTGCTGACTGGGTTATTTAGGGGAAGGAGTAAATAAAAATTGTGAACAATATTTGACATTTTAAAGCATATGAGAATGCCTGATATTTCAGTTCTTTTTTCTCAGTTGTCTCAAAATATATGTGTTCTTGTATATTTATCACTGTGTTATTTTTTTCAATCATAGATACAGTTCGGTGTACCACAGCTGCCCACCTGGCACTAATGGTGCCTAAGAATGTCTCATTCTACCCCAGTAACCATGAGCGCTTCACTGATGGCCACATCGACGTGTGGTGGATAGTCCACGATGGAGGAATGCTCATGCTGCTACCATTTCTCCTCAAACAGCACAAGGTTCAAACTTGATTGTATGTTACACACCAGCCTAGGGTATATGTGTATCTCAGGCACCAAAGTTACACACACTAGTTTCACACTGAAGTAAGCTTCACAATCACAAATTTATTTGCAATAGACAAAATATACATTCAAAACGAGCCGTCTCTCCAGGGGTAAGCAAGGCCAAAATAATAAACAAAACCCACTCTGACTTTAAACCCAAAACAAAAAGACAGGCCTCCATCCTGACTCCCTAACTAAACACAAAACCAGGAGAAAAGGGTGACAAACAAAAAGACACTTACCCTCTTTCAGCACTTCTGAACCCACATAAACACCACACTCAATATTTACAGTAATTTACTCAGAAAAGTGATCACATCTATAATTTACTATACTTAAACTGTATAATATATATAATATTTTGCACCTCACTAATTCACTAAGAAATACACACAACTACACAATTCACAACACTACACAGCAACCACTCACACTAATCTGCTCAGTCTCTGTCTGTCTGTCTCTCTGTCTGTCTGTCTGTCTCTCTCTCTCACTCTCACACACACACACACACACACAACCTACACAGCAGCCGTAACACTGTATAAAAACTTTCAGTGGAATTAGTGTACAAAGTGCAATAGGGTCCAAAATAGGAATGACAAGAGGTTTTATTTAAACTAATAATGAGAGTCACATTTATTTATTACTACTAATTTTCCACAGTTGCCTTATATATTTTACTCCTACATAGCTACGTGTTTTTCCCTTTTTTTAAACATTTATAAAGATATTTACCATGTGTAAGTTATGTGTAGTTATCTTTATACCATTAAACTGATTCTGTATTAAATCAAACTCTTATCTTGTGATTCAGGTCTGGCGCAAGTGTAAAATGCGCATTTTTACTGTGGCCCAGATGGATGATAACAGCATTCAGATGAAGAAAGATCTGGCAACCTTCCTATACCAGCTCCGATTAGAAGCAGAGGTGGAGGTGGTGGAAATGGTACATAAAACACCAATATAAATATAATTGAAGTGTAAATGCTTTGGTCATTATCAAGACATGGTGGCATATTTTTTTTTCTAAATGCACCCACTTTGAATATGCAAACTTTTCCTGTGAACGCTTGAACGCCTGAAGCGTCAGCATGTCACAATGCGTCACAATGATTAACTTGTTTGCACACGGGATGCCACAGGGGATTCCTCGTAACTGCTGTAATTATGACCTATGCTGGCTGGTTGGGATAAGTGTGTGATTCTCCGTGTGTGATACGGATCTCCATATGAACCCTCCTCGTGCAGGTGAAAAGAAGCAGTCGGCTGCTGCTCAGGTGTCTGAGGGGGCGTGTTAGTCATGGCTCTCCTCGGTCAGGAGTGGAGGTCTGCAGCATTAGTGGAAGTAAAATGTGATTGAGTAATAGAAAATGATTCAATTGGGAGGAAACACTGGGGGGGGGGGGGTGTCTTAAAAAAGAAACTTGAAGTCAAACCCCTCATTAAAATAACACTTTTATTTTGTTGTTATTGTAGCATGATAGCGACATATCTGCATATACATACGAGAGAACACTAATGATGGAGCAGAGATCTCAGATGCTGAGACAGATGAGACTCTCATCTGCTGAAAGGAACAGAGAGGTGTGCTCATTATCTTCATTTCCTCTATAAAACCCTATTGTTTTCCCCAAGAAATGACCTATGGCCAGAAATAATTTATTGGATTATTATTTGATGGCTCCCCTTAGGCTCAGCTAGTAAAGGACAGACACTCACTTATTCGAATGGGCAGTTTGTACTCTGATGAAGAAGAGGAAATTCTAGACATCATGCCTGAGAAGATCCAGATGACTTGGACCAAAGATAAGCTGGATGCAGAAAGACGGAACCGTAACAATGCTCCAGAAAACTTCCGAGAACTTATTAGTCTTAAACCGTGAGTATAGACACCAGAGCACACATAAATCCAGTTCCAAAATATCACTACAGAGTGGAGATTATTCTGTTAATCTTATTTCTGTGTGTGTGTGTGTTTGTAGGGATCAGTCTAATGTACGAAGAATGCACACAGCAGTCAAGCTCAATGAGGTTATAGTAAACAAGTCCCATGATGCCAGACTGGTGTTGCTCAACATGCCTGGACCTCCACGCAATGCTGAAGGTGACGAGAACTGTATCCTTGTGTAACAGACTTTGACCACTTTAACAGGGTTTGACCACTGGTGGGTTATTTTTAATGTCAGCTTTAAAATGACCCAGAGCAGGAAATTTCAGCTCTGCAAGACCAGCTTCCTGTTTTATTTAACAGGCAGAGGCTTACAGTCAAAAGTGAAAATACATTCATAAGTGTGTGTGTCATGACAGTCTTGGGGTTTTTATTTAAAAACTTTCACACTTTGATATACATATTAACATACGTTAGATTAAATCTTGTTTTACCGCTGCAACACTTGAGCACCCAAAGAAACAAACATGATCATTTCCACACACGTGCTTACTCACTTTTCAGTAGTGACAAATTCTACGAAATGTAAAATTCATGTAAAATGCAAAATTCAACGTTACACAAATCGTTCTGGTGATTGTATGATTTGTAAAATTCAAATAGATAAAAATTTACATTTATGTTCACTAGTGATCTCAGATATTTTGCTCCATTGTAAGTAATGTATAAATTAATATTATTTTATATATTATGTATATTATATTAATAAATATTATACATTACATATTTTTACATACGTAAACCTTTTCTAAACTGGTACAGGAAACATGGCTAAGATTTCCGATCCACCCAACTCATTCTTCACGTAGTGCATCATCTTGACTCTGTATGGTCCCTAACTGAAGCTTTTTCAGATATGGAGTTCCTGGAGGTGTTGACTGAAGGTCTTGAAAGAGTGCTGCTTGTCAGAGGTGGAGGACGGGAAGTTATAACCATCTACTCATAAAACATACGTCTCACATTCCTGCCCTAAACATTTATATACACACAGTAGGGAAAGTAATCAACCACTTGCTTTTATATTTTATATACATTGAAACATGCATGTATAGGATAAACTAAAATATTTTTTAAGGAAACTGACTGTATTTTAAAGTGATTGGCAGTATGTAGACATCACAGATAAATAATATTAGACCACTGCTGTGAAGCTGTGTTGGTAAATTGAGGTGTACTAACCTAATGAGCTTTCTGAAAAGCAGTGCTACCGACCTGACCGGGCGGTTCAACAAGCTCAATTGGGTGTGTGAGTAATTAAAGGAAGGATGGGGTTTTTTCTTGTGGCTGCTGTGACGTGCGACCTCTTGGACTTGTCTGGGTACTGGGAACGTCACATGTAGCTTAGCATGACGTGGTAAAGCTTTTCGAGGGAATCCACTACTGGTAGGTGCTAAGGAGCAGCCAGCAGTGACTGTGTGCACATCAGAGGGGGCTGGTTGTCTGCAGCTCTCACTGGCCAGTATAATTAGATTTAGGAAATGGAATTGACTAGATTGGATATATAGATAAATGTCAGAAAGAGATGTTCAGTCATTTAACATGGATATATGTACTGAAAGTATAAGAAATAACAATACAAGTGTATTTGTTTGCCCTCGCTGTATATCTACAGTTTTAATGCAGGATTTCAGCACAGACTTGCATTCTTTTTATATTTATATCTCTTTATATTACAATGTAGATTAGGGATCTAGTTTAAATTACAACACAGACACACAACTTTCCTAGTGCCATCCATCCGTACACAGTACAGCATTTAAACTCCCACTGTGTCTCCTCCTAATTAACTGATATCAGCTCAAACCTCATTCAACACAAACCATGTCATTTTCCATCACTAATCATGAAAAACATCTTAAAGAGGTATAAAACCACAGTAAACAGGAAATTCTATAAACGTCTATACAGAGAAATAGTACTGCATCTATTTCCTTCAACTCTTCAGAGAACTGCAGATAGTGTTAAGCTGCTGTGTCTGTGCTGTCCCATGGTGGATGAGATGCACAACACTACAAAATTATTACAACACAAAAACATATCCAACAACACACGAAAAACTCCACAACGTACCACCACACACACAAAGCAACAATTAAAATGCTTTTTACAAGAAAAATGCTCCATGACTGTGGCCAGAAACAGTGCTGTCAGAGACAATTAAACTACATACTTAGTATCCAAAAATATACTACAAAATGTACACCAAACTAATTTTATTTTACTGCTCATAGTTGCATTTTATTTATTTTCATATTTATTTGCTTGTATTTTTCTTTAGCTGGAAAGCATCAAGGTGTAGATAATAGTTAAATTAGGAACAATATGTTCAGTTGAGTGAAGAGTTAATTTTAATAACTTTTTGTACTTGACTTTGATATTTGAATAAGAATTTAGTTGAATTTTGTAAATTAAATGCCTTTTTATACAAATATGCATCCAGACAGCTCACACTCGTAGCTCATTTGCTTTTGGAGAAGCTATTTTTTATTTCTGGGAACTTGGTGACTTTACTGACGAATACTTCTGTATTAATGAAAAGCACAAATAAAGAATATATAAAAACCAAATTCTGAAGTTTGTATTAATGCTGCCTATAGGTCAGTGCACATTCAGTCACAAAATGTGGGGAAAAACATCAATCTGATATGTTTACGTCCAATTTAGAATTTGTCTTAAATGTCACAAAATGAGAAAAAAATAAATTTACTGTTGTAAAATATTGAAGTACCAAAACTGTTAATGTACAGGAACCTTACTGTAGACTTTGTGTAACTCCACAACTATCAAACAGATGTTCAGTGGCATAAAAACTTTATAAATATCTCTCCAGATTATTTTGGCTACTGCTTGTTTACAGTCGGTTTTCTAGCAGTGACATGTAGAAAGTACAACACTCACCCCCCCTTGAGACTCTGTAAATGCAAAGTCTCAGTAATAGCTTGGAACTCAGGCAGCCCAAATCATGTCATTTTTCATCAGTAATCATACATACAATCTTAAATGTGTAAAAAACATTTTTAATATATTCTGTTTTATTTTTAGTTACCATTAACTACGATTACCTTTAACTACTTATAACTGGCTTGACCTGATGATAATAACAGCCCTTACACAAATGCTTGCATGCTTATAATGTTCTTCTTTTAGATGCTATACATATATACAGACAGTAATATCAAATAGAAATAAATAGCAAGTAAAAAACAATAAAATAATATAATTAAAAATAATGTATAACATAAGAATTAAATATGTGCAAGTATTGAATTTACTAACCCCATAACAGAGCTGAAAAACATCAAAAGTAAAACATTAAGTATTTGATCCAGGATACATTTAGAAAAGGTGAAATTTAGAATAGAATAGAATATTTTTGCTAAATATGCCTACGCTTATAATATACTGATATGAAGTGCTAAAGTGTATAAAAAAAGTCATAAAGTCCCAAATGTGTCTAATAAAGTGCATACACAACCACACATTCACACTTTCTTCTTCTAAGAAAGGGGGGAACATTTTTCTTCATCACACAGAATAAAGCTGCTTTTAGTGCTACTGCTAACTGGACACTGGCAAATTACTTTAAATTACTGTTACAACAGTAAGAGTAAGCCCTGACCATGTAATTTTAACATCTTGCAATGCAATAAACATAGTGAAGGGGAAGTAAAGTCCAGAATAGAGCACTTGACAGTACCTCAGTTCCTCTACTGAACACATTTCTTATTTTTTCGGTTTGTGTTGGAGGTCTCAGTACTACACGACATGGGTTATGGGCCTCGTTGAATGAGATCTCAGCCTCACTGGGGGTAGTGTTGTGTAGATCATCACGTATCTGTACAGCAAAAGGACAAAAAGGAAAGGACACATGTAGCTTTTAGACATGTACAGATTCACAACTCCAAAAACACTAAACAGAGTTTTTTTAGATGATGCCTGGCTTTTATTACCAAAATTAATAGGCCCTTGACTGCATCACAATCTTTACTGCACACAGAAGAGAACATGGAACACTCATTTGTGAAAAGGTTAGCATCTCATGAGACTATACCTGCAGGGGGAATAAACATCTGCTGCTTTTTCCGCCCTTGTAACCAATAAAACCAAAATTCTTTCCATGCACCTTTAACGTTTGCCCTTTTGCTTTGTAGCTTGTACTGCAGCAGCTAGAATGCACCTTAAAAATGAAGTCTAGCATCACCAAAGCTTTAGGGTAGTACACTAATGTTAACATTTTGTTCAGTGCAGTAATATGTGGTTTGTGGATTTACTCTCTTATTTCTACACTTTTTATTATTTTCGTGCTCTCCCACACTACATGACATTATTTATAAATGTCTGATTTTATTTGACACACTGTCTGATTTCCAAGCTTCCAAGGTCTGCACAAGACCTCTGGCTGGATCATGGCTGATCAGTACTGGTGCTTCATTGTAAATGAGGACCATCTCTTACCTTCTCCACACTGTCAAACACGCGAAGGAAGTTGAACCTCAGCACGCCAGCCAAATCTGCCTCACTCCAGTTTCTCCTCAACAATTCACCAATCAGAGCAGGGTACTTGGCCACATCCTCCAGACCCTGAGGAAATCTACAAACATAAACCAACCCACCAAAACACACAAAGTGCCCGAGTTTAGAACAGATGCCTGACACTAATGGAAGATGAGTTAGCATGGTGGAATTTAAACAGTGAGAAGATACAAAGCAAGAACACATTTACCCACTGGCACCATCGTAATCCCCTCCAATGCCAATGTGCTCTGCTCCAATCACAAGCTTGAGGTGGTCAAAATGGTCTATAAGACATAAAGTTAGAATAAGATAAATAAAATTTGTTTTTTAAATATCGCCAAACAATTCAAACAAATAACTGTTCATCATCTGCAGCGTGATAAAAATGTTAAAATGACTACAATCAGAGTCCAGACCTTAACCAAACTGGAAAGTCAAAGAACAACCATGAATGGTTAATCATCAATGAAATCACAAAAGATTTTATGAACTAAAGTGTAATCCTGAGTGAACATCTGGGGTAAGTCATTAAAAGATCTCTTTGTATTTTCTGGCTGTACCCCAAATACACTTTGGTCTTTCAGTCTGTCTGAGATGAGCTGGGGCCTTGAGAACTCAGTCGTGTATCTACACAGAATTGATGCTTGACTTTCTCTTTGAGTCTCTAAGGCTTTATTTATTACAACAGCATGACAGTTTCTCATGCAATGCCATCTGAGAGCTAGGTCACACACTTTGAGCAGTGGATTTCAGTCCTGCCCTACAAAGGCTGAGATTTTCCCAGATTTCCTGAATATTTTCATCACAAGTACAGTACATTATTTGCAATATTGCATGAATACATTTCTGACAATTCTCTTACAAAGGTACAAAGTGGTGGGAGAGAGTCCATCTTGTGGAATCCATGCCATAAAGAATTAAGGCTGTTTTGAGAGCAACACAAGGTTCTGCCCAGTATTTGTATGCTGTTTCTAATAAAATGGTGAAATTTAAGACCTAGTTTAAAGTAGCACTGCTTACCAGCTACATGGGAGATGTTTGCTTCCATACTGCAGGATATGAAACCACTGTGAAAGTTCACCATGATAATTCCACCATTCATTTTCTGCCATAGAATATAACAGTTGAGAAGAAGTTAGAATGCCTTTATTTGTCATATGTACGAATACACGTGTACAGTACAACTAAATTCTTTTTGTGGAAATTTGTTTGAATTAACATTGAAAAGACATAAAACCTAGAGGATGGACCTCTCAAATTAGAATCTCTAAAAGACGCAACTGGCCGATAAAATGATAATTATTATTAAGTACAATTAATAATAGCTTTTGTGAATCTGGCACAAAAAAGTGATTTAAAGTTTTTTTTTATCATATAATAGGGCGTATTAGACCAGTAAATCCAGTATAAGATGGCACTGGTTACCAGAATGTTGAGCAGGTTATCAGGGACATTGCGAGTGTGGTTACAGATCTGGTAGGAAGAGGAGTGGCTGAAGATCACTGGAGCTTTGGAACGTTCAAGTACAGCAAGTGCTGTGTCCCAGGAAGTATGGGAAAGATCTATCAGCATTCCCAGTCTGTTCATTTCATCCACAACTGCCTGCAGGGAGACAGGAATACACAGCAAGAGTAAAAAAGATGAATAGCCTGGCATTGGGTTATTTAGTAAGCGGCAAAAAAACAGCTCATGATACTGAAACATTAATTACAGTTGCAATCACAGCAGTACAGTTATTTAATGTTTAAAGCAAAACTGCCATAAGTGATTTATGTTGAAGTAGACAAACATCATTACCAAAGAGAATCAGTTCATGAGGAAGTTCTCTGAGAGGGATTCTAGTGTTTTATTTATTTGTTTACAGGCAACAAAGCTTCAAATTTGACAATTTGGTTTCTGCTAGACATGCGGTTTAAGGTAGCTCGTTCCCCTCTGGCTTACCTTGCATACTAATCTAAAAAATTATAAAAGGGAACAAGTAAAACAGTTACAAAAGTAAGAGATTTGACTGAACAGTAAATAAACTGCATGTTGCAGTGCACACACAGACACAAATGTGAAGAAAGTGATGTAATAGTGATCAGAATTCCACTATATTGCATCAAAAGTGGCAGGTTTTACCAGTTATATAAATAAATCGTTATAATAACATTATTGCTTACCTTACCGAAGTCTGTCAAGCTGTTGTTCTCTCTCTTGTAGAAGGAGTAAATCAGAGATGAGCTTTCTGCCCTACACAAAACATGATTGGCGGTGAAATGATTGAAGTCAACACGATTTACGATTTATTATTTGTAAAAAATACAGCAGTTAGGAAGCTAGCTAGTAAGCAGGCACTATAAATGAATCTTGTGTGATGTGTTGAATCTTGTGTGATGTGTAAATGTGTAAATAATACATGATATTTGTCTTTACCAAGGAGTGTTGCAGGTATGTGTGAGCGACATGGACCTCACTCCAAGTTGGTAGAACATACGCAGTGCTGGCAGACTGCTGTCGATTGCATGGCCTCCTTCAATACTGATCATACAGGCTATCTTTTCTGTGTTCCTCATTTCTGTACACACAAGCAGCAGACACACAAGAAAGAACTCGAAGCTATTTGTGAGTATACTACCAGGCAATCCTCATTCAAATGCATGTAGGACGGGTACATGCCTGCTAATGTGATCTTCCGAGATGAAAATAATGTTCCGACAATTGCCCTGTTTACTCTCTATTATGCTGCTAAAAATGGGTGTGCCATAATGTATTTCAATGATGAAAATGGAAAAACAATAAAAGGGCCATGTTTACTTTCATTAGGATCTCAATGAAAAACATTTTAGGAAACCTTTTAGATTTAAATAGAAACGTTTCCAACTAAGAGCTTATTATGTGTGGCAAAAACGAAACAGCACTAGAAAGAAAGAATTTTTGTGTACACAGTACAGCTCTGTATGGCAACCACACACTGGCTACTGATAAACAGCAGCCGCAGGCTCTCCTTGATGTTGTGCAAGCAGATTTACACTCAGACATTGGAAATGACCAGACTGGAAGATGGGGGGGAATGTAAAAAAATTGTTGCACTAAAAAAATGGTTTGGGGTCTTTCAATAGTAAATACACACACATAGACCTTTATATTTTCTATGACATAAGGCGTGACAATTGGCTCAGTTAAGCCCACTAGCTGCTTCTGACTGTAGGTTTGCAGCCCACCTGAGGTTAGAAAGCACTGATATACACCATTCTCACAGAAATTCACACAAAACAGACTCAGTTTTAAATTCATACTTTACATAACAAGGGTGACAAAACCCCAGGCTAAGTTTGTACCTGCAGCTGAAGTAGCCAGCTTCATCTCTGGGTATTCGGTGCATATTCGTCGTATTACTTCAACCTGTTCCAGGGCCAGTCTAACCGCGTCCTTGTCCTGAGCTGTACATAATACATACGCTGCAAACACCTACAACAGAGAAAGAGTTATTTGTTAGTTATTTATATGGAAACGATACTTTAGGTAACTTAGGTAATGCCCACACATGTACACCAACTCATTTAGGTAATTAATGAATTAAAACATCTGTATGAATTCATGCATCATTACTGGCTAGTTTGTATATACCTGAAACCAGGATCATCTAGAATTTTTTTGTTTCACAGAATGTACAGAAAATCCAGTAAATGGCAGTTCGTGCTCGGCTGTTTTTCCAATTGAAACAATGACAACAGTTGTCTGGTTTGAGCAGACATGAACAATACAGTATCTCACATCACATCTCAGATGATGTTGATTATTGAGGCAAAAAGGCTACATAGCATTCCAAATGCATACCAATAGAAGCACTTTATTCTGGTCAGTGTTTGCCGGAATCACTGGACACAATTCAGTAACACACTACAGACAGGATGCCAATCCAATAATGCACATTTTATTTCAAAATTTGGTGGAGGACATTTTCAAATTCTTGTTTGAAAAGAGATTTTAATGCAAAAGCATTTATAGAACTGTTCACCAACTTCGTGGTAACTATTTGGGAAAGGCTGTTTCAGCATTACAGCACTCATTTATAAAAATAGATCTATTAAGAAATTGGTTTGTAACCACATTCGACATGGTGAAGCAGAGCGTTGACTGCAGGTCAGACATTAAGACCCTACATTAGTGATTAAAAACACATTAATGCTATTACTTCTATGACTAAATAAAGTGATATTTCAATCATCATTTCGTGTTAGAGGTATAGGAACTTTGGCCGCTGTTATCAGAAGGACAAGACAACATTTGAGTATGCAAAGTGTAGGTTTCTGAAACACAGCTGCACTGTACATTTTCAGGAAATGATAGCTATGAATACTGTAACCCAGCCCTTGATGTCTGCATGATTACGCATTACTGACTGACTGTTTGCGTACAAACTTTTAAAGTTTTTTTTTTTTTACTGAAGGTTCACATAAGTAAAAACATGTACAACAACATGTATGAGCTAACTTACAGGCAAACATCAGAAAGCATTACATTTTCTAAATGACCAATTAACTCATCCAGCTATCCATCACTACAATGGAAAATATTCAGCTCTCTTTTTAAGCCACTATGTAAACAGTTACATTGCAGTGGGTCTTTTATAAATGCACAGTTAATTAAAAAGACAATCCCTATACCTGTCCTCCAACATGTCCTGCTTTGAGCCGGGTTATATCTGTGGATGTTTTCGTCTGGTTGTACATATCAAACTGGCTGAATTTGTTCTTCTGGAGAATGCGCAGACGCAGAGGAAGGTCATTGTGTCTGTAGAAAGAGAAGAAAAAAGATTTCACATGATCCTGTGCAGATGTTCTGCTGAATCCTACTTAATTAACATATGTGCATAAACAGACAGAAAAAAGCACACACAATTCAGGGAGGAGCGGGAGGGAAATTGCTTACAGTGTATTGTCACATAGCTTGGACTACACACAAGCTCTGGGCTTGTTTTTAATTAAAACATAAACCAATAAACCAAGTAAGAGAAGGCAAAATTTATCAATACCCATCAATCAGTGGATATTTGGACATCAGTTCCACAGCTTTATTGACCAGACTGGACGATTGCACTCCATGGAGAAGAAGAATGAATGCACAACCCAGGCCCAGCTCACAAGGACCTAATGCTTTCTGGAGTAACATGGCAGGGGTCACGTAGTCTACCAAAAACAAACAAATAATAAAGATCACATATACTCACGCATAAATCTGTATGTAAGGCAGGAATTTAGTTCTGGAGTGTCTGTTTGCATTTGTAAAACCACACACTAATGTTAGACAGGGTCATTAGACTGATCGGATTACTATGTTTAGGACTGCAAAAACTAATCGTTAAACTGATTATATTTTCAAAAGATGGCATGTAATGTTATTATTGATTGGGTGAAAAAGTGTATGGCTTAATCCACACAAATGTGGGAAAAATGATAAATAGAAGCATTTTCACTAGTGCTCTTTCTAGACTAACTGTACATATAGGCTACATCTAGAAAATTCTTTTGCAGATTTTAATGCACAATTACTTTGTTTCTAAATATTAAAAATATTAAATGAGCCATAACTTCAGCACATGCAATATTTTGTTTCATATTGTTAGATGGTAAATTCAGCTCATAAACAGCAAGAGTTTACTAAAATAAGCAGAAATATAATTTTGCCAAAAATTTTGCCTAAAACATAAATGTTACAACATTATAAAAACAAACCGCAACACACAGACACCAACTATTAACGCCTGAGATATACTCACTTTCCCTTCATAATTCATCAATATTTATTAGAAATATGATGCCAAACGTTTTATACAGAAGCAGTCATTCAATTCAGTCTCTAAAATGCACTGCAAATAACTGGTCTGTAAACAGTGTAATGTAAAATGTACTCACCGCGGCTGGACTGCACCCTGCTGCTGCTGTTTGGCAGTGTAGTGTTGGTGTAAGACAGGGTGGTGAGTGTTACACTGTAGTTTATTGTGGTGTATTATACTGTAGTGTAGTACAGACTAGGACAGTCTAGTGTTGTCGGTGTGGTTTGCTTTACACAAACGACTCAGAACTTAATTTACCTCGAAACAACTTTAGTTTTCAATCCACCGCAGTAATAGCGCCCTCTGCTGTACATTGTTGGCGTTGACTAAAACTGAAACTGACTGCTTCAAATTATCAGAAGTACATAACTGTATTGTCGATTATGCAGCCACTTTCATATTCATAAATTATTGGGTTTCTTATACTGGTAAGCTGTACCAGCTTTGTATCATTTACACGCGCATTTTACACTGCACTTTTTTTCTGCACTTTAGTTTACTGCATTAATGTAACCCATGTAACTCCATCCATACTCTTATTCCCCTACACTTAAATGAAGTGACTCAGCTACCAGATGCTGCTGTGCCTTTTTCTAAGTAACACGACCAAAAATAGTGCGCAACCTTTCCATGAATGTTTAATTCTAAGCCAATAAACAGCTAAATGAGAAAGACAAACCATGCAACAGGTTTGCATTTCTTAGTTCTTATAGCTAAATCTAAAATCAATTAAATAATTAACACTAATCAGAATTTTCCATTTGTGTTATTTAGCAGCACTCTATTTTCATTACAGAGGTGGGTGGTTAATTTGCTTTTCCTTTGTATGGGCTATGTAATCAAAAGTATGTGGACACCTCTCCTAATTATTCGGTGTGTTAGCCATACCCATTTCTTTACAGATGAGAAACACTAATTATATACACAAAATGACATTGTTACGATTTACTGATGGGTGGACTCAATCGCGGGGTGTGTGTCGCCCTGAGGGGGCAGAGTCGATCCGAAGCAGAACTCAGAGAACCCCTTCAAGACAAAAAATGAAACCGCGGAACGGAAAGGGGCTGGGCGAGCCCAAGCCAACTGAAAAGGAGAAGATAACAAAAGTTTCACTACTCTGAAGTGACGAGCCCAACGAAGTACGAGATATAAAAGAAAGGGGGCTAAAGAGCCCGGTTCGCTACACCAAACACGACCAAAAGCCGTATCGTGATGCGCATTTGAAACGCGCCTCGGTGTGATTCGAACCGACGCCGTCCTATACTAACACGCGGTGACTTAACCGGATGCGCCACAGCGCCACTAACATTAATTAATTATTAATGTTGATTAATTATTTCTATCTCTGACTATTTAAAGGCGATATCAAACAAAGGGGTAATTATGAAAGAAGCAGGTTAAAATATAAACCCGTCTTAACCAAAAGTGGATTAATGAGAGAATTCTAACGCGTTACGCCCACACCCGAGTGAGAGGCGATACGCTCGTGAACACCACCGATGAGTACGGAAAACCCCGAGCTCATGGGCGGGACGAACTGAGCTTGGTCTGTCTAGCGACCATGCAGAGAAAGCACAGCGAGGAACGTTAAGCGACACAACGAGCACAGGAAAAGGGAAGAGACTGAAAGGGCAAATTCCCAAGTTTAATTAGGGAAATGCAAAGTAGTCACACCGGTCCTGACCTGTCCCTGAGTCACTTTGATTACCTCGACCGTAGGTCTACCGCGAACCCTCTATGAGGCCTCGCGTTACCAGTATCCCTAACGAACCGTGCAAGAGAGCACAAAAGAAAGGGTGTGACGGGGATGCCTGGCTAAGCGTTCCCTTAAGTACCTGCTCAGCCAGGTGTTCCCCGTTGCTGCTGATTGCGCGAGGGCGGCTTGGGCTTTGTAGTTCTGCTCCCCCTAGTAGAACTACCACGAGCCCGCCCTCGGGTGGCAATGAGAGGAGTCTCACGCGCTTGGCTCCCCCTGGTGGGCGCAGAGGGAGTCAAACGGCTTCTGTCCGTGCAAGCACCGGAGTCAGCTGAGTGAGACGCGGATCGGCCCCCCCTGGTGTCCACCAAGGGGACGGACCGACTGCTAACAGACATGCTTTAAAATTTGTGAAAACAGTTTGGAAAAAGCTCGTTCTTGTCTCTTCACGACTGTTCTCTTATGTACAGATGTTTTGTGTAAAGGAACTCCAGTGGCCTTCACAGATCATGATTAAAGGTGCATTGGATTCATTTTCCAAGTGGTAACAAGAAGACAAGCAACTGAGACATTTTCATATGATCTCAGTGGTGTTCACTGTTTAAACTTCGTATGAAGAAAAAACGACCAGTAATAACACCAAATCACCAGCAGATGGTTCTATTGTACAACAAAAAAAAACAGATATTCTGCCAAAATATTCTTTAAATAGATTTTTGGTTCAGCAAGTCTGGTCATTTTCACCCACAAATACCCTCAAGATTATTGTCTGTTTGTTTGTTTGTAGTTTGTTTTTAGTGCACGAGTTTTTTATTCATTTAATAACAGAAAAATGACCAAAATTATTTAAATCATAAGACTGTCATGAAAAATAATCAGCATTTGAGTATTTGAATGAAACGATAAAAATATAATTTCCACTGCAACCCTGTTCAGAATGATTAGATTCAAAATGAATTCATTAGATTCATTTTGAATACACAGAAGATACTTGCAGTAGATACTTAAACCATGTGCTTACTTTAAAATGTAATGCATGTCTTGATGCAAAATACAAACCTTTTTGTCTCCAAATAATTACTGATTGATTGAATACCACAGCTTGCTCTGAAAACGACTGCTGGTCTCCTAAAAATTAATTTTATATGTATAAACATGCTCGTCTGTATCTCTGTACATGTATCAATGTACTGTACATTATTGTGCATCAATTAATACCTGCTCTTCCCTGGTATTAAATTAATTGGTATTAAACAGGTGAACTGAAATGATTTTCTAAACGTCACAAAATAAACCTGTTTCCAATCACTCTAGATTTGATTTAGCTAAAAGGATGGTCCTTTCTTTATTTGATAAAAAGCAATGCTCTATAGAGCCTTATGTAAATTAGCTTAAATATTTGAGCAGGCTGAATAAAACTCAGCAAGACAACAGACATTAAAATAACAGTAAGTAAACAGAAATGCACGACAGATTTGATTTATTTATTTATTTACTGCATTAGTGGTGGAATATTTATGAAGTTTATAGCATGTCTGGCTGTCTGTGTGATTGTCAGATTAAAAGATGTGTCAGAGGAGGAATGCGATAGTCTCAGCTCTCCTCAGCCAGTGTGGGTGTGGTACAAACGGCAAGAGAATTGCTGTAAGAGATATGGCAATAATTAGACTGGGTGAATTATGTGGAAAAATGCTAAAAAAAAATTGTTGTGTATTAAAGTACAGGTGTGAATGTGATTAGCTGACACACGTTTGGAACACAAACACGTGGGCAGTTCGTTAATCACACAAGCATATCTGTGTTTGATAATGTTAAGTGTAAGGTGGGAACCTGTCAAAGACTGTTGAACAGGTGAGAACAAGCAAGGTGGGATAATCCTGTATGAATAACCTATGAGGAAGGACGTACAGTGAAGCCAAAACACACCCAAGACTGCACATTTGACTGGATTGCAATAAGCCATAGCAAATACCATCATTAGGCATGTGAATCACTATAGTGGAGTTATACAAAATAGTATCATAATGCTACAAAAGCTAACTGCTTCTTAGTGCAGACAGTATTGATAAAATGTAGTGCTCTCCAAATCCTATTTTCTCTATACATTTTTAACACTAAAAAGTGGGATAAGATGGCATTTATTTTTCTTAAGTCAACTTATAGCCAAGGTAGACAGAAATGAAACTAATGCATACAACACAAATTCAGGATGGTGGGAATTATGAGAGACATCATACTTACCACTTCATCCACATGGTTCTTCCTTCCACGTCACGATGAAAATGGACAATGCTAAATAAATTAAGGGCCACAAGACGAAACTTGTATATGGTTACCCAGATACAAATCGTGGGTCAGTGTACCCTCGGCTCTTTTCTGGGTATTTATTAGCATAAATCCATTATGTAATAATATACTGGAAGTATATGCAACAAATATCAGTCTGATTTCAGTGCTAATGTGTGGCAGTACAGTGCATGCTAACAGCTTTCTTTAGGATTGTAGACTAATTAATCAGCCAGTTCAGTGTTCATGGCAGCAGCAGCAGCCACATAGCTCGCCTGAGGAGGAATTTGCAGAAATACATCATGACGTGTTGGCAGGGAGAAAAAGACTGAGTTCACACAGATCGCATGGCCTGTGAGATGTGGTTTTGATTAGAGGCTTCCAAGGAGATGTCCCAAACAAACGTTGCCATGAACCAGCGTGTTTAGTTACAAACACAAGGCAGGCGAGAAGTGCCGGAGCCAGGTGCCTCGCTGTTATTTTGTGTATGCTTCTGCTGCCATGGCAACTCACCGGCATCCTGTTGCTGTAAGGCGGGAGAGGAGGAGCGGTGGACATTTCACTCTGTCCACTGTCCTCAAGGCTGAATAAAAAGGCCTGGGTCTGAATCTGCAGCTGTCTGCTACAGCTATGGACAATTCTGTTGGGACCTCTGTTCTTATACGGGCCGGACATTTCCAGCCACACTATAAACAAGTAGAAAATGTGGCTGACTTGGCCCATCAGCAAAAAGCAAATGTATGGTCTACTGATGCTAGGCTAACATAAAATTTTAAATATAATAACCCTTATACCATCCCAAAATCTTACTTTATTTAAAATCATTTCAAATCAGTGGTTTCCACACAAGCTCTTTAGTGTTAGATTCAATCATTTTAATTTTAATTTAATTTAAACTATTTTTTGTCATTCAAGGTTGCATGTTATTTATTTACGTTATTTTTTATTAGTTATCCATGCAAGTCTGCATCCATCACAATGACAGGCTAATTCCCCGGCTGTGTTTCAAATCACATAACTTACAAAAATAAATGTGATGACATCGTAACTGGTTGTACTAATTAAAGACTTCTGCAGAGATTTTTTTTAAACTACAGTTAAACCAGTAGACTTGAGAGATAATTAGCACCATAACCAATAACAACCAACTTATTAATACACAATACATGTAACATTACATAATAAACTCCGGGTCAAATGCAGTAACATATTTCATCCATATCCCCCAAGTTTCATACTGCAGCTTAAATTTACCATGTAGAACACAGCTTTTTTTAAACTCCACATTTTCTAGGTTCCAGATCACCTTCTGGATGAACTGCCTCACACTCGCTGTTTAAATTAGCATACAATGCATTAACACTAATACTAAAGTCTCACAACAGCGAGAAGGAGTATGCAGCCCATAAACAGAATGACCGGTGAGGGTAATGAGATGCTCAGGTGGATATGAGGTTTGCACCATTCTGTCCCTAAAAGCAACCAGGTAATATTACTTTTTTTAAATGAAGGGTAAAATTTACAGCCGTTGTAATTAATGGGGAAATAAAATGGTGATAATGTACAGCGTTTAGCCAACTTGGTAGTCACATGATTGATACTAAATTACACACTATACTGTATACTGGTATGGAAACATGCAATAATTACTACTGTAGTATGCATCATACATGTACATTATTTTAAAATCATCCACAACAACATTTCCTTCAATATGTTTATCAGTATTTTTTACATCAAGATTGAAACATATTGTTTTTCTTGGCATTTTATTGTTTTAGTAAAATACACCTTTAAGCAAAGCTGTAACAGAATAAACAGAATTATTGAGTAAATAATTTAACAGCCAGTGCTTCATGACCTGCTTACTCTGCAGCCACCAACTAAGTAGAAGCCGAGAGGGGTCAGACTATAGAAACTATTTACACATTCTGATCTAAAATTAGTTTTTTTGTGTATGTGTGAATGTTAAAAGTAAAATCTAATCTCTGGAGCATCTAAAAATCCTGAAACATCAATGCGTCTGTTTAACTGCATCCTGAGAGCTCAGAGCCAGACTCTTCCATCATTCCCTGACATTCACTGGCTTCCATCATGAATTACTGGACGAAGTTCAAGTTCGCCTTTGGTCCAGATCTAAGTGCTGATAGTAAAGGAGCTCTTTTTGATTCTTCGAGTGTTCTACTGGCCTGTTGACCTTCACTTGGCTTTGGTCTTCTCGTCGTAGGTCCCCGCATTCTTGTAGGCCGATACGTAGCCAGTGTTCTCTACGATTTCCTCCCGTCCGCTTTTTCCTTTGCCTTTGCCGCTCTCATCGAAGCGCTCTTTGTGAGAGCCTGTGTACTTGGAAGTGTCCGTCAGTCTTACCATCGCCCCGCCCTTCGCCACTTTCTACAAAAGAAATAAAACAAATACTTTAGGTTGCACAGTAGGCCTGCATTCTTATGATGAACGGTGACAAACAGAACTAAAAGCACTTGTTGTTTTTCATTTGTTTTGTGCTTTATTGACATTATATTATTTAAACAGGAAATCAACATCGACCTGTTCAAGCTGGTTTAAATGTACAATCTCCAAGCACAAAGGATGGTATATTAGCGATGCAGAAACAACTGTATATTGATGTTGATGCTTTTGCAATAAGAGGCTGAACATGTGCATAAGTCTGAATGTATGCATAAAAAAGGTTTAGAATAGTCGCCTCACCGTTACACCAACATTGGTAGGATCTTTGCCGTCAATCAGTTTGTGTATGGCCTGGATTGCTTCGTCCTTGCTTTGACCTTTGAACCTCTTTGGCGCCAGTTCTTCCAGAGCTTTCTGAAACTCCTCGTAAGTGATGACCCGTGACGTCTTTGCCCTAAATACCAGAGTAAAAGATAAAATGTTTAATAGGTTCATCAGTTGTGGATGTTACCACACATGAGCATACAGCGTACAGTATATGTGTCATTCTTTGCAAATAAGCTAGAAAACACGTCTTCATCATTGGTCTGAGAATTTGCAAGAATTTGTGAAACAAAATGATATGTACATGACACTGTATACACTTACGTCATTTTAATAACATGTTGACTCATCAAGGACTTTATTAGATAGATTTATACAATACAAATGAACTTTTTTTGGTATACTATTACTGACCCCCCAGGTTATTTTTGATGTGGGCTATACACAGCACTGCAGTGCCACTTACATTGTAATAACAGGTGCAGCAGTATTGTTGGTATTTTCAAACACCTCAGTATTGGTGCTCCAGTCAAAAAATAAAGCAGTAGAGTCCAGTTAACACACAATGTGCATGAAAAATGAAAATAGCTCTAGACTCTATAGGTAACTGTAAATCTAGAATAAGTGCTAATAGGGCATGTCTTTCATATAAAGAGGCCAGTAGGTTTAAACAGTATTTACACTCATACCAGTACAACACACTACCATGTCATTGCAGTGCTGAGAACGGTCCACCACCACAAAGTGTACAGAGCTACAGTCAGTAATAAAAGTGCACAGTGAGTCAGTATTCATAGCTCTGAGTTCTACTACTGAAATAATTCAAAAATAATAATATTCTTGCACATAGCAGATAAACAGCAACTCACCTGACTTTACTGAAGACGATATCTACATCAGTGGACGTGACGTTTTTGCCATCAGTCACTTTGCAGTCTTTACAGAGCTTGGCCCAGTTTTTCCCATTCATTTCCTTCCCTGTTGCTTTGGTGTCTCCGTGGATAGCAAACTTCTTAAAAGCGGTAAGCAGCTGGTCCACATCTGTGCTCTCTGCCATCCTGGCTATGCTGCAAAGAAATGGCACTGTTGTTAGCAAAGTAACATATGTTTTATATAGGAAATTTATCCAACGGAATAAATTCAACCATAAGGTAGAAACTATCAAACAAATTTAGCCATTTTCTTTTGTGGCCAAACAAGCTATATTAAGCTACATAAGCAATATTTTTTATATAGCAATATTAATAAAACAAAGGAAAATCAACAGTTCAAATAAATCCCAACTTTTGGACTTGAATGAAAACACTAAAAGTCTAAAGGTACAAGCAGGACGTTTAATCCTGATCTGATGATCTGATAAACCTGGTGGGATGTGGTACTGTGGAATCTTTCAGATGGATGTCAGAAGTTTGGCAGAAGAAAGCACTACACAGTGCAGACAAAGGCAGTGGGTGGGCTGGGACTGACTTCAGCCAGCAGCTTCCACATCCATCTGCTATTTCTTTATAGCACTAACACATAACTGGCACACACACACACACACGCTGGCATGTACACCTACACACAGGGAGACACGTTCTCACATAGAGTAATGGCTGCCCTGAATAAACCAGAGCAGAATGTTGCGATTGTACTTGTGAACTTATAAAATGATTGGCCGCCATTTTTGAGGTTTGGATGGTTCATGATCAGAGCGCTTGTGCAGCCCAACATGGAATAATAATCACAGTCACCATTCGCCAAGCTGAAAAATCAGAAATGGCACAAAATGCTGCCACAAAATCCTTCTAATACATTTTACCGGGTACTTTTATTAGGCTGTAATCATTTCTGTAATCACATCTGGGAGCAGCGAACTTAGCCACAAAGTGGTAGACCACACAAGCTTACAAAAGGACTAATCATCTTCTCAACACTCACTACCAAATTCCAAACTGTAACTGTAAAATGAAAGCAACACAAGTGCAAGGACTTGTTATTTTGCAAAATCTTAGCATTCATCAATAGCAGAATGGCAGAACTCCACCTGGAAGCTACGACCTAGGGGAGTTCATATACTTTTGGTCATATAGAGTATTTCTTCTTAATGAAATGCTTTTAAGCACTGAGGAATGACAAAATGTAATTGCAAATAACACGATAGAGGAAAAAGGAAAAAAACACACACACAAACAACAAACACTGGACCTACTGTGTGTGCTGGTTCTTTAAATTGTATGCAATATTCAACCTAATTATAAATGACTCCATAAAAAGTAGGGACGTGTGGCATACACCAAGAGAAATTGTACATGTCTAAACGCTTGACTTACAGTGAGAATCTCTTTGCTTTGGGAAGCATTTTGCTGTGTGTATATATATAACATAATGGAACATTTCTATGCTAATGAGAGAAGCCCCCACCCACAAGGCACGAGGGGTCAGTGGATTGACAAGTATGACAATTATGGATATCATATACTACAGGCTTCACAGTCACCGGATTTGTAACCTGATCTAAACCCTCAGCTAAATACATGCACTCACCATCATTTAGCAGTTGATTAAGCATTACTGCACACGAGGTGACACTGCACCATGTGTAATTACATCTAAACTTCTTCCGCATCACTTTTCATTGCCCACATTTAGTCATGGCGTGATTTCTGAAGTGTGACGGCTCTTTGAAAATATCTGCTGATCTCTATTGATGTATTTATAGTCAGATCCCCCCCGCTGTTCCATTATAATCTAGTATTACTCTGCCCAGACTTCTGTGTTAAATATCGCAGTACATGCTGAAAGCTGTTTAAATTTAGTAATGCGATCATAGTAACAGCTGTTTAAAAGAATTTAGTACCAGAGCCATATTGTCAACAATCACATTTCTGCTCTTACTGTCTGATTCAACTGTGCTTTTACTTTAAAGTGTAAACATCTAGGAGCAACAACAGCTCAGTGGTAAAGCATCACACCACATGAGTTTACCTTGTGAAACAGAGTTGCATCTGCTCATGCCTGTGAGGAGTTTGGCCTGGAGTTTTGTGCGTGTGTTTTTTGGGTATTCTGGTCTTTATAAAATAGCCAAAACTTGGTTTGGAGACTCTTAATTGGCCTGGGATGTGAGTGACTATATCAATGAGTGTGTGATGGTTTAATCTAGAATGTATTTCAGCCTCATTCCCAGTGCCTAAGAACGATGCCAAACCCACCACAACTAGGATGAACCAATGAATCAATGATCTATTCTTTGCCTGCAGATGGTCAGTCACAATATATGATGATTTTGTGGTTCAATGACTCTAAAGATTCATTTTGATGCAATAAAAGTGTGTACATGTAAAAACTTTATTATAGAATAATGTTAGGCATACACTGATAAAATAAAAAAAGACAAATAAAAACATGGACAAACATGCACTCATAGTGACACTAAAGGAAACACTCACTTGAAATTAATACAAAATGTGGCTCAGCATCTGATTCAACATGGTTATCCTAATGTGAGTGATCTCTTCCAGGATGACAATGCCCCATTCATAAAATGTTACAATAACAAACAACTACATGCTCATGAAAACAAATACATGGTTTTACAACCAAATGCAATTGTGTAACATGTGTAAGTGTGTGGCCAAATTGGAGTATTATAAATGCAGATGTGTGTTATACATGCAGGAATAAAGTTAATACATGCAGGTGTGTGTTATACATGCAGGAATAAAGTTAATACATGCAGGTGTGTGTTATACATGCAGGAATAAAGTTGAATAAAGTGGAAGTGGTTGTATATGCAGGTGTACTAAAATATAAGGATGAAAAGAGTGACAGTTCCAGCAGAGTCCTTACCTGTGGCACCCTGCTCCTTCCTACCAGCTACTCCACTAACATGGACACACACATGAACTTCCACCCATGTACTGCAAAAAACTTTATATATACAGAACTTTACACCACCTGCACTCTCTCTCTCTCTCTCTCTCTCTCTTCAATTGGGCTTTAAAGGGCTGGGGGCTTGTTATCATCTGTTTAGAACCGTATCCATAGAGACATCCTGTTTGACAACAAGGGAGGGCAATAAAAATGTGTGTGTGTGGATTTTGAACAATGTCACAGGGTGGGGCAGGAGTGTGTATTCATGTGTGTTTGTTTGTAAGGGCATGATTGCTTATAATCAGGATTGAAAAGCACAGAGTAATCATATGATGTGTGTGAGCATGCAGACAGATGTGGTATGTCATGCAGCTAAAGTGTTTATTTCAACGTGTGCAGCGTGCAGAGCTGCAAGAAAAGAGTTTTGAAATGACAAAACAACTGTCAAAATAATCTTAAAGGAAGTGCAGAGATCCAGGTGGAAAAGCATTTTTAAAGACCTAAGACTAACTGTGTACAAATAGAGGACATTTAGTACTGGTGCTAGCCTCAATGAGAGTGGGCATCCTGCAAAGCTCACACCAAAAGCACAAAGTACAATGCTAAAGACTTGCAGAAAAGACCTTCAGATTTTTTTCGAAACAATATCATTAACAAAAGGATGCATACATGGTTCACCTGCTTTTAAAATGCAGTTAAATCAAAGCTAAGAAGAGAACATTTGGGTAGCAGTCTGTCACCAAAACAGACTTCATAAGATATTGACCCAAAACAGAAATAAATTAACATTGACAACTAAATGGCTAAACGCTTTCAGAATTCTGTGAGCTGTACAAACATGGAAGTTAACAATAGACTTTGTTTTCTGTCTGGACACCATCTGCAGCAACAGCATTACAATTTTAATGGGTGCCAACTCCAGCACTTCCATGTCCTGGACAGGTCGAATAAACAAACAGAGAACTGGACGTTTTAATAGTCCAGGGTGAGCCAAATATGATCTAGTGCTGTCTGATGTCATTGGGAAATCTATTTTGAATTATTGCCTCCTCAAATTAAGGTAAGCACATGCAGTCCCATCAGTTGTTGGGCTGCAAAGCTTTAAACAAATCCAGATGAGTTTCAAACCACAATATGTGCATAAAGGACAAAAGGAAAGGCCGTGCCCAAACTACTGTTTCAAAAGACTTCCCCACCCAGTTCTTTACAATGTACTTGCATTCTGTTGTATTAATAATTTCCTACGCTGAATTAAAGAGGTCCAGCCCAAACTGGAGCAGGTCCAGGCACCTGCCACTTGTATATTAATTTAGTAGAGGTTAGTAATTTAGGTGATGATGAGAAATCCTATCTAAACTTTTCTCCCTCAGATACAGCCCACGCTGTCCTGTCAGGCTGATAGCACCAATGAGAAAATAAGTCAAACACATAAGCGCCCATCCTGGAGGTTTTGCCATTCCATTATTTTACTGTTTTATATTATTTATATAATTTGAATTACCTTTCACAGTAATATGAGCTACAGGAAAAGCCTTAAAATGGGATTACTAGCGACAAAAGGTTAAGAACGTTATTCTGTTTTGTATATAAAAAGTCTGTAAAGACATGAAGAAAAGCTCGGTTATAAAAAACTTCAACTAACTTCTTGACCAATACCAGTGCCCAGCTATACAATCTTTAATCTGTTATGTCTCATTATTATTTATGCTTTTAATAACATCAACAGAATTATAATGTTAAACAATAATTATCTGAACGATCTCTTGGGTTGACTGAGTGACATGTAATATTTATAAATAACTTTTATTAAGCTTGACCTCTCGAATGCTAAAGAATTATTAAACCAAATTTAATGTCTTAGACTTCATGTCCATTTATAGTAAATATTTGTGTGGATAAACTTCAATAAGCACAGCAACAATAGTTGAGTGTGTATGTACACGCTGTATCTGATACAGCGTTGTTTGTTTTGTTGCCACTGAAAGTAGAAGCTAATGATGCGATCAGTCTCAGTCCACTGCCCTACCCAGATTATAATAACTCCAGCTCAGACAAAATGATATGGATACCAACACCGCATGCCAGTGTACCCACATGTGCTTGAGAGGTTGATGACAGGGTAGAACAGAAAGCAACAGAAAAAATATCATGTGCATAGTGGACACTATAACCATTTATTTACTTTATTTATTTTTTAAGTTGCCTTAAACTGTAAAATAATTCTGCATGCTAGTACTGACACTTTAAGTATTTTGCTGTTGATGATTTTAAGTGCACAGAACCCTGATCTCCACCCATTTAAACGTTTTTGGGATGAATTGGAATGGTGATTGTTAGGCCTTCATGTCCTACATTAGTGCCTAACACCGCAAAGACTTCTTTAACAAAATGGGCACAAATTTCTACAGAAGTACTTGGAAATCTGCACAATCTAGAAGAGTGGAGGTTGTTTAGGCCCAAAGAGGAGCAACACCATAATATTGCCCATGTTGTTTTTTCAGTTTAGCTATAATTTTGATACAGGGGTTGCAATATGTACATTTAAACCACTCTTAAATGAAAACAGTACAGAGAGGAAAATAGTGAGTGGAAAAACAGCAATAAAACTGGTGGACAGGTCACAAGTGGCTTGTGAATGACCCAGCTAATAGGCTAATGTTCTGTCAAGTGTCGGTGTTATGGAAACGATTAAAACACATGGTGTTTGGCTGGAAAGTAAATATATTTAGCACACATTTGGTTAATTTCCAGTTTAGCAGGCCAAAAAAGAAACCGTCTTTTACAAATAGTGTGCATGCAATAATGAATAATGTCTGATCAACTCTACAGAAGAGATTATTATATTTATTATACAATCAAATCTATTCAAATTCTCCCAAACTGTAGTTCATAGTTTACAGTTTTTTTTGGCATTAAGCTAACTGCTCTGTTATTTTGCTCATTGTTAGGATTTAGCACATTTTTAAATTGCATATTCATGTGGGCTTATAAGTTTTGTTAAATATTTGAATCAGGGTAAAGCTAGGTATGTTCATAAGTTGCTTTTGGTGTTAAACTCTGACCATTAGAAATATTTGGCTTAGAATAGCAGCAAAAGCTGTTTACTTATTGACCAAAACCTTGAAAAAACATCTGTGAGGTTACACAAGGCCCTGAAAAGTGACACTAAAGGAATGTCATGGACTCCTGAGGTCAAATAAGCATGCTTCTTATTTGTACTACATAACCAAGCTGAAGGAATTCTTATTTTTCCACAACCTAATCACAGGGTACAATTAAATGTGGTAACTGTAACATGTTTGGGCACAACTACACACTAGATACAGCCATCGGCTATAACCAAGGCCTAAACCAGGTCTTTGTCCAAAGTTGAAAGTCAGCGTTCCTCTTCTTAATGTAAATTCCAAATTTCAGTGGCTAAATCCAGACAGTACAGGTTAATAACTGACAATAACTGTCTGAGTGGGTAATATTTAAAGGATTAATTACTGTTCACATATATGCTCCCTGCTCTATTATTCTGTAACACACTTGCTCTGATGATTTTTAAAAATGGGAACATTAAAAGAGAGGTACAAAAGGTGTTTGATCTTTAATCTCACATAAAGATTACCTGCATCGTGTGCCGTGTTCTGCACTTTGCATTTGTCTGCAGATGCTGTAATCTGGAATAACCTCTGCCTGACTGGCATGTTTAGAGGGTATGTTGACGTTGCCATGCCGATGCTTTGTTATACTTAGCTCAGAAAGATGCTTTGGAGGAAGTGAAACGAAGGCGTCTTTGCCCATGTTCTAGGCACTTAAAAACATGTCAAAAAAGTGATTGAACACTCACTCTGGCATATTGTGATTAATGAGGATCTGATGCTGCTTCCAGTCTTCAGAAGTCTGTTACAAAACCTTGTGCACTCTTGACCTTCTCTCTATTATTCTATAAAATAAAAAAGAGGGTGTGTAATGCATTATAGTGCTCCGATTGATCAAACTCTTTATTCTCTTTTCATTTCCTCAATACAACATGAAAACAATAGCTGTGCTAACAAAGCATTTATGGAGAATGCACCAGCATATCTTGTCTATCTTCACATGACTGACCTGCATGGCATTACCTACTGTTACATTAGGATTTTTTCTCACTGGAACCAGGCAGCCCAGCCCAATCTGTTAACAAAACATGAATAAATGAATAAATAAATAAATAAATAAATAAATAAATAAAAGGCCAGACCAGACCATTCTTCCACCCCCACAAAACTTTAAACGTTGGCAATGTGGTCATTCCATTTACTGAACCTTGCAACACTCTTACAGATTCCATTTTTGCCCAGTGTCTTTCTTATTGTGGAATCACGTACACTAATCTTAACAAAGGCAAGTAAGGCCTTCAGTTCTTTAGCTCTTTGTCTGTGTTTTTGTGACCTCCTGGATGAATTGTTGATGTGTTTTTGGTGGAATTTTGGTATGCCAGTTACTCCTGGGAAGATTCACCACTTTTCCAAGTTTTCAAAAAATTTGGGGATAATGGCTCACTGTGGTTCTCTGGAGTCCTGGAAAAGCAGTGGGCCAGAATGTTTTGCACATTGTTTAAAATTTTTAAAGTTACAGTAATTAACAAGGACAGTGTCACTGGTGCAAATTACAACCTTGCATAGTTTCCTCTGCCTGCAAAATATAGGCGAGTAAACTTTGCATCTAATATGGAAAATTTTTCAGCCTATTTCTCTAATCAGATCATAAGAAAATAAAATTTTTATATCAGTATTAATAATGAGAAAATGCTGCAGGGTCTTGAGCAAATGCAGCACCCTCGGCATGCCTTTTAATGTGGATGTGGTAAGTTACCCGTATCCTTTCCGTGTGTGTGCTTGAGGAAGTGGTTAACCATACTCCCCGTGATTGATGAGTCCTTCTCGTGCTTGACATCCCATAGCTAAAAGTTATTCATCTAATCTTTCATCCACCCTCATTTACTTACTCGACTGGGAATATGAATGGCCAATTTGTTAGCTTATTTAGAGGCGGGGGAGAAAGCATGGCTCAGTGGCTTACAGGAAACAGATGTACAGCCCGACTGAGGAAACAAAACACCTAGACGTCCAGCACCTACAGCACCACAAGTCCAGCTTTGGTCATCAGAATGACTACATGTCAGACACGGGGTGTTTTTGTCATTCAGTTCCAGTCAGCAGGCCACCAGAGTTGGACTGGAAGCTGATCGCTGGAAAACTGCAAAACTCCTGCTGTTGGCCCAGACCAGCAGCTTGTGACCATAACAGTGCCGTGTTTTGATGAGTAGTGGGAAGCTGACCAAAGGGTCACCAAATGGCATGAGATAACACAAAATCATGAGCCTTATTTTAGCCTTTTGTTTTCCATGAAGTCATTGCCATGGAGACAATTCCTTCTGACCAAGCCTGTTTGAGAAAACATAGACTAGGGAGGTTTCTAGGGAAACGTGGATGTAAACAGAGTGAGGCATTGATAAGATCGGGTTTGGACACATTTCTTCGAAAGAACAAAGGAAAAATATATTTGAACCAGGTCAAGACATGGCAGGGATCCTATCTACCCACACAAACGGTAAAACATCTGGCTAAAATATAGAAGATGTGGATCTGTATTGTCCAAATCTCAAAATGATCTTTTCTTTTTGTCTAAGCGGATAAATAATTTAAGGCATTTTTAGCTGATGGTGGAAAACACACAGTGGTGCCACTGCAGGACCTGACAGGTGACAAAAGGGAAAAAATGGGTTCATTACAGGTAAAAAAAAAAGGGTTCATTACAGCAGAAGTTGGCTGATGTTCAATGTGCATCACAGACTGTGTGGCATAGATTTAAGAGCAGAGTTTTATCCAAAAAAACTTACAATTTATGAAATGCAAGCAATTAAGAGTTAAGGGGCTTGTTAGTGGTCAGTGAAGGTCCTACAGGCATCTCATTCATATGATAAATAGAGAAACGTGAGGTGACAGAGCAACAGACAGGCTAGAGTGAGCAAATGTTTACCCACGAAATTCCTCTGTATGGTAGGTGTAACTTAAAAAACAACAACATAACAGACGTGCAAATTACAAACAATATGGTGTTGAAAACCAGTGATGGATGCCTGTTGGATCACATACAGAAGATACTTAAAAAAAAAAACTCGTATAATGAGATTGAGTCAGAATGTTCACTGTGTTCCACAAGACAACTTGAAAATGAAAACATTTCCAAAGAAATATTTATATAGTTTTCTTGATCTTTGTCCCAATTTTTTGGGAATGTGTTCCAGCCATTAAATTAGTAAACTGTGTATAGTTTTTGAAATCAATATAGCTGATAACAAAATGAATTTCTCCTCTTTGTGCCGTTTTAATTAAATACCTGTAAAAGTTTATAATTCACTACAGTACATTGTACCTACTGTCCCAACTTTTTTGGAATCTAGTTTATAACTTAAAAGACTGCTAAGCAATATTGTCTATATTCATTTTGTTGTTGTTTGTTTACATGAGTGTCCAAAGCAGATATTATTATATAATTTGATGACATTAAAAGTTCAATTACAGCTAAAATTCTAAAATTAGAACCAGTTATGTTACCAATGTTTTCATTCATCAGATTTCTAATAAGTATGGAAAATGCAGGACAATTAGGACACTTTTTATGACCAAATCTTGCCTGAAAAATGACAAAGCTGTTAGAAAATCTATAAATCATAAATCAAGTATACAAAACAAAATTGAGATGAAATTGAATGCTTAACAAGCTCATAGCGAGCTGTCTACTTTGTCTACCGAGTGTACTAACAAAATTCGGCACTTTGCAAACTTGGACCAGGCAAATTATATGAAGACAGCTTCATGTCAAGTATTTTTGTCAAAAAAATTAACAGGGAGGACGTTCCAAACTTAAAACCCCCAATTTATTTAAATGTATATCATATTCCTTACTTATAAAGAAAATAATTTGCAACAATCTTTAAGTAATGTTTCATATGCTTAATTTAAGCTTTAAACTAAGACGGTTTGAAACTACAACATTGCTGAACAGCAATATAAAATGGAAAAGGACTTTTGGCAAATGCTGTAAATCCAAGTCAAAGCCAGATGAGCTCAGAATAATTAAGTGCTGAAAGAAGACGTAGTTTCAGTCCAGAATTCAGGAGCTGGTACGACCGCTCTTTTTTATTTATTTTTCTACGACATAAATCAGAACAGAATGAGCAGACAGCAGCCTCAGAGACTGAGAGCTGTCAGCCCTAGTTTAATGCTCCTGGTGCCAAGTTATGAAGCCAATGCCCAGGTCCCTAACCGCCATTTCAATGTCAGCTCATTCTTCCTTTTAGCAGCAGCACCGTGACTGACACTGTTATGATGACGTCATGTTTGGATGCCATGGCTACATTGGGTGGCAGTTCAAAAGGGCCGAGAAGAACACTGCCAGAGTAAACCGAGTCCCAACAACCCAGTACATCCCAATAAACAGCAACCGACAGAAACGGGGAGTCGAGAAGAATTTTCAATAGAACTTAATCCCTTGTAAAGTCCTAAAACGGGCCATATTTCATTTTTAAAACTGTATAAAGGCGGTTTGAAATAGGACCATGATATTTCAGACACATCAGTCTGGATCAAGTGGTTCCTTATGAGGACAAGTTTGTCTAGCTAATTTTACAGCCCGACCTAAGAACTCGATCTGTCTGTCAAATGCCAGCTTTCAAGTCAAGTGCTTTACTCCAAGTAAAGCTACTGTCATGAAGAAGTAATAAGGGTTATGGATGCTTGCTGGCTCCATTGCAAAACCACAGTGCTTTACTGTCCGGAGATGCATTAGTGAAGCTTTGCTATTTGCTGCTGTGTATTCTCCTGTTACAGTGTCTACTCTTTCAGGATGATACTGTCAAGACATGCCCCTTTTATAGCCAATCGTGATAGCATCACCTGTTACCTACTCGCTCGTGGAAAGTTCCAAGGCACGTGGTTCTGATCACTGCACAAACATCCCAGTATTATATTGCCACTGTCCAAACGTTTTTGTAATGTGTGTTAATTCTACCCCGCTAAATGTTCTGGACGGCGTTTAACAGCACAATGCTTTCACATTATGTACCGTCTGGAGGCAAATCTCCTCTTTAGTATAAAAATAAAGCACATAATTCAGTGCAGGCCACATGAGTTGTCTAATGGAGTGAAGTAGCATGAATAGGGTTTTACATCAATTCTCACTAGCCTCCCGTTAAACTGCCATGTTCCCACAATTCTTTTCTGTGCAGATTTTCTGTTGGTTGTATGTGCTGTGTCACCATGGTGACGGTTTAGGGGGAACAGATGTTTAAATTTAACACACCTTCATCATGGGTGTTCACTCCTCCGCTCACACTGGCTTCGCTGTGAATGGACTGTAGGAATTTGGCTACATATGGGACTATTATTATTATTATCAGTGAAAAGCTCCTGAGTCGTCCTGTCCATCTGGTTTGAAGAACAGAAAACAGACTGGCTGCTAAATGTGTAAGGACAGAAAAAAGCTCCTGTTTATAATGACCAAGTGAAATAGAAGATATAAAGTGATTTAGTATTAAACAGAATGAATATTACAACACAATTACTTAGATTTCACACATGATTGATGAAAATAGACGGAGCGCTTCTGTTGTGCAAAGTAATGCTTCATAAACTGGGACTAAACTCACAAAAATCCAATTTAGTTTTCTATAGCTTAGAAAGATTATTAGGCAACCACTAGATTTGTTGTTTTAGCAAGGCTATAATGACCATATATAAATATTTCTTTCTTTCTCAATTATTTAGGTCACATTGAGAATATGTGAAAAGAGAAGTTAGAGGAACATCGTGGAGAGTCTGTCCTGGTTTGGGGCTGCATTTCTGCTAGTGGTGTTGGCGATCCTGTCCTTCACAAAGTCCAGACCTGAATAATTCGAAATAAGTAAATAAAACATGGGAACTCTGTGAAGTGCTGAAAGAAGCCTTGTACAATAAACCAGACAAATACTTAAGCAAACTTCAGGACAGTCTTCCCGAAATAGAGAGATGTCACAATAAATCCTGACTTTTGCCTGTAGAAGCAATTTTGTTCTAAAATGTGTGTTTAAATTGTGGATGGTCAGTAAAAAAAAACAATAAAGCTAGTGGTGGCCTAAGAAACAACCTAATCAACAAAATGGAAATTTTTAGTGGAGCTGTACAGATACTGATGAAGTTCGCTGAACTACAGAGCAACAGTAAACCTTTAGCATTCAATATGAATAAATAAGTGATGACAAAAATTAGTTAAAAGTTAAAAAAGTTAAAAAATTGCTATTGCAAATTGTAAAACAATGCAGTGCTACGTGTGTCCTATCAAGCCATCATGAATAAATTACATTATTAAAAGTCTGAAGTGAAAAGTACTCTGGTCCAGTCTGAATGGCAACATTCGGTCAGTGCTGCTTGCATAGGTGTACAGGCTTTCTGTGCTATATCTCAACAGAACTTCTACAGTGTGGTCGATTGTTTTTGAATTCCCATAACATCTGAAGTCAACGAGGAGCACAGTTGGCATTGCCCTATGCCACTGGTATGTTCACTTTAGAGCTGAGCCTTGCATCCTCTGTGCCCCTCTTTTTGCTTTTGTGTTTGCATTTTTCCCCAGCACTGATCCCATTCTCCTCACCCTCTACGGTTACAGTGGGCTCACCGCTTCCTCTGCTGACAAACACAATGGGATGATGAGATGCCAGTTCAAATCCCTCCTCTGCTGCCTTGAGAGCCGTGGCCTTCCTCTTGGTCCTGGGTGGAGGAGAGGGCAGGAAACGGGCACCTGAAGGAGCCAAGGTCTGCTGGAATGTCGAAGAATGGAGAACAGTAGAGCGGGGCATCCGTGCTGGGGTGGCAGTGCCCAGGCGCGCCAGTGCCACAGGGATCTCTTCCAGAGACTCTGCAGAATCAGAGTGATACTCAGCTGGGGGGCCTGCAGCCTGCACAGGAGCCAGAGGGGGTAGGGTCACCCGCACAGGGAATGCTGGGAAAGGAAGGTGCTGGCTTATAGATGAGGACAGAGTGGCAGCAGCTACAGAGGACTCTATAGGATGGAATGCACAAGGGCACGAAATGCACAAAAACTATCAGAAACACGACATATCTATACTTCAGGTCAATTCACACTGCTGAGGAAGGCTAAAATTATCACATATAGCCTAAACACATCACAGTAGTGATCAAACGAAACAAGCTCAGACGAAAAAGCATACAAAAAATCTTAGATAATAAAAAATCAGGCAATTAGACAAAAGAGGTATTGTGCAAAATGCTGGAGAGATGTTAGATACCCAGGATATAAGATAACAAGCCCTGAACAATATACTCTGGATAAAAAGACATTAGGCAAAATGGCCTTGAATAAAAAGAAAATCAGATAATCAAACTGACAATAAGACACAAAAATCCAGCAAAAAAAGACTAGACTAAATGGCCTGAAAACATCAAATAAAACTACCTCAAACAAAAATGTGATAGGCAAATGGCCTTTAACCAAAAATACTTTAGGTAATTTAGTGATGCATGTTATTAATACTGGTGCATGTTATAAACTAACTGCAAAAAAAGAAACCTAAATATTCGACTGCTTTGTCTAATGTCTGGTCAGTTTTTTGATGAGAGTGGCTGAAGTCAATCTGCTTCACTATCACTATGGACTCAGTTTAAAAAAAAAGCAGTTGTATCTCCTCTACTTCTGCAGATCGCTATCCTAACAAAGTAGGGCTGTACCCAACACACACCCTATTTGACACGTGTAGTAACCAAATGCTTCTTTTAGGACCAAATCTTTTTGTCCTAACCTGGCTTAGCTGAGTCATGTACAATGTCTCTGCCGGTGCTCGTCTCTGAGGCTCGGTCACTGATTACGTCTGCTGGTATTTTATGCACTTTTTTCTTTTTCTTCTAAAAAACAAAACAAAAGAACAGAAGAATCAGAAAATCTGATATAAAGCTCCAGCACGATTCAATGAGCAAAATGCGGTCAGTGTGGGGCACCAATTTAAAAACATTATTACAAGGTATGTCAAACCTTTGTGTTTTTGAAAGGACGAGGTTCAGGTTTCTGCTCACTGGAGACTGTAGAGAATAAATCTTCAGGTTTTCTCTCTGGTGAACTTCTGATCCTGCTATTATGAAACCCATACACACAAACAAACAAAAAAAGGCAACATAAATGCAACATTCAGATTTTTAACAGCCTAACCCAGGCAGTGTGGCTGTAATTTCACCATTATTACACTTTTTTTTATTATATGCGCACAGCTTGGCCAACAGTTAGTTTTTGTTGCAGCGGGAAGGACAGTGCCAATTGTGGAACCACATTTTTATTATATATCTGATGCCTTATGAAATGTGCTTTAACGAGCATCCACAGACAGCCACTAAATACCATTTCAAGCCAAATTACAAGCTTAAGTGTCTTAAGAAAACGTCTCTGCCTACCAAAGGTTTGTAAAAACAGGGAGTCCAATGCAAATAAAAGAACTAAACCAGTCAATCACAAACCCATTTACATCTGTGGATTTAATCCACACAAATTTAACTGCTTAATAAGCTACTTTTATCTTTCTTCTACCATTCCCATCAGCTCTAGTGCAAAACCTCACAAAAACAGAACATAATTGCTCAGTGCTATAAAATATCCTTTAACTGTGAAGTATGTTTATTACTCATTGTAAAAACAAAGACTGGTTCCCTCAGCAGGGCTGGTAAAGGATTTGCACAAGCTTTGCTAAGTCTACTGGATTTAAAGACATTTAGTCACATTCAACACGACTGAATCCTGAAGTCTATGAAATGCCAAAGCATTTACAGTTAGGATTAACCTAAATGTCACGATTAATCCCCCTATAAAAAGTATCCATGTCTTCAAAGTTCAGTTGTTTCAATAAACAGGATTGGATCTGAAGTATTGGCTGAAGAGACGTACTGTCATGTGAAAAGGACCACAGAATTACAAGAAATAAACAAAACCAGCTGCGAAAGACTACAAAGTCATTTTAAAAGACCTGAATGTTCACCAATTGGGTGGCACAGAAGAGAAACTAATTCCACATCGTTTTCCTACCCAGGATTCCCCTGTGAGTTGATGGTGGTAGGACCCCCATGCTGCACTTCAGGATTGGTGTAGCCTAGAGGACCTGAGTAACTTCCATGCTAAAGACAAAAAATACAGCCACAGAAAGAGATGATGGATTAGCATGAGGGATTCTACTGTAACTTTTACCTGTGTGCTGAAACTATAGCGCCACTGTGAGGCAGCAAATACTCACTGCATGCTTCCCCCCCCCCCCCCCCCCCCCACACACACACAGTTCACTCATGACCATCAATATAAAACATTGTAAAACATTCACATAGCCATTTACCCTGGCTTGCTGAGACCTTAATAAAACATCTGTGTGAGAATTTCACTGCCATTTGGCAAAGATGTGAATTTATTGTGCCAAAGATGTTGTTTCTCCTCCATGAGAAATCAAAACATACTGGCTGCCATGTGATACCCCGTCATCACCTACTCCCTGCTGCTGTTTCCATGGACAACAGATGTTTATACGTTATGTAATATTTTGAGAGAGATCCACCCTAAATGACATAACAACAATATTACAAATATTTGTGACAATAAATGTCGACTAAGAATAATTTCATGTCATATGAACATTCAGGCACCATGTTGGTCTTTTTCTATAGTGCAATAAAGCGATTTTAAAAGAAATGATACAAACCCTGAGCAGAATGCTTTTGGTTTTAGAATTGTATCTGCTTGATCTGGACTTGAGGTTCATGCATGTGCACATTTACCTTGATAAGATTTGCTTTGGGAACCCCAGCCTCGTCTCCTGATTGGCCCATGTTGGTGTCCCTTGCTTCCTGTCGGTGTCTCTGTCGAACGATGTACTCGTACGTACTCAGCCGGTTCCACACTGAGAGATTACAGATGAGAAGACACCACTAAATTCAAATTAGATTAGAAAAAGCAGGTCACTATATGTGATGGACTGTCCAGTGAGCTCATATAATGTACATTATAACAAGCATGTAAACAATCTCTTCAGTGATTGGTTACAATCAATCAAATACAAAATGTACAGTATGAGCATCATCGTCCTGGTGATTTGCTGTTGTCACTTGAACTAAATCAGTAATATCAGATGGTTGGCTAGCGCATTAGACTGCTGCACATAGCACATTTTTTATGATGACCAATTTAGCAAATAAACTGTAGTTGTGTGTATTAAAACATGCCAAACTTATTTTTAAGCAACCAACCTTTTGTCCATGATTTTTTACTCGACCCAGGCAACACACTGCATCTTACTCTCTCCATACAAGATGTAAAATAAAGCCTCCACAAGGGGGCGTTCGAGTACAAGTTTATTTAATTATTATTTTTCTCTGCAACCCATTTTTTTTGGCTCGCGGTCGACCCATGTAGTGGATGCATTAAGCTTATTTTTAGTTTAAAAATCAACAAAAGGTGGAATTAAAACAGGGTTGTAAAAATTCAACAAAAACATTCAGGTTAAAAACACTGAGCATTTCTCATTTAAGAAAATCTGCAGTGGTGTGGCTCTGTTCGGATCAAAACATGAAGCACTGCAGCATACATCACGGCCATACAATTAAAGCTTTCAGTCCTAAAAGCAGTGGCTGGAAATTAAACAGGTGAATCATTGTTTAGGTAATGACGTTTCAAGTGCTGCTCCTTAAAATAGGGAAAAACACGGGGAGAAAAAAAAGTAGCTAAAGCTCACAGAGAATCAACGGGTTCCCAATCTTTTCATTAAGCGGGACTACAGGAAATGAAGAACTTGTGGTGCTCTGTAGTCATGGAAACTGGCACTAGTTGGTTCTGATTCATGTAACTGGCACTCAACAACAAGCAGCAGAAAAATCATTAGTGCAGTTTAGCTTTCTAAAACTAACCAAAGCCCTATTGAGGACTTATTAGGACCAATTTTACTGACAAAACCAGCTGCGAGTGGAAAAAAAACTAATTATGAGCATTAGGCAGGAGAACGAATGATGAGATTCGTTTAATAACAATAATAAAGCATTACTACACATGGAATTTTGTATCACAGTATAGATACACTCTTAATCAACACTTTTTTTCTGCTTTGCACATTTTTGTCAGTGAAACATTTATTACTTGTTTTAAAACTTTTTGAAGTGATTTATAACTGATTTATAATAAAATTATGCATTAAAAATCCTAATTATGTTAATGTGATGTATAAAATTAATAAGGCAAATAAACGTTACGCTTCCAACATTGTAAGGAAGGCCCTTCCTGTTTCTGCATGACTCCGCACTTACTCAGGTAGAGATGGAAGCAGAGCAAATGGCCGAGCAGTAAGGAGGAGAGAAGTCCCACACCAATGGTTATTCCTGCCAGTGCAGGGATGGCTGGACCTGCTGTGGATACTGGAGCCACCGGCAGGAACACAAACCACACCAGAGATTCATTTTTCACTGAAGAGACAAAACACAGGAGACAAAAACTGAAGATAAAGAAAAATGCAGGTAGAAGAACCAGGTAAAAGCCATCAGGTACAGTACAGGTGTGAATATGACCTGACAAACAGCTTCAAGCTGAAGAATTTTGGCCACAGAGTTTAGCATTCTCCTACCTTGCTGGAAGTGTTTGTCAGATCGAAGCTTTGACGGGTCCAAAAAGTACTCGATGAAAACATAGGTGGCGATAATCACAACTAAAAAAATGCCCAGCAGAGCTGATATCACACTGTTCAGGAAAACCCTGCAACGAAGAAAAAGTGTTAGAACCCACTAACTAATAATACTAGAGAATTGCGCTGCTGTGCAGTTGTTTCCAGTAGAGTTGAGCGGTGCTGCTCCACTGAAGCAGTCAATTGCAACTGCCAATACTGAGTACATCCAAATTACAAAAGAATTTCTAAAACATTCAGAGACACACAATAGTGTTTCTGCACGATATCTCACAGAACTTTACAGTAGGAAAAGTGGCTCAGGCTTGACCTACTGTAAAACCCACAACATATTACCTATTCATCATTACAAACAAAACCCTGGATGAAATCTCACCAGTAGTTTCTGCTGCCCACACAGTTGTTCAGCCACCGGCAGTGATGATCAAAACTGGCCACACACTTATTACAGGCACTGCAGTGTTTGGATTTTGGGCCACTGGAAACATAAAAAGCAAAATGAAGCAGACTGTACGAGACTGAGCGCCAGCTCATAAGTCTATGAAATTCCTTATGGATTTAAAAAATGGACAATCCCGTAATCCAAGCACACACAAATTACTGATCGTTTAGGGATATTTCTGAGGCATTTTTATATGACAAGGTTTAAAGGTTTCAGTTTAAAACAGCAAGCAAGATAGGTGCAGCCTTACAGAGTATAAAAGTGAAAAGTTTTATTATAAAAGGTCAGATTTCCTTGAGGTTTATTCTTGCGATTGAATTAAATGTTCAGACAAATTTGAACAGCCATTGTTGACCAATTTATTATAAATACCAGACCAAAGACAAATAAATTCAAAAATTCATCTACATTTTAAAGATTTAACATTTTACTTAAATTACTTTGATTCCTTAAAAAAAATAAAATAAAAAAAGCTTCGTATTAAATTTAAGAACGATCACAAAATCAAGCATTTTTACATGTTGTTTATACTAACAGCACCTAAAGCACATCCATACTTACACATCCACCTCACACAAGTAGCAGTGACAGTTCTCAATAACATGTGCGTGTTTGGTACGGTCGAACACTGGCACAGGTCCTTTGTAGCTCTTTGCTCTGACGTTATAATCCGCAGGGTCAATGGAGACGGCCGCCAAGTGCACAAGCAGGTGACAGACAAACGTGATGCCTGTACACTGAACACTGGGCTAAAGTCAAATAACAAGAAAAGTGCAAACAGCAAAAAAACACAATGATTTTGTTTAAAAACAATCAGGGTCACACATGAATTATGGGAATTTGTGCCCAATCAGTTCAAAGTCTTGGTAGAAACCTGTTCAAAAGAGTGGCTGTTGCTATAGATAAAAATATCACATAGAGGGCACCCTATTTTAATATATATGACCCATTATTCTCTAGCCCATGTGGACCGTCCTCTACAAAGGATACAATGTAGCCAGCTGGGATCCAGTATGACTGCAGTAGTGGGATGAACACTCCAAAACTTATGACTGCAAAGTACAGGTACAGAAGCCATGCCAAAAGCTGGAAGGGGTGTGGAGGCCAGCTCCAACCGTTTGTCCGGGAGCACAGAGGTAGATTGGCTCGTCTGGGAAGGCCATCATTTACTGGCACCGTGCGATTTGGGTTCCTGCTGCACACATCCATGGAAGTGCAGAGCTGAGCCGTCTTGATGCTAAAACACTACTGTACAAAGACATTTTTAGACTTAAAATTACATAAATAATTAAAAAGCAGATATCAGCAAAATCCAACAGTACAGGGACACACTTGCATTAACAGATATATTACAAAACTTACCTGACTGACTTTGGATGAGTGTAGCAGACGTTAATCCAAACCATCTTCTAAGTGTAAGGTTGTCCACGGTGTCTCTCTGTCCATCACTGGGTCATTCATAATTCTTTATATATTATGCTGTCTTGTATTTTTCCCTTCAGACGGATCCATCACTGATCAACATCTCCATTCACATGAATTACAAGGGAGTAGTATCTGCAATGCTGTAAACTGACAGTAATATAATTAATTAGTAGTCTCAAAAGTAGCACAAAATGTTTTGTTTGGGTTCAAGCGGGTTTAGGACCATTAATTTTTAAATGCCACAAACTGTAGTTAACATGATGGGGAGCATATTTGCAACACAATTCACTAAAAATAAGATGCAATTTTAGGTATTTTTGCTCAGTTCAAGTTATTTTTGTTAAACACTTATCCACAGATAAACATACAGTAATGGAAATAAGTATTAATCTATTTTTATTTTCATATTGATCATACTTTAAGTGTATATTAGGGATGCAATTTTTAACACATACATTTTATAGCGTCACATCCTAATATTAAGCACATGAACGAGTTATGTTTCAATATTTTAAGTCTTCTGCTATTAATAAGAAATAAATAAAACATTAAGTACAAGACTGAAGTGGATACATAAAAGTATTTTAAATAGGAAAAAAAGTGGTTGCATACTTTATTCCTTACTGTATTTAACCAAGGAAAGATGATTTCTAAGCAGTATTAATGTATTTTTTTATTATTAGAGCAGCACATCTGGATATTAAACTAAGACACATAAATCAATTCCAGCATAATAATATATCTGTAAAAATATATCAGTAAAAATATATCAGTAATAATACAAAGTGTAATGTTGTCAATCAACTATCACCAAAAGTCGCAATCTACTGTTCAATAACCGGAACATTTATCATAAATAAACCAGAATGAATAATACAGCATTTATACAGCAGTGAGCAGTAAAGTAATAAAGCATTATAACGTTACCTTTGCTCCTTTATTCACATTGTGTCTGATAATAAAAGAGCCGCTATTTAACACAGTGCAAAACAGACAGCTAATACAAACATCACATACAGCAAATATTTATATTCGGTCTGATCACATCAAGATTCAACTGATTATAAACCAATTCACTCTGATTTAAACACGCTGATTATAAACAAAAATCACATATAAATATAACAGGGTTCCGAACACCAGTGCATTCAATTCCTGCTCTTCATTTCAAAATAAAAGCTCCGTTCACTGCCAGCAAACAGACGAAAGAAGTATTCAGCCACTAGTGTTTTTGTTATTTCATTTAGTTCCAGTGCACGTATTCACTTCAAATCTGCACACATCATGTATTTTACTTTTATAAAAACATACATATTTATACACGCCATTTTTTGCTGTTATTTATAATTTGTAGAGGACTTTATCCAAGGTATTTAAGTGAATTGAAGTGAATAATTCTGGGCCATGCATTGGCCACATCTGTCCAGAACATGGCAGCAGTGTAACGTTCTGTATTCTGGAAAGCCTGTGCATGGCATTGCCAAAGCTCTGTATAGATGGCATATTTATTAGTGGCATATTTAGATGTGGTTTGTTTAAGGTTGAAGGCATAATTAGACTTCCTCCAAAAGTAAACTCCTCAGACCATATAATTTTTCTCTTTTTCAGTGCCCAAAGTCCAGATGTTTTGCACCATACACCATTGTGATAAAATATAATGGTTTTTGTGGTTAATGTTTTGTGGTGTGTGTGTGTGTGTGTGTGTGTGTGTTAGGCAGGGTTTTACTATCTGTGGTTCAGGGTTTTCACGGACTGGCAGTTCGGCAGTTCTCCTTCGCCCTTAGATGTGTTACCCTTCGATAAACTGGCATCCTCTCCAGAGTGTATTCCTGTCCTCTATCCAGGGTTGCGATCCCTGGGTAGTACTGTGATCCTGACCAGTATGAAGTGGTTAGTGCAAATGAATTACTGAACATTTGTTTGATTTACTTGACCTCTTACTTCACCTCCAGGCATAAGCAGAAGCATTTGGTTAGTTGTGCAGAATGATCACATTGTACTGGGTTTTAGGTGCAGAAGTTTTCGGTCTTGCCTTATGCCTTAGTTATGGCAGCTCCCATTCTGACCCTGATACAGGACTTAATTTAAACACTACAACCTCTCTGGGTCTCTCTCTGGGGACTATGGGTCTGCAATCAAATGCTCCTTTGAATCTTGATAGAAAAGCTTTAATTTACAGTTTGATACGGCATCTTGATACAGCATCTTTAATTTACAGTGTGATACAGCATCTTGATATGGCATCTTTAATTTACAGTTTGATACGGCATCTTGATATGGCATCTTTAATTTACAGTTTGATAGTGAACAAATCCTGCAAGTTCTTCTGTGTGTTAAGGGGTCAAAGTTCTTCATTTCATGGGCACCAGCTTGTTAAAGGGTACAGCAGGCAGTGGACTGCTTTAAACCTGTTAAGACAAATATAGAAAAGGTGTCAGAAATGTGGTTATTATCAGAATTTATATTATATAGTTTGATTATAATCTGAGTATGTTGTCAGATCAGGCTGTTCGGCTGTAATCACAATGGCCAGGAATCAAAATCTGAATTCATGTTCAATATGAAAACAGCTTTGAACATACAGCCAAAATAATAACTGGTTTTTAAAGCTTTTCATATGACCTGATGAATAACATTATATTCCAAAATTGATCCACAATGCTTCAAATTATTTAATTTATTATTTAATTGGTTATTTGGTAGGTTCCTTGCATGTACAGTACAGGCCAAAAGTTTGGACACACCAGCCAAAAGTTTGGACACACCTTCTCTTCAATGTTTTTTCTTGATTATTTTTATTTTCTACATTGTAGATTAATACTGAAGACATCCAAACTATGAAGAATTATGTAGTGAACCAAAAAGTGTTAAACAAACCAGAATATGTTTTATATTTTACCAACTCTACCTCTGCACAACCCAACTGATGGTCTCAAACACATTAAAAAAGCAACAAATTCCAAAAATTCACTCTAGACAAGGCACAAACATTCATTGAAAACCATTCCAGGTGGAAACCTAATAAAGCTGGTTGAGAAAATTTCAAAGAGTGTGCAAATCTGTCATTAAAGCAAAAGATGGCTACTTTGAAGAATCTAAAATATAAAACATATTCTGGTTTGTTTAACACTTTTTTGTTTACTACATAATTCCATAAGTGTTCCTTCATAGTTTGGACGTCTTTAGTATTAATCTACAATGTAGAAAATTAAAAAAAAATTAAGAAAAACCACAGGAATGAGAAGGTGTGTCCAAACTTTTGGCCTGTACTGTATAAATCTTGCATTCTGCACAGGGGTACAGTCAGGCTGCAACAGCCTCAAGTTAATTAGTATCATTCATTTAATTAAACCGATTTCATACTTTTACCATATTTGTTTGAAATAGGATATATAAACAGGTTTATGGCTAGGTGTCCAAATACCTTTGGCCATATACTGTATCATTATACTTTCCTAAAAACAGAGAGAAAAGAAACAAGCAAGACTGACCTGGAAGGATCTTCTTCCTTACTGAACACCCCCTTTACCTCCACACTGTTTAACTTATTCTCAAACAAACCATAACCCAGAGTAACCTACACACACACACACACACACACACACACACACACACAGAGTTAATACACAAAGAACATAAAGCTGTGCCAATAATTAATCGTCCATTTTCTGATATTAGCCGCTGTTATTGAATATTTGTCACATTTTCTGATTTCAGATCATAGGAGAAAAAGGGAGGAGCAATCAGAAATCCACTGGTTTCGGAAATAGAAAGCCATTTCAGTTCATCTCACCTGCTTGAGGATTTCTGCAGGTTTGAGGAGCAGCAGGTTCTCCAGATGAGAATGAAACAGTTTGCTGTGGGTCATCGAGACGCCCAGCCTCCTCTCAACTATAAAACCAATCACACAGTCGTCTGGAAGTCTTATTAACGCAGACGTCTGCTCGAACTGATGACCGCTGCACACACACACACACACACACACACACAAGCACTCACATTAATTCGACGTTTTTTAAAATCCCATCAGTCTCCTGCGTTTAAGGATGTAGCATCAATTCTGATACAAATCAAATTTGTCCAATTTGAGAGCCAGCATTAAGAAACACCCTTAACCAGGTCACCAGTCCATCACAAGGCTTAAAGTAAACAGTAACAGTATGCATTATAATTTATCATTTCACCTTGCCCAAGGAGCCATCTTCTGTGCCAGCTTCCTGCTGAGGCAGAATCCGGCTCCACCTGTAGCAAACCAGAATTGCACCTCTCGCTGTAAATAAAGAAAACACCAAATAATCATTACTAACAATACAAGACAATGCATCCTTTACCCTATATGTATTTTATTCATTGTGAAATATTTGGTGTTGGAGGTTTGAGTCTTTGGCATTGTATGTCCAAAAGTATCAGGACACCTAATTATGAGCTTGTTGGACATTCCATTAAAACCATGGACATTAATATTGATTCCAAAAAATTAATACCAGTAGAACTTTGTTGCGAAGCTGTTCTTGACTTACAGCTTTTCAATGTCTTTCACAGTATTTTGGTTTAATTGTTATTACTATTGACCAGCAATAAGTCCGAAGTCTGGGGGACCTTCTTATTTTTAGAAATGCATTAATTTGTAGAACCTATTGTGTGCAGGAGGCACAGCAGTAAAATATGCTAAGCCACTACTGATAAGAGCTGGGGATCCGGGGTTCGATCCTCTGTGGTGCTATCAGTCGGTCGACCGTCTGCATGGACATGATTGGATAATGTCTGACCGGGGGGAGGGATGGCTTAAACAGCCTAGCTAACTTGTCAGTGTGCTCTACATGCCAGTCCATCTATCTATTCTCTGCATGTTAACACACTCACTGTCCTGTTGTCCTTTAGCAGCTCCAGGGCTCTGATTGGTCGATCCAGACTAGGTTTTCCTACGTAGACATCTTTGGCTGTTGGAAATTCATTAAGAAGAGACACCAGAGCATTTGGATTCAAGTAGTTGTCATCGTCAACATGACACAGCCACCTAGAAAAAAAACCCAGCAATTATGTTGTGATCACACTGAGAATAGACTCAAAGTAAAGCAGTTGTGTCCTGAAGGCTAATTGTTCATGCAGAGAGTCTGGAATAGTGACATAAAACAAATTTTCTCTAGTACAGTTAATTCAATTATCCACAAGGTCCGCAAAAGTTCACAGAAAAGTGCAGAAACAACAGATACACAACAGACATTAATGGCACTACAATCATGTCTGTTCATAAACCACATCCACGCTGATGTATGGATGTGTGAGCATCATGATACGCTTGGTATGCAAACGGTTCTATAGGGCATTATGCATCATTAAGGGAAACATGAGTAGAACAACGAGACATATTAGATCCCAATTCTTCCCAAAACGAAACACTAGAAACATAAAGCCATAAAAAACAATGGGGGGATTGCTCCTGACAAAACAACCCCATTGGAAATGAATGAAGGATATTAAGAACGTAAGTTCATCTATTTGCAAAGAGGGATGCATCAACATTGACCCCAATACTGCAAAAAATCAATTGAGTATGAGATTGCCGAAATCCCACAGTAATAGTAATCCTATTTATCTACATAACTGTTTGCTAAATCTAGCTTTCTTGTATTAGTTTGCTTCTTAACTAGCCTCATTGTCCTTCACTAGTACTCACTTTTTTTCAGAAGCTATGAAATAATCATACTCGGCAGCCATCTTGCAGGAAAGAGCCTGTCGACTGTGGTCAGGTGAACATCCAGTGACAATGATGTTGAAGTCTGCACACACACAGTGAAGATTGTTGTTTGTTAATATTTGTTAATGATTAAATTAAATTAAAGTAAGACCAAATTCTGTGGTCAGATCGAAATATAACAATTTGGCAAGTTATACCAGATGTAGATCTGGCAAAGCAATAATGCTAGCCAACAGATGGTGGATCAGTAATGAGGAATCCCTTCGGCCCACTCTCCCTCAGACACAGCCAATCATGTCTGTGTAGGCGTCAGGCCGGCTGATAACAGTGCTGAGATACAAACTTGGGAGCTCAAGATCTCAGCAGTGTTGTGAAGTATACGACGTTTAAAGGAGCAATATTTAGGTACATGCACTAAAAGCATATTAAATAACATAAACAAAAATGGTTGGACACATTACTGTCGCCTCACAGCAAGAAGGTCCTAGGTTCAATCCCCAGGCGGGGTGGTCCGGGTCCTTTCTGTGCGGAGTTTGCATGTTCTCCTTGTGTCTGCGTGGGTTTCCTCCGGGAGCTCCGGTTTCCTCCCACAGTCCAAAAACATGCAGTTAGGTTAATTGGAAACACTGAATTGCCCTATAAGTGAATGGGTGTGTGAATGTGTGTGTGTGTCTGCCCTGCAATGGACTGGTGCCCCGTCCAGGGTGTTACTGTGTGCCTTGCACCCATTGAAAAGCTGGGATAGGCTCCAGCAACCCCCCCAGCAACCCTAATTGGATAAGCGGTTAAGACAGTGAGTGAGTGAGTGAGGGTTGGACACTTGAACATTCAAATATTAACCAGATTGATCCACTCCTACACATTTTCTAAAATTCAAACATAAATGCAGCAGTTTAATCACCCAGCAAACTCGTACCAAAGTGACATGATATCTGGTCATATATATTCATGCTGACATCGTTGAACGAGTGATCTCTAGGATGTATCCTGAACTGCATCATGTGTTCAATAGTGTAGATCTAAACCATTTAAAATGTACAAACTAGGTATACTCCTCAGTGAAGTACTGTGTGGTTTGTGTGTGTGTGTGTGTTTGTGTGTGTGTACCTCTAGAACTTATGTCCTTGTCCGGAGTATCTGTGAAGATGTATGTCTGTTAAAAAAAAAAACTGAATTTGATTTGCACATTTTCTAATTATTTCCAGTTAGGTTACTTGCAGCGCATTAATTAGTTAAAACATTTTTACACAATTTCTACCTGTACACAGGATAATGGCTATTTTCAGGTATGTGACTGTTATTGCAAGTGACAAATTAAAGGGGAAACTGTAGAATAAATGAGTGAAGAAAATGACAGTGGCGTGTGAATGCTTTCAGAAGGAAAAAATATTAATTAATCAATTAATTATATCATGCTCTGGGGTTTGTATAAAAATGCTAATGCTAAGTGGACATCATGTGCCAAAGTCTTGACTGACTGTATAGTCCCTTCTGGATTTTTATTTAGCCTTGAATGATAAAAATGCCAATGAGGATTAAGCTCATCTTTAACACTTGATTATCAGTAAAGTGCTTGTATATATAGTGTCAGTGATGCTCTACAGAGTGTTACAGTGTGATCAGCTGCATAGTGGGAATTAACTTTGACCAGACACTTGGTGATAAGAGCAGTGATAAAACAGGGACAGAGAGAAAAAATTAAGGGACAAAGATTTTCAATGGTTTGATTGGATTAGGATTAATTCTACTGTTCTACAGTGCTGACAAATGCTACAGAGTACGACCCTGCTGGCTGATCAAGGTGCCTGGACTAGGGTCTGCTGCCCTTCACAATGGAGGTGGGCCTGCAGCAGTAAGGGAACGGTTGCAGTCAGTAGAAATTATGATCATGATATGATTAGATTTGGGGAAGGGGGGGGTAATATAATTAATACAAAGTTACTCAAAATGATCACCTATACAATATGATAGAACACTTCTCTCATGGTGGGAGTGGTTTCTTTCAGGATTACAATGCCCTATGTAAGATCTTAGACCGACTCTGTCCCACCTGAAGAAGCTCACAGTGCTTTCTTAAGGTCACTGCATTCCATAAGTATACCAATAATAGTACTAATAATAAGAATGTGCTTACATGCTCTTTAGTTTTGGATATCCAGGTCTGTAGAAGAAGTTCAAGGCGGCTGGCATGGAAGCGCCCCGTGGTCTTTACTGCGATAAACACATCCTTAAGTGTCACACTCCCATGATCCCTTTCTTCTTTCTCCACCTTTTTCACATGTCTATCTGAGGAGGGCTCCCTTGTTTCTGTCTGTGTTTCATCCTTCCTTGTCCTCAGCTGTGAATGCAGAAAAGCAATGATGATTAGCGAGAGCCCGGCCACAGGAAGCACTCGGCTCAGCCTCCACCTCGTGTGCATTTGTGAGTTTTAAAACCAAATACAAAAGTTCATCTTGGAGAACAAAAAATGCCAAATATGAACCGACAGCTCTAAGGTAACACACGTATTACTTAGCTTGATATATCTACAGTATTCAGATGGGTTAGTGCAATTTAAAAAAGTTCAGCATGTACCCCATGTCAAAAAAAAGTCCATTGTGCGTTTCTAGTTCCTGTTCTGTAGCTCAGAGTTCACTTCCCTTTTATCAGGATTTCCTTTCTTCAATAAAGTTGTGTAAGTAGTCTCATCACTTACGATGGTACAGAAATCATTGAACAATATTTATATGAAAGAAAATGGGCTTTAATGTCTTCAAAAGCTTTAAGCCTGTACACATAATATCAGAACATATTGTAAACTCAAGTCTGTTACCTCTTATTTGGGTGGTAAGAGAAAGACCTGTTATGTCCATGAGCATATACCCCACAAACAAACACACACACACACACACACACACACACACACACACACACACACACACTTCCCTGTGGCCAGATTGGAGTGACTCTCACACTTCCCAACTGATTACAAACTACACCCTCCCCCTACACTATTAAAATAAATACACCAAATTGGAACTATGCTAGGAAAAGCAGTTCTACGATAAACCTTTAATTATTATAGAATTGTTTTAATTCACCCTTGTAAAAAATGGTTTTAGCCGATAACTTGCTTCATCTTGTCATGTTGATCTGGTGTCTGCTTGAATAGTCAGGCTGGTTTTAGTTGGTCATGCTAGTAGACAATCAGCTAGCTCAGTTTAGGCTTAGAGACCAAAATAAAACATCTTAAGCGTGTTGGAAGCATTTCTTGCAAAACAATTTTAATGCAAAATGACTCAATTTAATTACTTAGTTGTTTTCTGGAAATGTATAGACAACATAAGAGATACCATGTATCTCCATCTCCATTCATATAATAACTGAAGGTTTTAACCTGACTGTGTGTGATGAGTATCTTTCCGTGTGCATCTTCCCACTTAACCAATCAGGTTCGCGGTGCGGGGGTCGTAGGTGGTTGCTGGAGCCTATCCCAGCTTTTCAATTTGCGCAAGGCGCACAGTAACACCCTGGATGGGGCGCCAGTCCATTGCAGGGCAGACATACATACACACATACACACACCCATTCACCTATAGGGCAATTCAGTGTCTCCAATTAACCTGACTGCATGTTTTTGGACTGTGGCCACGCAGACATGGGGAGAACATGCAAACTCCACACAGAAAGGACCCACCTGGGGATCGAACCCAGGAGGCGAGAGTGCTACCCACAGAGCCACCGTGCCGCCCCTTAAAACACTGTAGATTTATATAAAGAAAACTTATTTCTAATGAATGTTTTATTTTGTTGTCTCTTTAATTTTGTATGTTAAGCTAATGAAACAAAATTCCTTAAATGATTTGTAATGCGTCTGTTTTTGTTTTTTTCATGTTTTTTTTTAATATTTTTATTTTTTATTGTTGTTGAACATTGTTGTTGTACTGTTTATTGATGTATTAATGTTATATTAAAGCATATTCTTGGTAATATGTTAAGTGTACTGTTATGTTTACTGTTTCTTAAAATTAAAAAAATAATAATATTAATAATAAATGTCAGAGAGAGAGGAGCTGTGTGGGGATATTTTCAGAAAATTGCAATGAAATGGATGAATTATGTTTTGTTTTTATATAATTGGTTCTAAACAAAAACCTCATACTTAGTTCATTATAGTTATAGTTGGCTGTAACGATGCACCACAAGACAGTTAAAAATCGATTAAAATCGGTTTACATGTATAATGAATCGATATTCACTTTTAAACAGCGGAGGGCACTGGCGCTATTCACCTCGCCTGGTTGACATCACTACAGGGTTGCCAGGTTCTGTATTTATTATGTATTATTCATTTATTTATTAAATGTGGGATTTATTTCATTTGACACAAAAAGGGAAATGTGCAGCATTGTTTTGCATAGTTTGTACCTACCTCAAAAATAAAAAAACATTCATTATTTAGGTAAATAAAAGGTAAGCACAAACACAGTATTTCATTTTATTAAGAGAAATAATAAAAGGAAAGTTTTTGTTTATCAAAAAATGTCTTCAATTTAATTTTGTTTTAAAAAATAGGGAAAAAAATCGTATCGTGAACCCAGTATCGTGAACCCATCGTACACCATTATAAAACAAAACATTTAAGTCCTAATAATTAAATAAAGTAATGAATTCACCTGTAATTATTATTTGTTATTATCGTTCAGGTTCGATGACGTTTTCCCTGCCGGTCACGCGGAGCAGCAAAAGCAGCGGTCACAGAGGTTCAGTCCAACATGGCGGTGCACAAGCTTCGTTCTTTGCCTGCTGTCATTTTCCTTCTTTCTGCTGCTGTTCTCGCTTTTCCCAACCCAAAACAGTCGACCTGTGGATATAAGGTTAGTTAAATCTTATTAAATATAATATATTCCCCCAAGCATAATTCATTCCACATAAAAGATGTTTTCATTATCGTTAATGCTTCCTGTAATGTTTTAGCTGCTTTCACTTTGATATTAATATTTATTACTTTGATATTAATACTTACTTACAAAGGTTTCTAAGATTTTGAGTTTAGGGGACGTTGAGTTACAAGGTACCACTGTATTATATTACACAATAATATATGTACATTACTTTTCTTAAGGGAATATTTTTAGTGTAAATAACTACACATATGTGCATTTTTTTCTGTTTCTACCTCCTTTTCATACTGCTGTAATAAGTTCATTTTCCCAAGAGGATCAATAAAGTCTTATTTTATTTTATCTTATAATGATAAGTTTTACCAATGGAAGTGTTAAGGCTTAATGTACTAAAGCACTGATCCAGAAGCATCAAGGATCTTGCACATCATAAACACCCTGTACTGCCAAAAATAGCTACAAAAAAAAAAACCCTCTTCTGTGAGAGACCTTGGTGGATATTTTATCAAAGCATTAATTGTGCCTGGGGCTGCTTGAGGGCAAGAATGATGGATGATAACGTCCTCTACCATAAGTCTTTGCCATAATTTGGCTTCAAATGTGTGTGTATGTTGTGTTGTGTGCAGTCATGTCCAGCAACAAAGCCATCGATGCTGAATGTGCACTTGGTGCCTCACACACATGATGATGTCGGCTGGCTTAAGACTGTGGATCAGTACTTCTATGGAGGTCTGGATATAAACCCACTTACATTAAATTACTTCTCAGTGGTGTGGCATATTTTACAAAAATCTTTTTTGTTTTTTATTTATTTATTTTGTTTGCAATTTACATTCATTATAGTTAAAGAATGAATAAAATCACATTCCTAATGGATACATACATGCAGTACGGTCCTTTTGTCCTTTTTTCCACTTATGTTAGGCTTTCACTCATCATCAATATACTAAATACTAGAATTAAATTGTGTTAAACCGTAATTAGCTAAGCGTGATTATTAGGTGGTCCAGGTAGAGTTTGCATGATCATCTACAGCTTCAGTAAATCAGATTATAATTTCACATGAGTCTGGGGGCACAGACTGTGTCCACATCCTACAGGCTGTGCCTGCTTACCTTTGTACATCTAGTCCTGAATGCACTGCCAAAACAGTTTTATATCAGTCACAAGATCTAAGTCACTTGTAGGTTATAAAGGCTTTAAATTAAACCATTGCTTTCGAAATGTGTTCTCAACTTTGGGTAAAGTAGGATATTGTTTTATTATCATATAATTATCATGTGATTGACATCATGAAGGTCCTTACTTATGAGCTTGTTAGAACATGATCTCAATAAAACTAAAATAAGGCAATACTCATTGTTGACTTGTACTGAGGGCACACAAGTTTTCGTGCTTACTTCCTGCTTTACACATAATCACGTGGATGAAGTAAAATCTGTGTTAATGGAATGTGGGCCGTAGTTCTGCATTTAAACCAGAAATGTTGTTAGAAACTGGTATTCCCTGTTCTTAGGAAGACATTACCGCTTTTAAATTCACACAGTATACCACTGTTTAACAGATATGTGTACTACTTGTGGATATTTCTATATGAATTAATTTTCTGATCCACTTGTTCAGGTCGTAATGACATCCAGCATGCTGGTGTTCAGTACATCCTGGACTCGGTGGTGGCGGAGCTGCTGAAGAATCCAGCACGCAGGTTCATTTATGTGGAAACGGCATTTTTCTACCGCTGGTGGAAACAGCAAGATGAGGACATGCGCCGCATCGTCACTGAACTGGTGGATGAGGGTCAGCATGATTTATTTAGTGTTTCTTAATGAAGTGTTGACCACCCCAAGCAGCCAAAACAGCCTGATTGTGCCTTAATACAGATTCTGAAGATACTGCAAACTAAACAGATGTATATATGATCATTTATCTAGTAATCTCAAATGTTCATTTGTCCTTTACCCCCTTCTGCTGCAGGTCGTTTGGAGTTTATCAACGGTGGTTGGTGTATGAGTGATGAAGCCACCACCCACTACAGTGCTGTGATTGATCAGATGACACTAGGTCTCCGTTTTCTGAACGAGACATTCGGTGAATGTGGGCGGCCCCGAGTGGCCTGGCACATCGACCCGTTCGGCCACGCACGTGAGCACGCCTCCATGTTTGCCCAGGTAATGCACACCCGCTTGGACCGAGCTTGTACGTCGTTTAGGCCCACACCAGATAACCACATGCTTGTCCAGGTCACACTCACCAGCCAATCGATGCTAACCTTGCCAGAGTATCATTTCATATTTTATTTAATTTTATTTGTTTGGACATTTTAGATGGGATACGATGGCTTCTTCTTTGGCCGCCTGGACTATCAGGACAAAGAAAGCAGGATGCAGAAGAGAGAGATGGAGATGGTGTGGAGAGCAAGTGAGAGTTTGAAACCCCCCATGGCTGACCTCTTCACTGGTACCCATACACCCTCTTGTTAGGAAAGCTTTTCATCAAAAACAAACTGTTTATTGATGTAAATTTGACCCACACATTTGTGTGTGTGTGTGTTTGCACATGTAGGTGTTCTCCCTAATGGTTACAACCCTCCAGCTGGATTCTGTTGGGATCAGTCCTGCTCTGATGAGCCTGTAAAGGATGACCCAGACTTGGAAGATTACAACGTGGACCAGCTGGTGGACAAATTCATTAACATTTCATACACACAGGTGAGAAGATGCAGTTTTTGGCATCAGAATTGTGCCAGTGTGTTAAAATAGTTAGAGATATGTGAGCTCGGCTTTGTGTATGGAGAGCCACGCCCCGATCTCTGCGCTCCTCCACTTTCTGTACAGGCGCCCTGGGCAACCAACGTTGATGAAGCTCAGGTCTCATTTAAAATGCTTTTCACTTTATTGTGTGTGTGTGTGTGTGTGGGGTGTTTGTTACAGGCTAAGACGTACAAGTCGAACCACATCATCATGACGATGGGCTCTGATTTCCAGTACGAGAACGCTAACCCGTGGTACAAGAACATGGACAAACTGATCCGTTATGTCAATGCACGACAGGCGAAGGGCAGCAAAGTCAACGTCTTTTACTCCACCCCTTCTTGTTACTTGCAGGAACTGAACCAAGCTGACCTCACCTGGTGAGTTCATTGACATATATTTAGCTTGTGTGGTATTTAACATCATATATTAACATAGTTTTTAATTGTGTGACAATATTGTCTTTCAGGCCTTTAAAGACTGATGACTTTTTCCCTTATGCGGATGATGCTTACGATTTCTGGACTGGTTACTTTACCAGCCGACCAGCACTGAAACGTTATGAGCGCATCAGTAACAGTTTACTGCAGGTACACATACTCACATCATGTATATGACTGCAACCAAAGTAGGTTTGTAGTACCACTAGGCCGTGTTATACCCAAGATCAAGCTTCTATTGATTTATTATGTCTATGGTGTGGTAAAAGATGAAGGTTTTTAATCCTGGAGGTTAAGGTTTGCAAATTTTTTTTTACTAGATGTGGTTTATGCAGTATCATTAAAGAAGGTGTGAACTGCCCTCAGTTCACTGTCAGCCCTTGGTTTCCAGCCACATAGAGCCTGTGGTATTGTTGGGGCTGAAACTCACAACCTCCAGGCAATAGGCCATAATAGAATGACCATGTGTTGCCATGTGCAGGATGTATTTCTGACAATAAACTAGAAGATATCCAGAGAGATATTGACTGTCTGTGTCTGTCTGTCTGTCTGTCTTAGACGTGTAACCAGCTGGAAGTGCTCGGTGGCCCAAAATCAAGAAAAGGCCCCTTTGGAGCAGGAGACAGTGACACGCTCAGTGAGTTCAACAGTAAATTTACTGCATCGATCGGTTTTCCTATTGGCTTCTCTGTGATTAACTTGGTGTCTGTTTAATTAGAGCGTGCGATGGCTGTAGCACAACATCACGATGCAGTTTCTGGCACTGAGAAACAGCATGTTGCCTATGACTATGCAAAGAGGTTGGCGATTGGCTGGGATCACTGTCAGGTAATGGGGCCAATATGACAATAGGTCATACACTTTATCCAGTCATTTTAGGTTTGGATGAGTGTACATTAGTGGTGTCCAAACTTTTTCTAGGAGGGTCAGATTTGATCATGTGAAAGGGCCAGAGGGCCAACAGTCCCCGATGACAATATTTTAAACAATAAAATATGCATATACAGTGTATCACAAAAGTGAGTACACCCCTCACATTTCTGCAGATATTTAAGTATATCTTTTCATGGGACAACACTGACAAAATGACACTTTGACACAATGAAAAGTAGTCTGTGTGCAGCTTATATAACAGTGTAAATTTATTCTTCCCTCAAAATAACTCAATATACAGCCATTAATGTCTAAACCACCGGCAACAAAAGTGAGTACACCCCTTAGTGAAAGTTCCTGAAGTGTCAATATTTTGTGTGGCCACCATTATTTCCCAGAACTGCCTTAACTCTCCTGGGCATGGAGTTTACCAGAGCTTCACAGGTTGCCACTGGAATGCTTTTCCACTCCTCCATGACGACATCACGGAGCTGGCGGATATTCGAGACTTTGTGCTCCTCCACCTTCCGCTTGAGGATGCCCCAAAGATGTTCTATTGGGTTTAGGTCTGGAGACATGCTTGGCCAGTCCATCACCTTTAGCCTCAGCCTCTTCAATAAAGCAGTGGTCGTCTTAGAGGTGTGTTTGGGGTCATTATCATGCTGGAACACTGCCCTGCGACCCAGTTTCCGGAGGGAGGGGATCATGCTCTGCTTCAGTATTTCACAGTACATATTGGAGTTCATGTGTCCCTCAATGAAATGTAACTCCCCAACACCTGCTGCACTCATGCAGCCCCAGACCATGGCATTCCCACCACCATGCTTGACTGTAGGCATGACACACTTATCTTTGTACTCCTCACCTGATTGCCGCCACACATGCTTGAGACCATCTGAACCAAACAAATTAATCTTGGTCTCATCAGACAATAGGACATGGTTCCAGTAATCCATGTCCTTTGTTGACATGTCTTCAGCAAACTGTTTGCGGGCTTTCTTGTGTAGAGGCTTCCTTCTGGGGTGAAAGCCATGCAGACCAATTTGATGTAGTGTGCGGCGTATGGTCTGAGCACTGACAGGCTGACCCCCCACCTTTTCAATCTCTGCAGCAATGCTGACAGCACTCCTGCGCCTATCTTTCAAAGACAGCAGTTGGATGTGACGCTGAGCACGTGCACTCAGCTTCTTTGGACGACCAACGCGAGGTCTGTTCTGAGTGGACCCTGCTCTTTTAAAACGCTGGATGATCTTGGCCACTGTGCTGCAGCTCAGTTTCAGGGTGTTGGCAATCTTCTTGTAGCCTTGGCCATCTTCATGTAGCGCAACAATTCGTCTTTTAAGATCCTCAGAGAGTTCTTTGCCATGAGGTGCCATGTTGGAACTTTCAGTGACCAGTATGAGAGAGTGTGAGAGCTGTACTACTAAATTGAACACACCTGCTTCCTATGCACACCTGAGACCTAGTAACACTAACAAGTCACATGACATTTTGGAGGGAAAATGACAAGCAGTGCTCAATTTGGACATTTAGGGGTGTAGTCTCTTAGGGGTGTACTCACTTTTGTTGCCGGTGGTTTAGACATTAATGGCTGTATATTGAGTTATTTTGAGGGAAGAATAAATTTACACTGTTATATAAGCTGCACACAGACTACTTTTCATTGTGTCAAAGTGTCATTTTGTCAGTGTTGTCCCATGAAAAGATATACTTAAATATCTGCAGAAATGTGAGGGGTGTACTCACTTTTGTGATACACTGTAAATACGCTGTTATTTAATAATTGTAATTTCACACAGCAAACAACAACCAAATGTAAGCATTCAGATGAACTAATCAGAACACAGAACAAACCATTTACATTTCTAACTGAACTTTAAAAACTCTGTAAAATAAAAGACGGGGCTCAGTCACAAAAATAAAGCTTAACGTGACTTTATGTACTAAAAGAACGACGCAGGAACTCTGAGTTTCTCTAAATTATTACTGCGCATAAGTTCTCTCCACCACTCAAACACTTAGGTCGTTGTTTTAGTACAACACGTCACGTTAAATTTTGTCCCCGTTAATCGTTGTTCGTACAGCCTGTGTCGCTTTTATGACGTCATACACGAGTACGTCTTATTCACGGGCTTGCCGCTTTGCATGTGAATGACTTACACAGTATTGCTGGCCGTATAAAATCCAACCTCGAGCCGGACTTTGGACATGTCTGGTGTACCTGAATAGCCAGAATAGTGTAAAATGCATTTTTGTGCTTGAAATCTGGTTTTCCTAATTTATGGTCAGCAGCAACTTGATTAAAGCAACTTGTGTTTTTTTCTCTGTGTCTCTGTAGGTGTTGGTCAAAAACTCTCTGGCGGTTCTGAGTGGTTCTGACATGACTCGTGTATTTTGTGAGAATCTGAACATCAGTGTGTGTCCTCTCACCGAGAACAGCAAACAGGTAACACACACATCATATGATGTAAGTTATAGCTGGATTACCTTTAATGCATACCTCACTACAATGTGTTTTTCAGTTCTTAATGACTGTGTATAATCCTCTTGCTCGTCCTGTGAGCTGGTCAGTTCACCTGCCTGTTAATGGAACTGCATACAACATAACGGACTCCAGCAGCACAGTGGTGGACAGTCAGGTCAGTGTGGTTTTGCTCACATCTTTGTTTCTTTAATAGGCATTAAACTTTAGCCTGTAATATTCTTCTTTACTCCTTCAATTAGCTTTCATACAAACACCAAATATGTCTTGACTAATGACTTATGGGAAACTGTGTGCTTAACATATCTTTTTTTCTAGGTGATCCCTGTGTCTAAAGCCACTCAGGATTTAAGAAGAAATCAGAGTTATGCTCAGTTTGAGTTGGTGTTCAGGGTCCAGGCTCCAGCGCTGGGCTTTAACACCTACACTATTACAGTGCTGCAGAATGACACTGACCCGTTCCCACCCAAATCCAGAGTCCCACCCTCCATCCAAAATCAGGTCAGCACCCGAACCTAGAGCTGTTTTTATCCATCCAAACAAGGACAGAATCCTCTGTATTGTATGCATTATATTTGTTGTCCCTCAGATGCCACTGAGTGCAGTATGGGTATTGCTCTGCTTTCCATGATGGGTTTCTATGAATGTCTCCTCTGTGTTTTAGTATCTAAAGGTAAACTTTGACACTGACACGGGACTGCTGAGCGGACTGACCAACCTGAAAACACAACAGACCATCAAGCTCACACAGAACTTCTACTGGTCAGTCTCACACGTGCCCTATTTAGCATTTCCTACAGTTAGCCTGTTTCTGACTTGTGTGTGTGTGTGTGTGTGTGTGTGTGTGTGTTTTACAGGTACAATGCTAGTGTTGGTAACTCTGAGAGCAGTCAGCCATCGGGGGCATACATTTTCAGACCAAGTTCTTCTACACCCTTCATCGTTAACAAGAAACCAGAAGTCACTGTGTTACAGGTAACACACACAGTTGGATATCAGTGTTTATTGGCATAAACTGTTGATATAAGTTTTTTGTACAGGATTGTATATGTAAGCAGATTGTGTGTGTGTCAGAACTCTGTGGTGCAGGAGGTCAGGCAGCAGTTTAGCTCATGGGTGTCTCAGGTTGTGCGTTTGTATGCTGAGAGCAGAGAGCTTGAGCTCGAGTGGACTGTAGGACCCATTCCAATCGGGTAAATGCACACACACACTAACACAGACACACTTACAATCCTGGTATGCTTGTGGCTAATGTCAATAATGAATCACTACACCACAATGTCAATAGATTTTTGAATGGAACGTTACACACTTAAATATTTGAGATTGTTTTTGTAGTGACGGTGTAGGTAAGGAGGTGATAACGCGCTTGGACACAAACATAGACACGAATGGATACTTCTATACTGACTCAAACGGAAGAGAGATTCTGGAGAGACGGTAAGAGCAAAAATAGTTGTATGCATACATTGTACACTGTACAATGATATTTGGTGCTGTTCTAGAGTCTAGTGTGCTTCTCTAGACTCCAATTGCTGTTCTGCAATCTTTGCAGCTCTATAATCATATGAGGCTCTACATTATTTGATACGATTACAGAATCCTTAGTGCAGCTCTATAATATTTGATAGCATTTTAGAACCCTTAATGCAGCTCTAGAATCTCTGGCGGTCTGTAATAATTGCACTTTAGAACCCTTAGTTCAGCTCTAGAATCCTTGGTGGTGCTCTATAATATTTGATACTATTTCAAAATCCTTAGTGCAGCTCTATAATATTTAATAGCATTTTAAAACCCCTAATGCAGCTCTAGAATCTGTGGTGGTCTGTATTATTTTAAACTATTACAGAACCCTTAGTGCAGCTCTAGAATTGCTGGTGAAGCTCCATAAAATTTGATAGCATTTGAGAATCCTTAGTGCAGCTCTAGAATCTGTGGTGCTGTTCCTGAATCTTCCACAGTGTTTGGTTCCTTAGTGTACAGATGCATTCAGAATTTTAGTCACCTCTAGCCAAAGGATATAACACGGCCTCTGTGTAACACCTTATTGTCCAGCTTATTCATATTTAATGAACTTTTAATGAAGTCTAGCAAAGCACCGGATATTAAATCCAGTTATCAGACCGATAGCATACTTGTATTTGTGTCCAGTCTGGTGTAGTTCGGTCTTGATATGACTACTTTATTTTGTTTCAGCACAACAAAGTAACACAATTTTGACTCTGATCACAGATTCTTTCTCTCTTCTGTTAGGAAAGACTATCGGCCCACGTGGAACCTGAATCAGTCGGAGCCAATAGCGGGCAATTATTATCCAATAAACACTCGTTCTTTTATAAAGGTGTGTGAATCAGCCAATCATGCTTAAATTTAAAGCATAAAGTAACGTAATAAGTCACGTAAAGGATATATAATGGGTTTTTTTTACTGTGTGTTTAGGATGGTCAGAACCAGCTGTCGGTGGTGACCGATCGCTCTCAGGGAATCAGCAGCATCTATAACGGCTCGCTGGAGATAATGGTGATGAAATCCACAGTAAAATTACCTAAGGGATTAAGATGCGCTAAAGGGGGTCAAGATATAAAAGCCTGTAGCCTACGTATACTTGTATTACCCACAATGCACTGTCCTTTTTATTACTAAGCCATAACATCATGTTTTCTTTATATTTCTTTCTCTCAGGTGCACAGGCGGCTCTTGCGAGATGATTACCGGGGCGTGGGTGAGCCTCTCTCTGAGCCGGGCGAATATAACGAAGGCCTGTCTGTCCGTGGTCGCTTCCTGCTGGCTCTCACTTCACCTGAAAGCGCAGCTGATACACACCGTCCACTTGGGCAGGAGCGAGTCTTCCAGCCACTACTGTCCTTCCAACAGGGGGCAACACAGAGCACCACACCACAGGTAAACCGTTACCGTACTAAACCGCTACTCGTTATGTACATTTATGACAATTAGTAGGTGTTTTTAGCAGATTCTGACATGTAAAGCAACTCACAGTGGTGACTCAATACACCGCATGCACTTGAGTTTTAAGGGCCTCGTTCAGAAGCCCAACAGTGGCAACATGGTAGTGGTGGGGTTTGGACTGTGACCTTCCAATCAATGGTCCAGTACCTTAATCGCTGAGCCAACACTGCCCTGATCCATTTAATTGATTGCCCCTGTTAACACAGAACTTTGTAGTAAACACAATTTCCATGAGCTTGGTATCTGATTCACTTCTTTTCATGCGGTGATGTTTTCTTTGCATAATTTTGCATAAACATTGCTCCCTAATTTATTTGAATGCTCCTGTTAGGCTGGTTCCTGTTTAATCAGTTTTCTGTTTAAAGGGTAAAAATGTAAAGCTAATAAAATGATTTAAATCACTGTGATGGGTCTGCAGACGATACAGAGGATGGAAGCTGATAGCAGTTGGGTGTTGTTAGTATACCTAAGGCTAAACACTAAACACTACAGACTAATGACCATGTATATTAAGACTCAAATATCTTTATTACGCCAGATACAGTGCAGTAGACAGGTTTGTATAATCTGGCTGTCTGCCTGTGTTAGTTCTCAGGTCTAAGTGCTGAACTGCCCCCTTCTGTCCATTTGCTCACACTGTCTCAATGGAACGACGACTCGGTGCTGCTCAGACTGGAACATCAGTACCAAAGCAAAGAGAGTTCGGAACACTCACAACCGGTTACTGTCAATCTACAGGTAACACACATAAGTTATCTTCATTTTATCTCTTTTTTTTACTCTACGATGTTAATTTGGGTCTTTTTTTGTTTGTTTAAATAAAAAAACTGATTATCTTTACCACACCTTACCTGACCAGACTGCCAGCCCCTGCTGTTATAATAAACATACCTATAACATGATGCTCCCACCACCATATTTTACAGTATTTGTAGTTATGTCACATTTTTGTGACATTTATTATCACTATTTTAGTCCACTTTTTGATTTTAATTAAAAATAGATTGTTATTAACTATGACTGTGTGTGTCCACACAGAAACTCTTTTCCACTCTGAAGGTAGTGGGGGCATCGGAGATGAGTCTGGGGGCCAATCAGTGGAAAGAAGATATGAAGCGCATGCAGTGGAACCCCAGTAGTGGTACACACACTGACACACATACACAGTACTGTTAAGTGAAAGTTCCATTAGTGTTTTAGCTATTTCTAATGTTTTAAATGTAAGTGTACTGAATCTGTAATAATAAAACGTAAAGCTATTCTGGGTTATATGACACTTATTTTCTAAATTACTAGAAATGTTTGTTGGTGGAGTCAAACTATATGAGAAAGCATCAAGCTGGGCATGCTCTGTATTTTCCAATAGGAGTCTCTTAGACCTTTATGATCCACTATTGTGAACTACAGATTTTTTTTACTATTTCCAGTAGTAAGAATGGTTAAATATTGACCAGTGCATCTTTGAGATGACCAAAAACATTATAAACCAATAATAATAACACATATTTTCTTTTCTTTATTTAGACAATCTTGTGAAGCCCCTGCATGAGAACATGGATGACCCCTCTCCGTGGGAGATCACACTAAACCCAATGGAGATTCGCACATTCCTGCTGCAAGTGCACCAGAAATAGCCTTTATCACAGACGTAGCCACTCAGGAATAAGTGCCAAATGGAACTAGCCAATCACAATTCAGCAAGGGTTTAGTAAAAGAGAAAAATTGATTTGGATACTATAGACTCTAATCTCACTAAGTGCACTATCACAAACTTTTCTATTTACACATGTGGTGAATTATTTCTTGATTTTTTGGGTGGTTCCTTTAATGGATTGTGAAAGATATTATCAAATCAGTTTTGTGGTTTTGTGGTATTATAATATCTGATTAGCTTCCTGCTCTATGTGCATTGTTTATAGCTGGTAAAATGTCCAGGCTAGCCAGCTAAATGGTTTACAGTTTTAATGCATTTTTAAAAGTTCGTTAAAATTAAGTAGATCTCTTTGGTTGAAATGAAGTTAATCTAAGTGTCTTAGTGATCATGAATGTCCCAAAGCCTCACTTTACCTTTCTGGATTTAAGGGTCTTGATAACTGTTATGCCTTAAGAACAACGTGTAATTCAGACATGCTGGAAATGTGTAGTTAAAGTTTTAATACTGTTCAACACTGCTCCTTACATAACATGCCTCCTGTTCCATAAATACTAACTTACCTAAGCGGCAGAAATCTAAAGTTGCTCATTTTAAACTTAGACTGATTGCTGCTTTGCCTTTTGGATACATTCACTTTCTAATAGCTTGACAATGTGAGACAGCTTAGTACAGAATCTCACTGCCACAACTGTAGTATTATTAGACGCTGGTCATAAAGTTCTGTCTTGAATTGCATTACTTGTGGCCCGCCAGCACAGTCAAACAGAACAAAATAATAAAGTATATTAATTCAAGGTGTAATTCCCCTTTTTACCACATGGTGACAGCAATACTGTGTAAGTCATTCACATTCACATGCAAAGCGGCAAACCTGTGAATAAGAAGTACTCATGTATGACGTCATAAAAGCGACACAGGCTGTACAAACAACGATTAATGGGAACAAAATTTAACGTAGCGTGTTGTACTAAAATAACGACCAAATGTAAGCATTCATAACAAATCAGAACACAGATCAAGCCATTTACATTTCTAACTGAACTTTAAAAACTCTGTAAAATAAAAGACGGGGCGCAGTCACAAAAATAAAGCTTACCGTGACTTTATATACTAAAAGAACGACGCAGGAACTCTTGAGTTTCTCTAAATTATTACTGCGCATAAGTTCTCTCCACCATTTAAACGCTTAGATCAGACATGTCCAAACTCCGGCCCGAGGTTAGATTTTATACGGCCCGCGTCTTCTGTATTGAATTGCATTACTTGTGGCCCGCCAGCACAATCAAACAGACAGAAATAATAAAGAATATTAATTCAACGTGTAATTCCCCATTTTAACACATGGTGGCAGCAATACTTTGTAAGTCATATTCACATGCAAAGCGGCGAACCCAAGAATAAGACGTACTTATGTATGACGTCATAACAGCGACACAGACTGTACTAACAACGATTAACGGGGACAAATTTTAACGTGACGTGTTGTACTAAAACAACGACCTAAGCCAGTGGTGACCAAACTTTTACTAGGAGGCTCAGATTTGATCATGTGAAAGGGCCCGAGGGCCAACAGTCCCTGATGACATTATTTTAAACAATAAAATATGCATATAAATACGCTGTTATTTATTAATTGTAATTTCACACAGCAAACAACAACCAAATATAAGCATTCAGATGAACTAATCACAACACAGAACAAACCATTTACATTTCCAACTGAACTTTAAAACGCAGGAACTCTGAGTTTCTCTAAATTATTACTGCGCATAAGTTCTCTCCACCACTCAAATACTTAGGTCGTTGTTTTAGTACAACACGTCACGTTAAATTTTGTCCCCGTTAATCGTTGTTCGTACAGCCTGTGTCGCTTTTATGACGTCATTCTACGTCTTATTCTTGGGTTTGCCGCTTTGCATGTGAATATGACTTACACAGTATTGCTGTGTTGCCATCATGTGGTAAAAAGGGGAATTACATCTTGAATTAATATATTTTACTATTTTGTTGTTTGCCTGTGCTGGCGGGTCACAAGTAATGCAATTTGACTGAATGTGATCAATGCCTGTATATTACAATGGGCCAAATATATATAAAAAAAATTAAACCTTCATATCTCCACTTAGGAACATAGTAGAACAATAAAAACTGTATTTTTGTTTATGTCTAAGTGCCCCAAATATATGGTGCAAATGATATAATATAAACATAATAAAATATGCATATAAATACGCTGTTATTTATTAATTGTAATTTCACACAGCAAACAACAACCAAATGTAAGCATTCAGATGAACTAATCAGAACACAGAACAAACCTGTGCAATATTCAATATTCATATGTGCAATAATAATAACGTAAGCATTTTAATTATTTAATCGTGTGTATGTAACCCTTTTAACTTTAACTTTAATTTTTTCTTCTTCCTCTTTCCTTGTTTTAAGCTTAGAGTGTTTATTATTTTTACATAAATGGGTGCTACTGTAAAAAACGGCAATTTCCCTCTGGGATCAATAAAGTATTCTGATTGATTCTGATTCTGAAACCATTTAAATTTCTAACTGAAAGTTAAAAACTACTAAAAGAACGACGCAGGAACTCTGAGTTTCTCTAAATTAATACTGCGCATAAGTTCTCTCATGACTCAAACGCTTAGATCAGACATGTCCAAAGTCCGGCCCGAGGTTGGATGTTATACGGCTTCTGTCTTAAATTGCATTACTTGTGGCCCGCCAGCACAGTCAAACAGAACAAAATAATAAAGTATATTAATTCAACATGTAATTTCCCTTTTTTACCACATGATGGCAGCAATAATGTCATTTACATGCAATGCGGCAAACTCAAGAATAAGACGTAGGTATGACGTCATAAAAGCGACACAGGCTGCACGAACAACGATTAACGGGGACAAAATTTGACGTGACGTGTTGCACTACAACAACGATCTAAGTGTTTGAGTGGTGGAGAGAATTTATGCGCAGTAATAATTTAGAGAAACTCAGAGTTCCTGCGTTTTAAAATTCAGTTGGAAATGTAAATGGTTTGTTCTGTGTTCTGAATAGTTCATCTGAATGCTTATATTTGGTTGTTGTTTGCTGTGTGAAAACACAATTAATAAATAACAGCGTATTTATATGCATATTTTATTGTTTAAAATAATGTCATCAGGGACTGTTGGCCCTCGGGCCCTTTCACATGATCAAATCTGACCCTCCTAGTAAAAGTTTGGACACCACTGATATAGTATAAACAAAAATAGTGGTAGTAATGTTATGTAACGACTATAAAGGACTATAACTTAATATGCTAATATTGTAAACAATAAAGGTCGTGGTAGCTTAAAAATACTAAAATTGCTTATTATAAATGTAGTGGTGTTAGGAAAAGCTAACATTGAAAAAAAAAACCAATTTATTAATAGCATTCTATTTAATGCTATTATTTAATAATCTTTTATTATTTACAATGGTGATATTGTTAATACAAGTTAGTACATGCATAGGAAACATAAACCATTACTAAATGATGCTTTAAAATTCAATACTAATAATAAAAGGCAGCATCAACTATGCAATAATAATAATAAAAAAATAGTAGTCACTAAAATAAATGAATAAAAGTAATAAAAAAAATAGTAGAATCAAAAATGCTAACATAGTCAACAATTAAAGGTCATGGTAGCATTAAAATGCTAAAATGGTTAATAATAAATGTAGTGCCATTAAAAAGCTAATATTATAAATAATAAAAGATATATAAATAGATTACATTGCTGTTAATAAATATATTAACATAGTTTTAATGCGCACATTGCTAATATAAAAGTTAGTAAAGGCATATGAACAATAAACCATTAGTAAATAATGCTTAAAATGTTAGTACTGATAATAAAAGGTAACAGCAGCATTATCTATGCAAGCATAATAATAAAAGTAAATAATAAAAAGCAAAACAATAATAGTAGTAGCATCAACAAATGTTAATAAATGTAGTAGCAGCATAAAAAGTGCCACTTAAATGACTTTGTTCAGTGTGCACGCTCATTTTTAATCTTATCAGGGGTCAAACAGCATTTATTAGATTTATTAGACGCAGACAAGGTGCAGCCACGACATCCAGGCTGTTCCTCTGGTTTAGATGAGGTATTTCAAAACTGACCTAATTATATTATTTATGTACATAAAAAATGAAACAGAGACATGTTCACTGAGATTTTATTCACCAGGAGAAATAAAACAAGGTAAAAGCAAATTTTACAAAATAACCTTTCATACTTTAGGCAATTTTAAATCAACTAAGGACTGCTTCTTAAAACGTGATTTCACTTTAAACCAACAAAACATGGTAACTTATTTAAAGACCTTTGAGTGTTTGATAACTATTCATTCAGCATTCATTCACATATTTAGGTTTAGGCTGTACGTATACAGCGAGTTCGCTTATCTAGAAAAAGAAGAACAGCCCTTTTCCTACTTTGGACAACGTTGATCAAGCATCTTTGCAATTCCCTTAATTTTTATGTACATGACTGTCCCATGATACACACCCTCAATTATGTCATAAACTTTCATTATAACACAATAAGAAACGTAATACTGACTAACTGCTGGACATATCAATAACGATACAGAAAAATCAAAAGGCCATCACTCCATCATGCCGTTGTCTCCTTCACCGTGCTGATGCTTTGCATTATGGGAATAACAGCATTTCTCTCCAAACGTGCAGGTACCCTACAAAGGTAGAAAGTTAAAAACAAAAGGAGTAAATACGTGGTATGACCCGGTTGGTTGCAAAAAGGGTGTACATGTCCAAGCAATTTTCATTGTGGTCATGAATAAAAAACAGTAGGATCTGCTAAACCTTGAGATTGCAAATACTAAACGCTGTACAGAGGAGGTAGCTTAACAACAATGTGGCGTATAGCTGCTCCTGTTTACCTTGCGGAATTTCTTGCAGGGGAAATACTTGAGCTGAGAGGAATCCGTGATCTGGTTCTTTCTCTTGCCCTGAAATTTTTTTCTCTTGTCTTCTAACTCAGCGTTTATACCACCTCTAAAACACACACACACACACACACACACACACACACACACACCCACACACCATGGGAAATTTTGTTTTCTTCAGCTACAATCATATATACAATTGCGAAGTCATCAGAGAAGTGGTAGCTTAGTAGAATTGGACTAGTAATCAGAAGGTTGTTGGTTTATGCCCCACCAGTGCCAGGTTGATAATGCCCTTAACCCTTTAATGTTCAAATTGTTTTCAGTCATACTTGTCCGTCATCTTGCTAAATGCCACAAATGTAAATGTTTATGAAATGTCATAGGCAAAGGATTCAACAGCTGTTAACAGAAATGTAGTCAACATCGGTACTCACACTGCCTGCTTCACCCACTTTTAAAAACATAATTAAAAACATCACAAATGTTAGGATTAAGTGAACTCACCCAGCCTTGGCACGTGCTTTGGGTCCCCAGTTGGCTTGGGGATTTTCTTGAAAGCGCACAAGGTGCCGTTTTCGTGACTGAGGATTTGCGTCTTCTCTGATGTCAAAAGAGGCCTGAAAACTAAGTACAATAAAAAGGCATTTTAATAAGCTAAATATAAATGATCCAATTATTTTAATGAATTACTGATTCAATAATATATTTGTACAAGTCTCTTACATTGGTTCTGTGGAAAGAATATGGAAAGCTGGACTTGTCTCTGATAATCTCTCCCTCTTTACCGGGTTCTTCTTTTCCTGCAAAACACACACACACACACACACACACACACACACACACACACACACACACACACAGATTAGTCTGTGTGATCTGCAAGGTGTAACAGATGTGTGAGATGTGTATCAGGGCTGTAATCTGTGCTTGTTTACCAAAACCGTAACCTTATTTGCTAGTGTAGGCCCAAATCTATAACTAGCACGACAGCCTATCTTATCTTGCATCTGCTTTTCTTGGTAAGGGCCTGAGCAGCCCAGGCTTCTTAACCCCCGAACACAGATTTCAGCCTTTTCTGGGAACTTCCAGGTGGTCCCAGGACGGCTGTAAGATATGGCCCTGGCTGTGCTCCATAGTCCCAGTTCAGTGGGAAATGCCTAAAACAGCTGTATTGGGAGTCTTCCAGAAGCAACCTGATGTCTTAACCACAGGCTATTCTCAGGATCAGCAGCTCCACTCTGGATTTCCATGAGCATCCACATTCCTTATTTTATCAAGACATTAAACCCAGACACACAACTAAAGAACCTCATTTTATAGCGTGTACCTGCAGGCTAATTCTTCCATTCACTGGTAAAAATTTAAACATAAATCAACAAATTAGAGCCCTGCTTTACCACTATAGAATGGTACTGTTTTACTGTTAATCCAATCCACTATTAAATCTTTCTCCATCACTTGTAGACAAAGTCTTCAATATGTAGTTAATCCAGCTTCTACATTCTTAAACAATACAGTATGATTTATTATCCACAGAACGTGGGAGGTACAGACCCAGCAGCGCATGATGTCCCAAAGAACTGCAGCAGGGGCGTCTGTCTTTACTGCATTCTTACAGGCGTGTGACAGAGACACTCTGTAACCTGCGTTTAACACGGCTGACCTGCAAAGAAAAGTCGTCACCATCATTCCATCATTATCATCATTCAAACACAATTAACAATAAGAACACTACATTTTTTTTTCACCACAACCACAGCTGAGTATAAAATGTGTTAGTGTGCAGGTGTGTGTGTGGGGGTGTTACCTGAACTGCAGCATGGAGGGTGTGTTGCAGTGTAAGGTGCTGCTGAGTTGATCCAACACGTAGTAGAGCGGAACATCACTCAGCTCCTGTATAAAAAAATGTGTCATTTTTCATACATTTTCATTACCCACTTTTATCTAATCAGGGCTGCAGTGGGTCAGGCACCATCAATAAACGCTGAATACGCAGGGCAGGGCACCATACACAGGGAAAAGCCTATTACTGTAAACTAAACTAATATTAATGATAAAACTAGTTTAATTAAATACATTTAACTTTTTTTTCTTTTTTTAATGCATTTTCTCCCCATTTTCCTCCTGATTTAGCACACTCAATTTTGTCTTCCACTGCTGAGAGATACCAGATTGAATCCAAGGAGAGCACGTCACTGTACACGCCTCTTCCGACATGCGTACAGCGCTCCTCTTCTCACCCCTGCATTCTGCACAGGCGTCTCTTCAGCCAATCAGGGTCCTTACACAGCGTATGAAGACACACCCACCCACACATAATCCGGCCCCCACCCTGCAGATACGGTGGGCAATTAGTATCTGCTGCAGGCACTGCCAATTATGCCCGCTAGATGGTGCCCAGCCGACCGGTGGCAACACCAAGTTTCGAACCTAGGAGTTCAGAAACTGAGTGCTGGTGTGCTAGGAATATCCCGCTGCGACACCCAGGTGCCTACATTTAATGTAACTTAAAAGAAATAAATAGTTAGCCTGTATACGTGACCAACCGGCTGATAGCAGAGCTCAAGTTAGTTGTGCTTAGTAAAGAGGTGGGTCATTTTTAACTCTCGTACAATAATCTGACTGACCTCAGTGACCATGCTGAGAACACCCTCAATGCGTTTGGACGTGCCAAAGCGAGACGGGTTCCCCGAAACAGCTGACAGAACTTTCTGAACAAACTCAACATCATGGATCGGTTCTGCCCAGATCGGACCGCCAAGCTAAAGAAAAAAGAAATGTCATAATAATTTAATCAAACAAAATGTTTTTACAGTGTTTATTATTAGTTTACATTATTTTAAAAAACTTAGTGCTTATATAATTTCTGTCCCTGCCGTCCCATCTAATTAGATCTAAAAGTCTAGTCATCTCAAAAAGCAAGTCCCTATATATAAATGAAATAAACAAGTACATGTACATTATGTGTGTTAATCAGACCTGGTGTTTCTGACCACAGTGTTCACAGTTCTCTTTTACTGGAGGTCCTGTAGCAGCAGAGTACTTCATACTACAACACACACACACACACACACACACTTAAAAACTGAAAGCAGTGTGAAATTAAGTACATGTGTAAGAGTGAGGCCAAGTTGACTCACTTCTTGCCCTGGCATGTTTTCTTGCCCATCCTCTGGAGGTGAAATGCACCACAGCCCACACAGTTATACACCAGAGCCTGCTTACTGCAAACACAAACACATATTAGTTTAGAACCCTGGTTAGAACCACAGCAGTGAAAGCAGTGTGTGTGTGTGTGTGTGGGTAACCTGGCTGAGTTCTTGACTTTAGCCTGGCCCGTTCTGACTCTGACGAAGACCCGTATGTAGAAATCAACACTGACACTCAGTAAGGGCTCGATGTAGCGCTGGTACACATTGGCACGCTGATCCAGACTATGCAAGATTATTCTCAGAGCCTAAACAAAAGATTATCGCATTATAATCTGTAACACACATCATTTAAACACACACACACGCTTTGATTTGGTTCCATGTGTCCCATTAAAGGAAAAAGCCAATAAACAAGTTTGTTTGTTTGTTTATTTGAATTTTAATGTCATGTTTTACACTTTGGTTACATTCATAACAGAAACGGTAGTTAAATAATTACACAAGGTTCTTTAGTTCACGAGGTTATATCACACCCTGTGGCATGAGTGATTGTTGGAGTCTTACCATCTCATGGCAGTATCTGGATTTAATAGAGACGGAGCTGTATTTGCTGTAGCAAGTCTCTCCACTATTCCCGGCCATTACTGCCATGTCTGTACATGTAATACACAGAAGACCTGGGAAGAATAAATAAATACATAAATATTATAAAAGACGCAACAGATTTAAATGATCAATTTTGCTTAAAATCTGATTTTATTATCACATTATCACAAGAACAGATGAAGGGTCAACATGTTGGTTCATATAGCATTTATAAGCACAAAATCAAAGTTCACAGACTGAAGAATTTCATTGGCATCTCTGATACTGCATTGGCTTGGTTTAGGTCATATCTTACAGATTTGTCTCACTTGGCAGTTTTAAGTCAAATCCTTCCACTTTTTTTCATGGTGTTCCACAGGTCTTGGTGCTTGGCCCCCTCTTGTTTATTATTTACATGCTCCCACTTGGAAATATTATCCAGCAGCATGGTCTCTATTGTCACTGCTATGTGGATGATGTGCAAATCTATATCTGTGCCAAGCCCTCTAACAATCTTCCACCTATTCATTCACTTGTCTGTAGATTTAAGTAGAAATGCACTGAGTACATCAAATAACAAAGAAAATTGGTTGAATACTTGTTTCCCTTACTGTAGATAACACTTGATGCTTAAGACTCACCTCCTTCGCTAACAGCCTGAACTGCTGCATCCAGAAAGCCAGCAGGGCTTCCATATGGATCCAGATCAATGACATCATAGCGCTCATTCCTTCCCCTGGCCTCGTACATTAGCATGCTGGGGAAAAAAAATACAAGCTCTCTTATTTCATACAAGCAGATGAAGTAAAAGATAAAACTTTGTGTGATTGAGTGTATGCGTGCGATACCTGGCGTCTCGGTTTTTGGCCTCCATCAGGTGTGTGACGTTGTTATAAGAAGCGTTGCGAGTAATGAGCTCGGCTGCTTTCGCTGAAAAGTCATTAGCTGTGACACATTTAAGTCCCGGCACCTCGAGAGCGAATCGGACTGAGCGAAGACCTGAAGCTGCCAATCCCTCGAGCACACGCAGACCTTCCTAGAACACGAACGCACAAAAACATCAGGCTTGTCATGCAGAGAAACAAGATCAAAATCTAATCATAAAATCTTGGACATGTCCTAAAGTCTGAGCTACACTATATGGCCAAATGTATTTGGACATCTGAAAATGAGCTTGTTGGTCATCCTATTTCATAAACAAATGGTATTAAAGTTCTCACACTCACTAATTACTAAAATGAGCCAGATGTGTGACATACAGTAATAATCAATAAACAAACCTCACATCGCTCTCCAACAGAAGTAGTTTTGACTTCTGTCTCTTCTGTTTTTCCCCCATTTTTCCCCTCCTCTTCCTCCTTTCCATTCTTTTCCTCTGATAGGGAGATGATGACTCTCTCCTTCTCTCCTGGAACGACGAGGCGTATTCCTTTCTGAGCCAGCGTCTCTCGGGCAAACTCGGTAATCACCGCACATCTGGACAAAACGGTCAGAACAAAAACCATTTTGGCGTTGGGGTGGCACAGTGGTCTAATGTGCTAACCCACCAACACTGGGTGATGAAAGGATACTACTAGATTAATGTATAGTACTAGATAAATAAATAAAATGGCAGCAGACAGTGGAGTGTTTGAATCTCACACAAAAACATTGGCTGTGTTTGAAGAAGGAAAGGTCGGACTCTAATCCTTACGTTAGATCTCTGTTAAACTCCTGCACTGGGTTGTAAAACACCTCATTCGCTCCAGGAAACAAAACAGCTGCTTTGCCCTCCTTCACCACACTCTCGCCAGGCAATGGACCAGGCGCTGCGCTGCTGTGCTGAGGTTCTTGATACCTTGTAGAACTTTCCTCGGTCTCCATCGTGCTCAAATGTCTACTGAAGCAAATCCCTGTCTGTCCGAATCTGCTTTGTAAAGGCGTTCGAGATGTAGATGAGAAGAGCAGTGTAGTGTGAGCCACACGCAGCGCCGACCTCACCTGCATACACCTGTTAACACACAAACGAAATAAAGGTCTGAGCATTGTTTAACCTGACCACTTTACAGGTTTCCATGGACTGCACTGCAGTTCCAGTAATATTTCACTGTGCTTTATACCTTGAACTCTTCATATCATTTACACAGTACACTGAAAATTAAATAAAGAAATCTTTAGATTCTTTAGAGTCCCCAGCCCTTGTGCGGACGCCTCTGACAGCCAGCAAAGGTAGCATTTGCAGCAGCAATGAGAAAACCAACCTGTCTGTTGGATGCCTGGCTAGATAGACAGCACAGCTGAGAGTCAAACTCCAAAGCTCAGCGATGGTCGGTTAACATATTAGGGCTGTAATAACAGTGCAATGTTAATGGATGTAGTTCTTATGAAGGACACTTTTAACTCTTAAAGGATGGTTTTAGGGGGCTGTAGGTCAAGCCAACATTAGGATTATCATCTTAACCAAAGACTTTCAATGGTCTCCAGGCAAAGAATTTGTGTGTTCCACATGTATCTGTGTTTAGCTGGATTTTTCCTCACTGTTTCACTTTTAAACTTGTGTTACAGCTCGGGGTTCTGAGAAATTGTAGGAATCAGCTTTTTATTTCAGTGTTTATATTATATTTGTGTTACTTTCAGCGTAGACATGTCAAAAACAACCCCATTATTTTACATTAGCCTAAAATATATGCACAGGACATGGAACGCATTAACAGGTTTCCCATACATCCCATACATTATGGGGAAAAATAACTTAAAAATACCGACGTCGAGTTTTAAGGTATCACTGTACATGAAGGCTGTCAAAAATGTCAGCAATTGTAAACAACTATATATTTCATATTCCTTATGGGGACATGATGGAAAGCAGAATGCATCATAAACAGCACCCAGGACAAGAGGACTATAGGATGTGGGTTCAAATCTCTCAAGTATATTTCCAGTATAATATAAGACCTGCTGTATACTGGCGATCAACATTTATTTATGACTAGTGATACACGTTTTTCCTAATTAAATAGGAAGACAGACTTTCTTTCTGTGGATTGTGATTTTACTATTAATATATTAAAGGTTTAAAAACTCTGTTAGCACATGAACTGCATTTAGCAGCTAAACACCTTTCTAAAAACTTCCGTAGTGTTTCAAACAGCAATCTACAAACCGAAATAAATACATACTCACCCCTGATTAATAAATAAGTGTAATTTAATGACTGTCACTAATAAACCAGCTTGTTATTCGCGTGTTTCCTTATAGCTGTATAACATAGCATGCATATAGTTCACTCACATGTACTAGAGTTGAGCTACAGAAGCCCGGATGTACCAAATCCGAAAACGCGTTCGGAAAACAAACCGTTACGTAAATAACAGCTGGAAGAGTGAGAAGCAGTTTTTTTGTTTTTGTTCTTCCTGCCTATACAGTAATTATTGCTGATAAGTCTAATAATTAAATACAATATTTAAAAGTAGTAGTATTTATTATATGAATCATAGTTTGACTCTGATTAGGCATAACATTATGACCACCTTCCTAACATTGTGTTGGTCCCCCTTTTGCTGCCAAAACAGCCCTGTAACTGTGATGCTGCACTGTGTATTCTGACACCTTTCTATCAGAACCAGCATTAACTTCAGCAGTTTGACCTACAGTAGCTCGTCTGTTTGGTTCAGTCCACACGGGCCAGCCTTCGCTCCCCATGTGCATCAATGAGCCTTGGTCGACAGTTCACCACTGTTTTTTCCTTGGACCACTTTTGATAGATACTGACCACTGCAGACAGGGAACACCCCACAAGAGCTGCAGTTTTGGAGATGCTCTGACCCAGTCGTCTAGCCATCACAATTTGGCCCTCAAATCCTCACGCTTGTCCATTTTTCCTGCTTTAAACACATCAACTTTGAGGATAAAATGTTCACTTGCTGCCTAATATATCCCCCCCACTAACAGGTGCCGTGATGAAGTGTTATTCACTTCAGTCAGTGGTCATAATGTTATGCCTAGTCGGTGTATGTGGTATGTCTATGGACATAAGCAGAATGTTTGCCCAGTTTGCCGATGTAACATTCTACTCTGTACTGGGAAGGCTTTCCATTACATTTTCCAGTGTATCTGTAGGAATTTGTGCCCATGCTGTCAGGCACTGCTGCTCGACAAAAGGGCTCGGGCCCCAAATGTTCTGATTTTTACCTAAAGTGTTCAGTAGTGTTAAGGTCAGGGCTTTATGCAAGCCACTGAAGTGCACAGTGGTCCACTCCCTTTGTGCACAGGGGCACAGTCAAACTAGAGCAAAAAGGGCCTTCCTCAAACTGTTGCCTCAAGGTTAAAAGCATAAAATATATTTTCTGTCAATAATTTTATACACCAGTTAGCAAGGAGTGTGGCTGAGACAACAGAACTCAATAATTAGGAGGGGAGTCCACACACCACACACTTCTGGCCATCGTCCTTTAGCACACAATGATTCTGTTTGAGTGTGTGTGTGTGTGTGTGTGTGTGTGTGTGTGCGCAGGAAGGTTGGTGTATATGAGCATACAAGTGTGTGTGACAGTTTTAAGAGTGTGCTTATAAATCCATGTGTGTATGATTGCTCTGCTTGACATTTTGTTCAGTAGGGTTAAAAATAGACAATCTTTTTGAATGTAAAGGATAAGACCTGCTTCTGAAAGCTTACAGACACAGGGTGAGTGAGGGAGTGAGTGAGGTAGGTAGGTAGTAATCTTCTCCATTCGGTCTATCACATTTACTGTAGTAAGGTTTTGAAATATTTAAATAAATACTTTTTACTTTGGAATTTGGTAATACAAAAATAATTCATTACATTACGGTCGTTTCATTATTTACATTTTTCTTTTACTAAATCCCAAACCATATGCAGAGTGCATTCATAGTACAGTGAAAGTCATTTGGCTGGCAGAGCGCGGACATGTGGAAAATTCCAAATTAAATGAGGAACATACTTAAGTACATGAATGCCTAATTATTGAGTTCAGATGTTTTATGACTCTGAGCACAAAGCAAAGTCCGTAAAGACAGTCAATGGTTTGACAATTGTGGTACGGAGGAATGTTACCAGAATTCTCTCATCCAACTTCAGCGCCTGATCTTACGAATGCTTTTTTTTTTTACAGTATGGGCCTAAATTTCCAAAAACGTACTTTCTAATTTTGTGGAAAGCCTTAATAAAAGAGCGTAGGCTGTTATTAGCGTAAGGGGGGAGGGAGCAACTCCATAATAATTGGCATGGCTTTGGAATTGATTGTTCACAGACTTTTGTCCATATAGTGTAGGTTTAGGTGGCACAGTGGCTAAGTGGGTAGCACTGTCGCCTCACAACAAGAAGGTCCTGGGTTCGATCCCCAGGTAGGGTGAGCCGTGTGGAGTTTGCATGTTCCCCCCTGTGTCTGCAGTCAGGTTAATTGGAGACACTGAATAGGCTCCAGCACCTCCCCGCAACCCTGATTAGATAAGCGGTTAAGAAAGTGAGTGAGTGAGTGTACATTTAGCAACTGACTCCACATATTAAGAAGAACAAAAACAGTGATCTCTCACCAAGATCCCGGAAAACCCCAAACTGTCACCTCAATAAGTCTGACCTGTAACAAAATCAAGCAAGCTTTACATCCCCATGGGCTTCGAGCTTGCTGCCTTTGTATGTGGCGCCGTCTCTTTCAGACGCACACGTACACTTTTCTCACCCCGTGACCTATATCAGGATCCTGGGCATGACACGCAGCCTAGTGTCCCCACACACTCACACGAGTGAAAAGACGAGGTTTTATCTGAAGCTGCAGATAGTGCAGAAAGGCAGACGGTAAGTGTAGGGCGAGTGTAGCGTGATGGGAACGCAGCCTTGTAAGGAAGTGAAGGGAGGGAGGGAGGACGATAAGCAGCAGCTCTGCACCGCTGGCCATGTTTAGAGCCTCTTGGCCAGCCAGCACTGCCACAAACAATGCCTGCTTCTGCTAAATTTAAATTTGGACAGCTCGTCGTACTGCGTTCCCTACGCCACACTCACTCTCGCTGCTCCACCAGATCCCTCACAGGTGAGTGCACCAACTCTTGCTCTGCTGACTTGTATATGCTGATGTGTTCTGTTCACACATACTGTGTTGCTGTGCAGTTTTTAAAGGATTGGTTTGATGCGTGAAACTTTCTAGGTGTCTTATTTACTGAGATTGTATTTATGTTTGTCTCAAACTCTAAAAGCTTGTCAACTTCAACACCCTAATATTAACCCCATCTGACCTGACACCTGTTTACTGAAACTTCGGGGTACTTCTATGACTTTTAAATTCTCTAATGGTCAGAACAGGAGAGCAAATACATGCAGCAAACTGTCCTTTGTTAGCTGTAGTGTTTGCACATCATTGTGACAGATCTTTGCTTTAAAAAAAAAAGCATCAGGTTACATATAAATCTGGCATCTCATTAATAAATAAATAATAAATTACGCAAGATTACATGCATCCATCCAACTTGCTGTTCCTACTTTTATTGCTTGTCTAAGATTTATAATCATATCCATTTTTCCCAAGCAAATTCATGAACAATGTAAAATGTAATGTGTCACTAATAATCTGCTGCAGTCACATATTATGCCGTGTATCCAATGAGACAAATCTGATAAAGCAGATGGATGTGCTGTGCTAGATCTGATCTACAGGATTTATTTGTAGATAGTCTTATGTCGCTGAGCTGATGTGCTGGATTTATTCAACTGAACTGAACTGAAGTGATAATGTGGAGGGTTCAAAGCTGCACAGGATCAAATTTTTTCACTGTAGTTGTTTCAGTGGCCGAGCATTTTTCCACCTCAATCATTGTATCATGAGATATCCATCCAGCAATAGACCTACTGTAGTGAATGGGCTGTAGTATGCAAAAGGTGGTTTAAAATGAATAGGACTCATGACAGCATATGACATTTCTATTTGACGAAGAAGCTAAGACCTGTAATGTATCTATGCACTCATTGTTAATCAAGTGGAAGTCAGATTGAGGGGTATAATAGAATTAGTGTGGGTAGAAAAAAGGGTAGATGACAAGGCAATGCTGTCTGAGCTAGTCTCAGTGTTTCCCTTTTATCTCGCAGCTGGGCTGTGATGTTATAAGAGGTGTTTACAATACAGTTCAGCCCGAGCTGGATTTACTTTCTTTTGCTCTGATGCTCAAATGCTGCTAAAGGAATACTAAAAGCCTCCAACATGCAAAACATTTACTGACTTTTTTTCTGGTAATGCTCCGCTCTCACTTATATTCTATTTTGAATTAAATTCTGGTACCAAAGCTATGAGTATTGGCCAACATCAATAAATACTTGCATCCTTTCAGTAAGCAAGCCAAGTTTCTCATTAAAAAGTTGCTCCTTTTTATACTGTAGAATTAATAGTAAATAACTTGCAAGTACTACTAAAAAATCTGAAAAAACCATGCAGTTTGAGCAGTAAAGGGGCTTCCTGAAGTTCTCAGGGACAAATAGATTTCAATAGGAAAAGCAGTTGGTTTGATATGGACAGTTTGATGTGACAGATTGGTGTCCTGTCCAGGGTATTTATGCCTTTCACCCAGTGTTTCCCACTGATACCCGATACGCCACATTACCAGAACCCAGATAAAGCCAGGATAAAGGAGCCAGGGTAAAGCTGTACCCCAGGTTTCTCTATACAACCAACGATTTGCAAATGTTGATCATATAAAAAGTATAGCAATTTATATCATTAACATGTTATCAAAATCTTATGTCATAACTAATGTGCACATTATGTTTTAAATGCATTTGTAATATTATAATCTCTTAAGTAATTATATTAATTACTGTCTTTGTTTTTTTTAAAGGGAAAGGTAAAGGAAAATCAGAGACCAATACCTCCTTATAAAGATGGGACAATCAGACACTTTAGCTTTCTGCCCTTTTGTGCTTAAGCTTGCTCTGTTCGTGATTCTCTTCCATGATCTGCAACCTGTCACTGCAGGTGGCTCCAAGCCACATGATGGTTTGATCTTTTCCAATAAAACAGAAACATGCTCTGGGAGTAATGAATGCAAGGAAGGCGTGATTCTGCCAATATGGAAGCCAGAAAATCCATCATTTGGAGACAAGTTGGCAAGAGCCACAATCTATTTTGTTGCAATGGTGTATATGTTCCTAGGGGTCTCCATCATTGCAGATCGTTTCATGGCATCTATCGAAGTCATCACCTCACAGGAGAGACAAATCACTATTAAAAAACCCAACGGGGAAACGACAACCACTACCGTACGCATTTGGAACGAGACCGTGTCAAATTTGACTCTTATGGCATTAGGTTCGTCTGCTCCAGAGATCTTGTTATCTGTTGTGGAGGTTTGCGGACACAACTTTGATGCAGGCGAGCTTGGGCCGAACACCATCGTGGGCAGCGCAGCCTTCAACATGTTCGTAATTATTGGACTTTGTGTTTCCGTCATTCCAGATGGTGACCATCGCAAGGTAAAGCATCTTAGAGTGTTCTTCGTAACGGCAGCTTGGAGTATATTTGCTTACACTTGGCTATACTTGATCTTGGCTGTGATTTCTCCAGGAATTGTGGAGGTTTGGGAGGGTCTCCTTACTCTCTTTTTCTTTCCTATATGTGTTGTATTTGCATGGGTTGCTGACCGAAGGCTTCTGTTCTACAAGTACGTCCACAAAAGGTACAGAGTCGGAAAGCAGCGTGGAATAATCATTGAAACCGAAGGAGAGCCAGAAAACCCGCCAAAAAATGATGTTGAGATGGACGGACAGATGCTAAACTTTCAGGGAGGGGAATTTTTGGATGGATCAGTGGATACAGCCTTTGAAATGAGTGAAGAGGAGACCAGGAGAGAAATGGCAAGGATTTTAAAGGAACTGAAACAGAAACATCCAGAAAAAGAGATGGAACAGCTGATTGAGATTGCTAACTACCAACTTCTCAACCAGCAGCAGAAAAGTCGAGCATTTTATCGCTGCCAGGCTACTAGGATAATGACTGGCGCTGGAAACATCTTGAAGAAACATGCTGCAGATCAAGCCAGGAAAGCTATTGGAACATATGAACTTCGCTCTGAGGTTTCAGATAATGATCTTTCCTCTAAGATCTTCTTTGACCCTGGTACATACCAGTGTTTGGAAAACTGTGGCTCAGTAGCTATAAATGTGGTTCGTCGTGGTGGAGATTTGACAAACACGGTGTCTGTGAATTACCGCACGGAGGATGGTACCGCTAACGCAGGCTCTGATTACCAGTTCTCAGAGGGCACTATTGTCTTTAAACCAGGTGAAACTGAGAAAGAACTTAGAGTGAAGATCATTGATGATGACATCTTTGAAGAGGACGAGCACTTTCTGGTCCATCTCAGCAACGTCAGAGTTGTCTCTGAGGGACCAAACCATGACAATTCTGTGTCCAATCATGTAGACAGCCTGGCAGGACTGGGACTTCCATCGACAGCCACTGTGACCATTTTTGACGACGATCACGCTGGGATCTTTACATTCGAGGAGCCAGTGGTCAATGTTAGCGAAAGCATCGGTGTGATGGAAGTGAAAGTGGTGAGGATGTCTGGGGCTCGAGGGGTTGTGCTGGTTCCCTACAAAACTATTGAAGGAACAGCTAAAGGAGGAGGAGAAGACTTTGAGGATACCTACGGAGTCCTGGAATTCCAGAACGATGAGATCTCGTGAGTGTTTTTTCTTTACTAATTTATTAAAACTTGTTGTTGCCCCTTGATGGTGCTAATTTTGTAATTGCCTAGAGCATTGGCAGTTCAGTTGCAGTCAAGTTCTAGTCATCTTGACATACTATTGGTATTACTAGGGGGTTTAAATCAGTGTCAATAATAATGTGGAATTATGCCATTGTCCAAATTCTAGCTGGTCTGGTCACTGACAGGTGTAAAGTCAAGTAAAATAGTGATGTTCTATAAAAAAGGAGGGGAATAACATGTATCACTGTCAATCCTTCATAGACATTAACTTATATTTCAATAAATGTAGAAGGTACACCATGCACATTAAATTAACTGGCAACCTCTGCAGATAATTTAAGTGTCTTTCCATGATTGAACCCATGTTGCATTGTGTGCTACTCTGTTTTTCCAGAGTTTATAGCTTCATTTCTGAATTTTCAGATTGAATTATGCTGGTTTTCCTCTCAATTTCCTGTTCCTTTACTGCTCTACTTCTTGTCCTGAGCTTCGCCTGCTTTTTCCTAATTATAAAACTTAATGTACATGTCCTCATTTGGTCAGAGGTTAAGCATTATACTTATTTTGCATATATCCACTTTAAATGTACACACATCATTTGACTTAGTTGATGCTTTGTTGTTGTTTTCCTAATAATACATACAAAATGTTATACAAATGGTAGAATAAATACTCACAAACTCACTTTTTTAACCGCTTATCCACTTAGGGTCCGGGGGGGAGCCTATCCCAGCTTTTCAATGGGCGCAAGGTACACAGTAGCACCCTGGATGGGGCGCCAGTCCATCGCAGGGCAGACACACACACCCATATACCTATAGGGCAATTCAGTATCTCCAGTTCACCTGACTGCATGTTTTTGGACTGTGGGAGGAAACCCACACAGACACAGGGAGAACAGTTATACTTATAAGTGATATAGCTGCTGCATGGCCTTCAGTACAATTTTAAAATCCCTATGACTTTATTATGTATAAGGATCTAAAACCATTTACAATGACAAATATGTCATAATACAGGAAAAAACACGTTCATTAAGGTTTCTCACGTCTAAAACCTTTTCACTTTGTTATCATTTCTACACAATGATGTGAAACATTATCATTACTTGCATGAGCCAAGAGAGAGAACTGCTTCCTTCATGATTTGTGAATAATGCTTATACTCAGGCCAATGTAGGAAAGGAAATCCTTTACCATAGGTCAGTGGATGAAGGACAAACAGATAAATGAGTCCTTATATTCAGATCTCAAGTGCCAGCCATTTACATTATATAAATATACATTTACAATACAAATACATATACAAAAGTGGAAGAAGATGAAAATGCCCTGGCTGAAGTAAACAAGAGATGAGATAAAAGAATAGCATGCTATCCTGCACCATGATAATCAAATTAACATGGAGTCAAGTGAGTTTCTAGCTTGAGTGCTCTTCCACTTATTGGTGCTTTGCTCTGGTAACAAACTGTGAAGTGCAGAAGAAAGAGCTCACTGTGGTATAGATTGTGGTCATATTTAACCATTTCTATGACCTGTTAACTCCATGGACCTTAGCCATTTTGTCTGGATTTATGTGCCTGAAGTGGCACACACCCTTACGTAATCAGAAATAGTGTAAAAGCACATTAACTCACTTGCAATTGAAAAATTATCTTCATCTTTTACATGTTTTTAACAACCATTAACTCGCAATTCATCCAAACTTATAGTGTGATAAAACAACCAGCTACAACAATTCCACAGTAACATATGTAGTAATGGTACTCCTGGGGCCAAAGTCTGCCGAATACTTTCAATTTCATATCATTTGGCTTCGTGACGTTACCAAACATTTACCAAAACTGCATTCTTGTAATATCTAGATTCACTCTATCATGATCAACAAAATGCATGTGTTCTTTGAACACATACCCCAAAGCTTCATATAGAATGAAGCTATTTCACATTGCTACTAGGGACAGTGGTAGTCTAGTGGGTAGGGCTTTGGGCTATCAACTGAAAGGTTGCGAGTTTGAATCCCAGCTCTGCCATACAGCCACTGTTGGGCCCTTGAGCAAGGCACCAGGGGTGCCGTACAATGGCTGACCCGGTGCTTGGACCCCAGCTTTCAAAACAACCTGGGATATGTAAAGAAATAATTTCATTGTACTGTACAAGTGTATATGTATATATGCCAAATAAAGGCATTCTATTCAATTCATTCTGTTCTATTCTATTCTATACATGTTTGTTCAGTTCAAGTATACAGACACTAGGAGGTGCTAGTTTGAGATCAAATTCTCAAGATTTTAAATGGATTTGATAGATTTGAATGCTGTGTTGAATGTACAGAAGTAGAATGTTCATTGTACTAAATAACATAGTACTCTTAGCACCACCTGGAAAGCCGCCTTTTTGTTGCAGCCTTCACACTACCAGCTGTGCCACTGCTCATCCATGTCATCGTCTTTTTACAAAGACAGTGACTGAGGCAACTAGAGTTAGAGTTTGGACAGTTGTGTAGCATCAGGCCTTTTTGACAGCTGGGATTTATCAGTCTTTAAAAGGAAATGGTCCACTTTAAAAATACTTCTGTTCTTAGGAGTTCCTTCCCTTGGTCATTTTAAAGTTCATGTTTGTCTCCTGTTATGGAACACACACTATCAGATCATCGTTTATCGCTAGCATCATGTGACATTTTCCACACGAGGGAGGATATAACCAGGGCGGATTTGACATGCCAATAATAAACAGTTCCAGATCTCAAACAGTTTGGAATGGAAAAGCGTCCCGACGCGGAGCTTGTTCATCGCTGATTAATAGCGAGACATAACCACACTTTTGATGTACATGACCCAAGTGTGCTTTACTGGCCGTCTCTTAACAGTGAAGCTCCTTATATAGACAGGCTCTGGATTGTGTTTGGAATTTGTGAGATGGTGCAGGACAGCATGCAGGATGATCTAAATCAAACATACACACAACGTCTGTGTTCTGTAAACCCAAATTAGCTTCAGATTGCGGTGTGATTTGTGTGTGGCTCAAGCTTGTTGGAAACGATGCAGAATTAGAATGTGATGGGGACAATAATTCAGATTTATTGTGGGTATGTAAATCCTTATCATAAACCAAATCCAGTTTGTTAAAGCCTTTATAGATGTTCCAGCTGAATGATAAACATGCAGGGTAACAAGCAGCACTTTATAGCAGTTACAGAGGTAGCTAATGTGATTTGACCTGTTGGGACCTGATATCCTTGGTATACCCAAACCCTTCTTTACTAAACAGGTGCTGAGGCTAGTTGGCACAAAGTATGACTTCTTTTTGAAGACTGACAGTGCCGTTGACATGAGGCAGTCGTAGAGGCCTAACCTCCATTCAGGACCACGCAGAGAGCTGGTGCTCAAAGTAAAAATGGGCCACACGCAGGACCAATCATGCACCCAGTTGTATTGTTGTATTGCACCCAGTTGTATGTATTATAGTACTGTTTAAATATGGCATGAGTAAACAAAGACAAATAGATTTGTTTATCTTGGCTCTTGGACGTAGGTTACATAAAGAAAACATGCTTCCCTAGGGAGTGCACTCTATCAGTTTGTACAAATACGGGCAAAAGCTAGGCAACATTGTCAGTGTAAAGCTGCAGAGCTGTAATTTCCCAAAGGAATTTATTGACTAGCAAGTAATGGAAAAAAATAAAAATAATCAAATTGAAAGCGCTATTCCCAGAGATGGAGAGATCAATGAAGTGAGGTATAAAGTGGGTAAATTTATAGAGGGACGGATATAGGAACAGAAAAGCATTAACAGGTTAATGAAGTGAGGAATGGCAGGGATGAGAGAAAACACAAGGACAGGCATGAAGAGAAAAGTAAGAAGATAGGAGGGTTGGGCAAAGAGATCACATCAAAAACAAAAAAGAAAAGTAATATGAAGGCAAGCAAGCAAGCTGAGAAATGAGAGATACTGAACAGTGAAGTGAGTGATATGGAAAGAGGGATAAACAGACAGATAGAGGGAGGGAGAGGGGGGAAGTATTAGAGAGAGGTTAGAGAATTAGAGAATTGAGAGGTTAGGGTTAGGGCTAGGTTTAGGTTTGGGGTTAGGGTTAGTTTTAGGGTTAGGTTAGGCACAGGCAGGATTAGAACCCATAATCTTCGGTAGCCTAAAGCTCTACCCACTAGGCTACCACTGTGCCGTTCTTGTTTATAGAAATAAATAGATGAACAAAATTACTGGGCAATAATCTGTGTGGTTTTATATAATACTTGTATGAACGTTGCCATGCTTAATGCTGTATTAATCAGTCACTCATTTGATGTCTACATTGTATGAGTATTGTAAGTATTTTGGCATTAGCTTATATACTGTGGGTTGACTTATGTAAACTGAATCCTTATAATCAGTGTTTCTTAAGCAGCTCTGAGAGTAGATTAGCATTTGTTTAAATGCAATACAAAGATGTGATCAGATTAGGAGAGCAACCTGGTTTTAAAAGTCAGCCATCTGGGCGGCCTGGATGAGTGTTTGTGCAGGTCATAAAAGGTCAGGTCACATACATAACTGTTCAACACTGTTAAATAAACACTTATTCAGGGTTTCTTTCTGTGTTTTGTAGTTATAATTGAAGGCCTGTAAATAATTTGTACTTCAGTATTTACACCAGTATAGGACAACACTATAGGGACACAAGGACATGGCAAGCGTTTAGCAACAAAGTAAATTAATTTGACCCTTAGTACAATATTACAGAATTATGACCAAAGTTACCACATAGTTCTAACCATATTGACAGATAAATAAATAAATAAATGAATATTAAGAGAGATAATCCTTAATTAATGGTGGATATGATGGATTGGGGGGCAGTTTTATCCATGGGCTGATGTCTCTAAACGTTTTACCAGGTTTAACTCTTGCTTTGTTGGAATAAAAGCCTACTACAGTCACATCAGTCCACATCTGTATTAGATGGATATATGAATCAATGGATAAATGGATGGTTGAATACAAATAGAGTGTTTCAGTTAGCTAATTTGCGCACTGCTCTGTCGCCCTGCAGCACATAGCCTAATTGTTTATAAAATGTGAGGCTGAGCAGTGAGACACTTTCCCTGTTTGCATACTTTGCATACTGCATACTTTTCTTGGAATGTTTCTAGACCAATCAGATAACAGGAAATGTGTGCTGTTTATCCACCATGGTTACATAAATCATCACAATGATAAAACACTCATATGAGCTTTAAAATATGTACGTGTTACTCTTCTGTTACTAGTTACTGGCCTTTTGCTGCACAACCACATAATAACCTTTTCAAATCCACTTTAGACTATTTAATTATTATCATGTCAGCTGCTCATCTATTATCATCATTAGCACTTTTAATATTTCTGCCAGCATGTGGCAGAATTACACATCAACCGACATAACCTGACATGATAGAATTGAAAAATATGGAAATGTAGAAAACGTGTCAGGGTGTAGCAAGAAAGTTAAGATGTTGGCTGTCTGTGAGGAAAGAGATTAGGAGTGAAGATTTGGGCTAGTAGGAAAAGGATATATATGGTTGTGTGTCTGAGGGCAGTTGTTAAAGTCTTCAAGAAAAATGAGAGGGGTCCCATCTTCCTGAGATCCAGGAGGACTATAGACAACGATAACATGAGGAATTATGGAATTCAAATGATGATATGTTCAGAAATGAAAGGTCTAACAGGGGTGACTTGCCATTCCTCAGATAAAACCAACCTGTACCACCACCCCTGTTAGACGGTTATGCCTAGTTAAGCCCTGCCCTCAATTGACACCTTGAGATAAGAAGCTAGTAACAACAATAAACATCTGAAACCAGCTAATAGCAAATTACTCGCACAAATGGTTACACAATTTACATCTTTATACAGACTAGAACAGAAAACTAAGGCAAGACACCCAACAAACCAGTAGCGTATATTATAGACATACTTTTGTATGTATATTTTATAGGTAAATGTACACCGATCAGGCATAACATTATGACCTAATTATGTTCCTAATATTGTGTTGGTCCCACTTTGCTGCCCCATATGCCACAAACTGTGATGCACTGTGTATTCTGATACTGTTCTATCAGAACCAGCATGAACTTCTTCAGCAGTTTGAGCTACAGTAGCTCGTCTGTTGGAATCAGACCACATGGGCCGCCCATGACCCTGTCGCCGGTTTACCACTGTTACTTCCTTGGACCACTTTTGATAGATACTGACCACTGCAGACCCAGCAGGGAACACCCCACAAGAGCTGCAGTTTTGGAGATGCTCTGATCTGACCCAGTCGTCTAGCCATCACAATTTGGCCCTCGTCAGACTCGCTCAGATCCTCATGCTCGTCCATTTTTCCTGCTTCTACCATCAACTTTGAGGATAAAATGTTCACTTAGTGCCTAAAATATCCCACCCACTAACAGGTGCCGTGATGAAGAGATACTGTAATCAGTGTTATTCACTTCACCTGTCAGCGGTCATAATGTTATGCCTGGTCGGTGTACTGCGTGTGTATATAAAGTCAATGTCCATGTGCATTTGAAGTGGATATATTTACTAGGAAAAGTAAGTATAAACAAAAATGTTTGATACTTTTGCTTTTGGTGTTAATTCTTCTCAAACTTTCCAACCTTTTCACACCAGAATTTCCACCTACAGGAGAAAAAACTTGCGCGCACACACACACACACACACACACACACACACATTTCTGAAACTATAATTTCCTCCTGCATCACTTAACTTTGCGCCTGTGTTTCCTTTCTCTTCCTTTTTCTGTCTCTATATTTCTGTCTGTCTCTCTTCCAGCAAAACTATTCAGATTAATATCATTGATGATGAGGAGTATGAAAAAAACAAGAACTTCTTCCTGGAGATGGGAGAGCCGAAACTGATCGAAATGAGTGCGAGAAAAGGTGGGCTGTTGTTCTCCAGTCTAGTCCAGTCCATTGTCACCTTCTCAGCGACGACCTGTTGCGTTTCTCTGAGCTAGGGCATCTCTGTAGATCTTTACACCTGTTCCCCCATTTCAGTTTTACTATACTATAGGAGATAGTGCTTTATAGGAGTATAAATAACATTCAGAGATCCGTATTGCTTTGTTTCCCACTCACAGGAAAACCATCAGGGTTAAAATTGTTGATCATGATGAGTATGACAAGCAGGCAAACTTCTACATCCAGCTGCAGGAGCCAGAATGGAGGAGGAAAGGATGGACAGGTGAAAGAGAGCAAAGTTGTTTTTTGAAAGCTTTCTGGTTGTTTCTCTACAGCTTTTACTCTCTCGCTGACTTGCTCTCTTCCTCCTGCGCTGCTCCTCTTTCTCACCACCATCAGTGCTTTTATCTCTTTATCTGGTTTAAGGGGGGGGGGGGGAGTGATTGTCACTCAGAAACCTTGTGAAGTTCATGTGGTTCTTTTTACATTCCAGGAATAGTTTTAAAGGAAGTCAAAGTCTCTTTTATATATAGGTGTATAAGGTGTCTCTTTACTCTTTGTTAATGCTATTTTTTTTATTAAAAAATAAATAAATACTTAGTATGTTTCTGTAAAACACATTTGTATATTTGTCCACTAAAACTACTTGCAATAATACGGTTAAGTCTACTGTCATTTTACCATCATCTATAATGTTCTTGTAAGATGCATGTTGTTTAATTTATACTCATTTTGCTTCTGCTTCTCTTTTTTTATCATTCTCTCTCTCTTGTCTTCCCTGTAATTCATCTCTCTGCATCAGCTGTGTTGCTCAACGAGTGTGGTAAGCACTCTTAATTTTCCATTTTTGGTGTCTTAGCAGGTTATATTTATTATTATTTATGTTTTATGACCAAATCTGTGGCTAAATGATATTTGTAAGCATGTAAACACGTCAGTACCCAAATTAATTACAAGTAAAATGTAAAAAATTTTCTCAATCCCAAACTACTTGATAAGTTAAGACTGTTTAATGCAGGTAATGCAGCTAAAGAATTAGCAAAGATTATAGTCAATAATTTAATTATAGATAAAAAAATTTTAATAATATTTTAACAATTTAGAATAAGTGCACAAGAACAATTAGCACCAAGATTTAAATTCTACATTTGTTTATATTTTTGTATAATATAAACAAATATAATATTAAAAAATTATATAATTCCATAAAAATACATTTATACAGTTGGTCAGAAAAAAGAGTACTGGGTAACAAAAGTACTAATACAGAATTTTTTACATTTTCCAATAGCACAACACTGACTGTAACTTTTTTCCATGTTATCTCTGTAGGTAGCTTCTTGAAGACAGGTATGTCCCATTTTTTAATAAAAAATACTTCAACTTAACCAACGCTAAATCCAATGCTAACCAGCTATGCTAAAGAGCTGGTCCATGTTACACTTCTAAATGTCTTTGTGTTTTTCTTTAACAGATACGCAGCTCTTTGGTAAGAAATTAAACATGATCTAGCCTAAACTTTTAAACATTCAATTTAAAATGTACAATTAATTTGCATTCTTATAACGACTGCATGTTGATTTTATCCTGGTCAGGGTTGCAGTGGGTCCAGTTTCTTTGGAAAAACAGGGTTCTGCTTATACACACTAAACTGGCCATGTCTGGTGGGGTGGCTGAGGCCCCTTAATAGAATGGCATCCCGTCTGGGTTGTGTTACTGTGTTGCGACTGGTGATTCTGGGGAAACCGGACCCACCGCAACCTTGACCTGGATAAAGTGGTGGTAAAACATGAAAATGAATAAATGAGTGGATTTTTGTTTTTGGGCTCATCAGGGAGAGACATGTACCGAAAAGTGCAGGGTAGAGACAACCTGACTTCTCCCAACATCATCACCATCACAGGTACCAATCCAGCTGTCCTGATTTATATATATAAATGTATTTTAATTTGAATTTTAAATAACACATTATCTGTTTAACCATTAATAATATAGATTATATTAAAGTTTCCACTTTTATTTTCATCATAGCAACAGTGGAGCAATTTTAGTCTATTTCGCTCTCTATTTTTACCCCACAGATGAAGGAGCGAAGCGAACTCTTTCTCAAAAGGAGGAGGATGTGAGGAGGATTGCTGAGTTGGGACGGCCATCACTTGGAGAACATATCAGATTGGAAGTCATTATTGAGGAGTCGTACGAGTTCAAGGTACATAATGGCACTATTTCTTCAGACGTTTTTGGATGGATGGATACATAAATGGATGGATGAAGGGTTGCTGCTAGAAATATAAGGATTTGGGCCACTTGTCTTATATCTATATAACATTTCAGAAATTCAGTCAGTAAATAGGAATGTATGGGCCAGATGCTTAAATAAGCTTTAACTTTATTTAATGCAGTCGAAAGAATAAATAATAAAAAATAATAAAGTCAAGACTAAATTCTGTATTTATGTTGCTTTTGATTAGGCAAGATAGACACGTTTAAACCCACACAAATATCACACAAACATGTAGTTAGTGTTGCAGTAAATTGTGGAAACAGGACAATAGGAGAGGTGAGTGGGCACAGGACCACTTCTTGTTCTTGTTCTATTTATCTATCTAGGTCTATCTGTCTATCTATCAATCTATTACTCAAAGACATTAATGCTTGTGTTGGGCCAGTGAGTGGCATTCCAGGTGATGAATAAAAGTTTGGCACCAGTGGTTCAACATGATGTGATGTGTTTTCTACAGAGCACAGTAGATAAATTAATAAAGAAAACCAACCTGGCACTTCTGGTGGGGACCAACAGCTGGAGAGAACAGTTTGTGGAGGCCATTACAGTTAATTCAGGTATGCGCACACATTAGACACAAATTTTGAGATTAATAAGCCGCCTTGATTTCATTCACTTGGTCTAAGGGTATAAGGTGGTATGGTCAGACATTTCATGTGGGGTTAAATAGCTGAAACTGTGCTGCTGCTGCTCTTATTCATTTTTGTATCAATCCTGACCACACCAGCAGTCTTTGCTTCTAAAAAGCATCCTCATTACATAAAGCTACCACCACCGTATTTTACAGTAGAAAATGTGGTACCACGCACATGTGCATTGTCATATTTCCATCACATATACTGATTAGAGTTCAAGTTGACACACACAACAGTACTCAAAATGATCCATACACATCACTCTTGCAACTCAGTGACAGTTGGTGATATAGTACTGACCATTCTAGCATTTTAACTAGTTCATTGACCAGGTTTAGTGTGACCTGACCTAGGCAGAGTGGCTGTGGCACTGCAGGATTGTTAGAGGTTGATATGTGCTGACTGTGGAGCTGCTTTTCTAATACTTCAGTGTCAGATTTATCATCGTGATTGCTGTTTTTCACTCATTTGTCAGGAGATGACGATGAAGAATGCGGTGAAGAAAAGCTGCCGTCCTGTTTTGACTACGTCATGCACTTTCTGACGGTGTTCTGGAAGGTCGCGTTCGCATTTGTTCCTCCAACCGATTACTGGAATGGCTGGGCGTGTTTCATCGTCTCCATCTCCATGATCGGTCTTCTAACTGCTTTTATTGGAGACCTGGCTTCTCACTTCGGCTGCACTATAGGCTTGAAGGATTCGGTGACGGCCGTTGTGTTTGTCGCTCTTGGCACTTCTGTCCCAGGTACAACATACAAATTTTAAAGGTCCTAAAATCCACCCCTGAGGCACTCCTGAGTTTATGTCCACTTGTATCCAAATAGGCCTTAGGCATTTTTTGTGTTATCCTAGTCTAAACCCCTTTATAGGGTGCGGAAACTGGCTGCCAGTTGTTATAGTAAGCTGGTGAAGGTTCATCGTGGTTGCCAAATCCTGAGCTAGCTAAACTAACAATGCTAGTTTACTTCATTAAAATGCTGTGAATTTGGAATTCAGCCCATAACAAAGCTTATATAAAACTCTCCGTTTCTTTCTCTCTCTTTCTGTCTCTGTCTCAGATACCTTTGCCAGTAAGGTGGCAGCGATACAGGATCAGTATGCCGACGCCTCCATCGGGAATGTGACGGGCAGTAATGCTGTGAATGTGTTTCTGGGCATCGGCGTGGCCTGGTCCATCGCTGCCATGTTTCACCAGTGGCACGGCCAGTATTTTCGTGTAGCCCCGGGCACGCTGGCCTTCTCCATCACCCTCTTTACCATCTTTGCTTTCGTCTGCATCGCTGTGCTCATGTATCGTCGCCGGCCCGAGATCGGAGGGGAGTTGGGTGGGCCGCGGAGGGCCAAACGCATCACCAGCGGCCTGTTCTTCAGTTTATGGCTCCTCTACATCGTCCTGTCTTCGCTTGAAGCCTACTGCATGATCAAGGGTTTTTAAACGCACATCGCTAAGAGGACATTTTCCAAATTAGGATTTAAAACGTGAATTAAGAAGGGACATGATAGCCTTGATCTTGATCAAAGTATGCTGCATCATTAAGGCTTACAAATCACACACACACACAGTTGTGTTAGCTTTAGAGAAGAGCATGATTATCGCTTTGTCTACAAAATGACATCATTAGTGATGGTTAGTAAGTGTGCTACTGGCTGTCAGAGTAAACTGTAGATTGTTTAAGTACACTACAGACAGTCAGTGTGCATCAACAGTCAATCATTGTGTACTGCCGACAGTCTAATTGCACTGCTAGCAGTGGTGTAGTTCCACCGGCGGTCTGGATCCACTACCAACCATAGTAAACTGCCGACCTACTGAATGCCAACAATATTAGTGAATTACAGACAGTTGCTGGTTCAGGTCCCACCACTGCCAAGTTGGCAGCATAATTCCCTGCACTTTGGTCATAATCGTATAGAGTTGGGCCCCTAACTCCAATGCATCACCAGCGGTCTGACCGCACTATCTACAGTTCAACATTTAGATAAGGAAACGTATAGCCAGGTAGACAGGTTTATAGCAATGTTTGTAAAACAGATACATGTTTAATAATTACTAAAAATGCTAAATTTATTTCCACGTTTTTACAGTTTCACCATTAGTTAGTGATTTACAGTATATAGTACCGGATAAAAATGTGTACATTGTGCATTTAATTGTAAACACAGGGTTTTTATGTTGTATAAAGTGTATAGCCGTTCTAAAAAAAACAGCTTAATATTTATTATGAATTCATTAGGTAGTACATTTGTAAGTGCCCTACCAACAGTGTGTGTAAGTGTGTGCATTTCTATCGGTTCGGTTGTTTGAGTGCAGTATTAACAGTCTGGAAGAACTACTAATGGTTCAAGTGAGCTACCATTAGTTTAACTGCAGGCAGTGCGAACAGTTTTAATGTACTACCATAACAGTTAGAATCAACTACTAATGGTTCAAGTGTGTTACCATTAGTCTCATTGCAGCATTAATATTCCGTATAACCAGAGTCACCACAATGATCATATTATGTGCCGGTTGTGATTAGCCAAAACATTTATTATTTAGTGATCAGAATAGATTTTATACCTTTATGTTTAGTTCTTATAAAATATGAATATTAAAAGCCTGGTGCAGGTTTAACCCAGTCCTAATTTGGTTGTTTTGGATTTTGTTAATGGCCATGATGTCACGTGTTGTTTTCAAATGTACTGATTGCTGTTAAATGTGTTTAAATGTCACCTGTAAGAGTGTAAGTAATGACTGTGTTTAATCTGATCATTTTCATAATAAAGTTTGAGGGTTTTATAAAATAAATACTTCTTAATGATCAGTAATTAGATTAACTGTGCTATAATGGTGCTATATCGCCCCCTGTTGATGACCCTAGTGTTGTTTTGTGTTTCTGGCCGCTAGATGGCAGTAGTTCATTACAACTCACCATGAACAGAAAACGCACATAGAAACAGGACTAGACTTAACAAATGCATCTGCTTAGGTAAATTCATTCAGCTTAAATACAATAAACAGCATACACCGATGAGGCATAACATTATGACCACCTCCTTGTTTCTACACTCACTGTCCATTTTATCAGCTCCACTTACCATATAGAAGCACTTTGTAGTTCTACAATTACTGACTGTAGTCCATTTGTTTCTCTGCATACTTTGTTAGCCCCCTTTCACCCTGTTCTTCAATGGTCAGGACCCCGACAGGACCACCACAGAGCAGGTATTATTTAGGTGTTGGATCTTTCTCAGCACTGCAGTGACGCTGACATGGTGGTGGTGTGTAAGTGTGTGTTGTGCTGGTATGAGTGGATTAGACACAGAATAGAGTGGACAGTGAGTGGACACGGTATTTAAAAACTCCAGCAGCGCTGCTGTGTCTGATCCACTCATACCAGCACAAGACACACTAACACACCACCACCATGTTAGTGCAGTGCTGAGAATGATCCACCACCCAAATAATACCTGCTCTGTGGTGGTGCTGACCAAAACAGACAGACTACAGTCAGTAATTGTAGAACTACAAAGTGCTTCTATATGGTAAGTGGAGCTGATAAAATGGACAGTGAGTGTAGAAACCAGGAGGTGGTTTTAATGTTATGGCTGATCAGTGTATATTGGTTATGAAAGAGCTTAGATAAATACAGTTTAATATGTGAGATTTTAAGGCAACAAGAAGCAACTAATAAAGTTTTGAAAGAGCCAAATACTGGATGCCTGATCTTCAGTTTAGACAAATGGCATCAATAAACAGGTACTCACTGATATGGATATTGTATCAACACCGTATCGATGACTGAATGAGCACATCTAGTACACTTTGGCATTCAGTAACCTTGGGTATCTAAGGTCAGTGTGTGAAGATGCAGAACTGGGTGCCCAACACTTAGAGCTCTGAGCAATACATAAATTCTAATAATCCAAGCGTTCCACTTCAAACATCCATATTTCCAACACCTGGTTAAATTCCTTCATTCATTTTTAGTAGATGCCAGTTGATGCCTTAAACCCACCATGTCTGCTGACAACAGTTCTAGGCCCATATGATGCAGGGCTTGCTTGACTGTGAACAGTGTCACCCAATATTTTCAGACTGAAGGCGCCCAATTCCTGGATCACTGGATAACACTTCCCCCAGTGTAGGATAACAGTTTAGTATTTCTTCCTTTCCCAGCAAAACATTACTGTAGTCAAGTATTGCAGTCCTGTTCATATGGACACAGAGAATCCTCCAGCTCTAAACAACAACTACATATTAGGAGGCCATTTTACAAAGTGTAAAATCATAGTACAGTAGAACTTCTTACACCCCATTACAAGTTCAAGGGACTTGTGTTTAAGTCCGTCATCTACCAAAAAAAAAACAAAAAAACAACAGTTGCAGATACAACACGTGACACAAATTTTTATTCTGTGTTAATAATTAAATGTAATAAATATCCAGATTGAACATCGAGTGTAACAGTCTTCACATTCTTTTATTTCATCTTTACTTTATTTACAGTTTACACTCAGGAACTCAACATGAAGTGTCTGAGTCAAAAAAACATACGGCAAATATTTTTATTTTATCATTTGTAGGGCTCAGTGGATTTACCTCCTGCAGTCCATAATATACGCTGTGTGTCTATCACTAGTAGAAGCTCTAATGAGTGCTGGTTAATTAATGCATGAATTAACAATTCGACCAATTAAAGCTGGCTGTGTTTGATTTGAATATGAGAGCCCGTTCAGTTGGGTAAGGAATATAATAATAAAATAATAATAAATAATAAGAGTTCAGAAGTGTCTATCATCAGATTTATCAACACTGTATGCTCATACTGTATATGCTTATTATCTGTGTTCATGTTTATGTTCACTTTTATTGCATAAAACTAATGACACTCACATGTTATTCATGGTAACTGTCGTCTCGCTTCCACCTGATTGTGTTTGTAGCAGAACCAGAGAACGACCAATCACAGTTCACAAACAACAAATCTGTAAACCCTCACATCCCAAATACATTATTCACATTCACACCTACTGTGTGTGTATGTGTGTGTTTATTTATACCATATATATTTTTGTATCTAGGAACAATCTAGGTGATTGTTCTAAGTGACAAAATATGCTGTCATGTCACTGCACATTTCCAGATAAATGATCAGTTTACAGTGTAGATGGGGACCAAGGAGCTTTGCATTGTTTGTCACAGCATAATGCTTTTATATTTTAAATGTTTTTCAAAAAGATAAATGATTTAAATGTATAAAAAACTGTGTATCAGTGAACGACCACATCATTTGTTCTTTTTATGACAGTAATGCTCAGAAAAGAGAAATCGTTAAATTCATATTTGAGCTTCTGTTCAGACTGTGTGTTTTGGTAATGTGTTTTGTACTTTTTGGATTCCAAAAGGAACCTTTTCAAGTAATCGTTTTTTGATTTATTGGGCAGTATTTATGCATCACTTCACTGAGAACCCTATACCAAAACTGTGACCCTACGTTTTATGTGGCATGAATTCCATAAAGGGTGGCACAGTGGGGTGGCTCGGTGGGTAGCACTGTCGCCTCACAGCAAAAAAGTTCTGGGTTCGATCCCCAGGCTGAGCGGTCCGGGTCCTTTCTGTGCTGAGTTTGCATGTTCTCCCCATGTCTGTGTGGGTTTCCTCCGGGAGCTCCGGTTTCCTCCCACAGTCCAAAAACATGCAGTTAGGTTAATTGGAGACACTGAATTGCCCTATAGGTGAATGGGTGTGTGTGTGTGTGTGTGTGCCCTACGATGGACTGGCGCCCCGTCCAGGGTGTTACTGTGTGCCTTGCTCCCATTGAAAAGCTGGGATAGCTGGGATTCAGCACCCCCTTCGACCTAAATTGGATAAGCGGTTAAGAAAGTGAGTGAGTAAGTGAGATTCATTAGCTCTTCTATCAAATCACAACCCAAAGGGGCTTTATTCGATTCAGATCTGGTGACTGGGAAGGTTACTGAAGTTCACTGAATTTATTGCTATGTCTATGAAAACAGTCTGAGATGACTTATAAACACACACACACACACACACACACACTGCTGCCAGCATTTTAACATTGTCACATCTCAGATTCTTCAAAGTTTGCATTTCATGTGATCTCTCTCTCTCATACACACACACACACAGGATGATGTTTGGAGTCCTCTTAGGTGGCGCTCACACGGCTGACGTGTGTGTGTTTTTCTGCCGTGTGATGAAGGGCGAGGCAGTGCTGATGCAACCGCACACTGCTGTCAGCCCGAGACACGTCCACCCACACAAAACCGACCAACCAAATCCATGATCTACATCGCCCGGAAGACCGTAGATGAACGGAGGGTTCCGCGAGAGGTCGTATGTCACGCTGGATGAGTATGTGCACAGGGCAATGGTGCAGAAAATTCCTGCAGGGAATTAAGACAAGATAAAACAACCCATAGTTAGCTATACAATGGCCGAAAGCAACGCATCAGTTCTGTTTGTCTGAAGTATAGGCAGTACCCAGCTGAATCTGTAGCACAATTCCATCCAACTTACAGCAAGTACCAGGTTTCCCTTTATTGTACTGTAGAGTTGATGAGGATTGGATGAGCGGGCTGACCTAGAGAGTGTGGCTGTAGTTTCATATTTACTCCTTTTTTTCTCTGATGGAACAACAGTCACAGCAAAAGATGCTGATGCACTGATCCAAAAAAGTGACTCTCAACACATTAAGGTGTCAGAGCTAGATTTTAAAAACCATAGGTGTTGCTAGGTGGTTGCTATAATACCCCAGGTGGGCGTGACTGTATTACTAGGCGGTTGCTGTAGTACTGCAGGTGGGTGTTAGTGCATTGCTAGGTGGTTGCTGTAATATTGCCGGTGTTTAGGATGTTCTTAGGCAGTTGCTATAGTACCCCTGGTGGGTGTTAGCGCATTGCTAGGTGGTTGCAGTTGCCTGTGTTTAGGATGTTGCTAGGTGGTTGCTATAGTACTGCAGGTGCGTGTAAGTGCATTGCTAGGTTACTCAAGGGTCCAACAGTGGCTGCATGGCAAAGCTGGGATTCGAACTCTCAGCCTTTTCAGTTGATAGCCCAAAGCTCTACCCACTATGCTACCACTGTCCCGTAACAATTATTGGTATTCAGGTATTAGAACAAAAACATATTCATAGTCTTGTGTGTGTGTGTGTGTGTGGGTGGCTGTTTGTGTGGGTGTACTTATATGTGGGGGCTGGTGGTCAGTGTATGTCTGAGTGTGTTAAGGGGTTGAGTGAGTTGGTTAGCAAATGTGTGTGTGGGGAGGAACTTATATGTGGGGGCTGGTGGTTTGTTCACTGTATGTGTGTGTGTGTGTGTGTGTGTGTGTGTGTGTGTGTGTGTGTACACTTAGGTACGTACCTGCCATTAGGAACAACAGTCCTGACACATGCTGTGTAAGTTTTTCCTCCCAGAAAAATCCAACTGCAGAGACGATTGAACCACAAAGCAGCACAGCAGCAGCCATTCCCATAAAGCCTGCTGTTATTCTTCTCAGATCTAAACACACACACACACAACACACACACACACACACACAGAGGGAGAGAGAGAGCGTCTCCATGACTTCCACCCACACTGTGAGAGGTAACACTTTATTTCCAGCATCTTTGATAGAAAATGCTGCATAATTAACACTCGTGTGTAAGTGGTGTGTAACTGAAACATATGGGGCAACAGCTCAACATCAAACACAAAATCGTTCATATCTTTTTTACACTGATCAAACGTTTAACAGTGGAAGGAGCCGCACTGTTCATCCACATTTGTTTCTGCTGTTTTTTATTCAAAGCATACAGTCAAGCCGGAAAGTCTGCACACCCATTTCACCTTCTCCACGTTTTATTACATTACAATAAAGGCACCTAGAGGACTCTCAAACCATGAGAAACTCTGGTCTGATGAAACCAAAATTGAAGTTTTTGGCCTGAATACCAAGCGTCACGTCTAGAGGAAACCAGGCACCGCTCATCACCTGGCTAATGCCATCCCTACAGTGAAGCATGGTGGTGGCAGCATCATGACGTAGGGATGTATTTCAGCAGTGGGACCGGGATGACTAGTACACCGAGATCCTTGAAGAAAACCTGCTCCTGAGCGCTCTGGACCTCAGACTGGGGCGAATGTTTACCTTCCAATGTGACAACGACCCGAAGCACACAGCCAAGAAAACAAAGGAGTGGCTTCAGAGAAAGTCTGTGAATGTCCTTGAGTGGCCCAGCCAGAGCCCAGACCTGAATTCAATCGAACATCTGTGGAAGAAGCTGAAAATGGCTGTGTACCAACGCTCCCCATCAAACTGACGGAGCTTGCAAGGATATGCCAAGAGGAATGGGCAAAAATGTCCAGAAACAAGTGTGCCAAGCTTATAGCTTCTTTCCCAAGATGCCTTGAAGCTGTAAGCGCTGCCAAAGGTGCATCAAGCAGTTATTAGATATGTGACCCCTAAATGAACCATTTTCCTCAGTAAAATAAAACTGCATATTTTCTAAACCCTGTTTTCATGTCGTAATTATTGGCGATTGTATGTGCATATTTGAGGCTATTATAGAATGAGTCTGTAATGTAATTAAACGTGGAGAAGGTGAAAGGGGTGTATAGTTACTCATTACACAAGATTCATCAGTTCACAACAGCATTTGTGTGTGTGTGTGTGTGTGTGTGTGTGTTAGTGTGTGCATTTACTGTATGTAAATAAATGTTTAATGACTTACGTAGGAGGTGCCACTCATCCTGCTGAATGGTCCTGGTCAGATTTAGCGGGATGTTCCTAAGTCGGATCGGCTGAGAGAAGTGATATTTAACAGGAGTGCAGCGTTCTGCTATACCTGCCATGGTACACGCACCCACACACACACCCACACACACACACACAATCTATATTAGATTATGTAAACAGTCCAACTTTTACATACACTTGTAACAGCAGTTTTAAGGTCTCTGCATGGTTTGTGCAAGGCGGGGCAGTCAGGGTCCTTTCTGTGCGGAGTTTGCAACCCTGATTGGATAAGCGGCTAAGAAAGTGAGTGAGTTTATGTGGTTTTATACTTTTATATAAATCCCATATTGCAGGAATCAATCAAGGAAGAGTTTTATCAAACAGATCACCTGGATTTCAGATGCCTATGCCTTTTCAATAATTAAAAATAGTACAAAAACTTCAACTATCCAATTCCATTATCAAGTGAACAAGCAGAAAATAACAGCACACTCGTGCGAGTGAACATAAGGAATGCTTAATTAGGAAATTTCAATCGCACATAGTCTTCCTCCCACACACAAATAATTCTGCTACCCATGTACAATTGAGACTAGAGCACAAACACACTGTTCTGCTTATTTAGCTCAAAATGATTCTTAATGTTACAAAAAGTGTTTTATTTTATTTCACACAGGTTTGTGTACTCCCTTGTATTAGACTGAAATCAGAATATCCTGCTCAAATCATGCCCATTCATAACTAATGGAATTGCTTTTTATTGCAGTGGACTCAGCTTTTGGACCAGTCAGTATCTGCTCTATTATTATTTTTGTTCTAAGGATATAATTGTGTCTTCATTATTCTGTATTTGTTTAGCGCTCACTCTCCCCTACTGTGTGACCTTCTGTTATTATTTCTCTCACTCCGTCATGATTCTGGCTGCATCTCATTTTGCAGCGAATAGTAATAACAGTTCTTTAAGTCTGCTAATATTACCTTCCCTGAATACCAATGTTTAGAATGTGCTTCGGGTTACAATTTTTTTAAGCACCACACAGACTAGCAAATTACTAAATATAAATAGATAAGTGCTAGTGCAAAGGTTTACTTTAGAACCCATACCAAACAAAATCATGACCTATACCAACTGAAACCAAGACAACATAAGGATCAGTATCATTGAGAGAAAGAAGAGCAACACGAAGATAGGGACCAGTAATAAGTAATAACACCAAAACAAGAGCTACACCCATACTTACTGGCACCAACCAAACCCAAGACAAGAAAAAAGCCCATACCAACTAAGACGGAAACAAGATCAAGATACACACCAACCTAGATTAGTCCAAAAGCAGGAGACAAGGATATCAACAGATTTAGGCAAGACTTAAACCAACAATAAGACAAGAGCAAAAACTATACCATCCATGACCAAGACAAACAAGATCTATACCGACCATGACAATACCAAGATCTGTACCAACCAAGAATCTCTATTTCCTTGGCTGCTCCCGTTATTGATTTGGCACAGTTTTTACGCCGGATGCTCTTCCTGACACAACCTTCCTTATTTATCCGGGTTTGGGACCGGCACTACAATGCGCTACAAACTCCGCAGAGAAAGGACCCGGACCGCCCCACCTGGGGATCAAACCCAGGACCTTCTTGCTGTGAGGCGACAGTGCTACTCACTTAGCCAGCGTGCCACCCTGTACCAACCAAAATAACCTAATCAAACTGAGACCAAGAACGGAGCAAAACCAGTGCCAACCACGGCAAGACTTGTACCAACAGAGGCTGAACAACCGAGACCAAGACAAGCAAAACCCATAGCAACCAAAATCCTTAGTATTTAACACCCATGTCTGGCTACAATTACAGACTTAGTACCCACACACTGCACTGGTCCATGGCATAGAAAACATAGACAATTGCCTAAGCACTGGTAAAATTCATTAGTCTGTACACCCACATTCCAGTCATATGAAATGACGCTATCTATTGTTTGCAATCTGCCACACCACGTTGCACCTCTTTTTAATGACAGTAAACACAGTGAGATTGCAATTCGTCATCAAAGCTTAAAAAGCACAGAATTTTCTATAGGCAATCTCATGCTACCCACCCTTACCACCCCTCCTGGACTCTTCTCTAAATTAATTCATATCAACAAAATGAGGGTATGTGAAATTTCCATTGCTAATTTAATCAAAATCATGTTAGGGATCCATGAGAGAATATTCTGCATAGTGCACTTATGCACTCAATGCAGCAAAACCAAACACAGTATAATTCAAATGAATGAAAGGAATTATAGATGAAAGACAAACGAAAATATGCTAAACACACCAATGAGTAGGTCACAGCTGCCATATACAGTATACAGCGGTAAAGAAAAAAATAACTACTGTATACGTTGGTTACTCAGTCAACCAGTTTGCCAAATTTAACTAGCTACATGCCATGTAGAATAATCATTTATTTAATTTAATTATATATACACCATCAACCATAACATTAAAACCACCTCCTTGTTTCTACACTCACTGTCCATTTTATCAGCTCCACTTACCATATAGAAGCACTTTGTAGTTCTACAATTACTGACTGTAGTCCATCTGTTTCTCTACATATCTTTTTAGCCTGGTTTCACCCTGTTCTTCAATGGTCAGGACCCCTACATGACCACTACAGAGCAGGTATTATTTGGGTGGTGGATCATTCTCAGCACTGCAGTGACACTGACATGGTGGTGGTGTGTTAGTGTGTGTTGTGCTGGTATGAGTGGATCAGACACAGCAGCACTGCTGGAGTTTTTAAATACAGTGTCCACTCACTGTCCACTCTATTAGACACTCCTACCTAGTTGGTCCACCTTGTAGATGTAAAGTCAGAGACGATCGCTCATCTATTGCTGCTGTTTGAGTCATGTTCTAATGGTAAATCTAAAAGCTTTTTTAAGGCATGTGGGGGTGGGAGGGCAACGAGGATCCTTGTGGGACGCCAGTCGTGAGTTTGCATGGAGCAGACAAGACATGACTTTTCTCAGTGATTCCAAGACAAGAATGATTAGAACCAAGGATGGTTTGAATGCTCTAATGGCCTGGCACTTCTCACTAACATTAATGGCTGCTTCTGTGTAGTCTGCTGCTTTGAAGCCAGACTGGTTTTAATCTTGGAGGTTATTTTCATGAAGCAAGGACGATCATTGATCTTAGATGGAATGTTCAAAAACCTTAGAGAGGAAAAGTGTAGTGAGAAGTTTTCTGTATTTTATGAGGTGTTAGACGTTCAGAAATAAAGTGCTTGCCAACTCTAAGCGTCTACTTTTTAGAGGCTGAATCAGCAAACCAGGTCTGTAATAAGCCTACGACACATTTTTGCAGGTAGTAACAGTTTGCTAGGATAATAATATTGGCTGCAGTGAAGCCAATCTTACAAAAAAACATGTTTGACCAGGGTTTTGAAGGATACGTTGCTGTAGCTCATGCTTATTCTTGGATAAAACCACCAAAATAATGAAGCACCGCAACGGTTGCAGGGACAAAAATAGAATCTAGCATGAAGCTCTGAAATAATACTGCACTGAAGATGAGAAAGCCAATGTCTTTTAGTACAGAGAGTAGCTTCATATATTTCAGTCTTTTACTAGTGAAAACTCCTACACTAAATCTGCCTCCAATCCCCAGTTCATTATGTAATGATTCACAATCTAAAAATTATATAATGTTATTCACTTTAAACTGCAATACAGGTAAGTCTACAGGAGTCTCCCACTGAGAAACGTCATCAATTCTGTCTTTACAGTTACCAGCATACATGTAAAAATGAAAGTTTTGTTAAAGAGTTACAATATTAAAGGACCACCAATCAGAAATGCATATGGCTAATTTTGTTTCTGATTTCTTTACACCCAACAGGTCAAGTGGTGTTTTTTTAGCCAGTTCCAGAACTTGACCGCAACATACGGTAAGGGGAAAAGTATTTAACCACTTTTAATCCTGTTAATTAATACACTTCTGGTAAATATACATGTCCTCTTGGTTTCCTACCACCAATATAGCAGGGGCGGTCTTGTCCTCTTGGTTTCCTACCACCAGTAAAGCAGGTGTGGTCATGTCTTCTTGGTTTCCTACCACCAATAAAGCAGGTGTGGTCATGTCTTCTTGGTTTCCTACCACCAAAAAAGCAGGAACGGTCATGTCCTCTTGGTTTTCTACCACCAATAAAGCAGGGGCGGTCATGTCCTCTTGGTTTCCTACCACCAATAAAGCAGGGGCGGTCATGTCTTCTTGGTTTCCTACCACCAAAAAAGCAGGGGCGGTCATGTCTTCTTGGTTTCCTCAGTTCCCATTAATGAATTTAGAAATTTAGAGCCAATAGTAATTGTCCAGAATATCCTAAAACATCAAAGCAGAGCTGTTGAAGGTCGACAGGACAAGGGTGACTTTGGAGACTTGCATATCTAATCCACACATCCTCTTATCTCCATAATCTCTATTGATCAGGATTCAGCTTCAAATACTCCGTCTCACCTTCAAATGTTCAGGTTTTACTAAGAAACACTTTAAAGAAACGTCAGATCATGACAGTGTTAGAGTAAGACGTGACCTCTGCCCAAACTGTGTTTTATACAGGACTGTTTAGCATGAGCACTAGAGATTCAACCCAGTCTGGGCATTGGAACTTCAAGTAAACTCTAATGCAGGTTGCACCATGTCTAAACGTTACTCCAGGCCAAGCAATAAGGTAATTGGTCAATTTGTGTTTCAAGTTTCACAACGGCGGAGAACAACAAGCTTGAGTAGATTAAAATAGACTGTTATTGATCACATTCCTAAACTGATGCAGCTGAATCACAACCTTTTGGTCAAGGAATCTGTATAGAAAACTACGTTTTGTGTACCAAATACTGAATCATTTTTTTATCCTGTCTTCTGACACCAGGCACCATGTGGACAGTCTGTAATTACTGTGCTAATTACTAACCACAGATGGAAAACTGCTGTGCATCACCTGGTCCAGCAGACAGGCTCAGCAGCTACGACCTTTCCTTCTTTTAAAGACCTTTATGACATCAGGGATCCACTAACTTTTAGTTCACTTAGTTACCACGCTAGGGTTAAAATACCACAGTTTTAAGACCAGGCCACCCACATTCACAGGCAGTTCTACATTGAGCCATAAGTTAGATGCACATATGCTTATGGAACACGCATGTCATGGCAGTCTTGGTATTTCAATGTGGTGTTTCTGCCGCTGTTCTTTTTCTGTGACTAATTTTGTAACAAAGACTTTGTTGTCCAAAATGATTAATTTATTTTGTTATATGTAACATTTCTTGTCACCTTACATAGTGAGTCAGAGGGACGCATGATCTTTTACAGCCCTCCATGGTCAGAGGTGGGAGACGGTGGGAGACGGTGGCAGCACCGGCGGAAACAAGGTTGCGATTGAAAACTTTTGTATTTATTTTATTTGATATATACTAAATAGGAAAAGTATGTGGACTCTGACCATGAGCTTGTTGTGCATTCCATTTCAATACCATGGGCATTTGCACTGAAGTATATTGTTTCCTCTTTCTCTATAGGCCTCTAATATAGATACACAATTGGCGGACAAAATTCTAAAAGCAGAATTAGCTTGATTTTAAGTCACTGCAATATGAAATAGGAGGTCTAACAAGCACCTGGTCAGGTGTCCACATACTTTGAAACAATACTTCACTAGTGAAAGCTCTCTCATTATCAGTATAGATGCCACCTATCAGGATAAATGCTTCAAATTAACCACAGGAATAAACGATTCCTGCTAATATGATCAAGTCTCAACAAAAAACTGTCCATTGTGAGCTTTACAAAATTGAAATTCACAGCAGAGCCATTAAAACCTTTTGTACCAAAGACAAATCCGCAATGAAGCACAACTTGCAGTAAGCAGCACTAAATCTGGACCCCTGAATGCTTTTAAAAATACAATATGGCCTGGCACCAGCTGTACAGCACACTGAGAGGCAGTATGGGATAAAATGATTAGTTTATGATAGTTTATTCATTAATCCATTCGTTCATGTTGTTACTCATTTATTTTGACTAACTGCTTCATCCTCAACAAGGTCGCAGCCAGGATACCAAGGCATTTACATTTTCTAATAGTGGACACCTAGTTTACCATGTTAAACATCCAATAAAGAACCATAACATGTCAAAATCACTGTGAACAGTCACTTACAAAAATTAGACCTGGTCAGTAGTGGTCCTATGGTGGTCGGTCCGTTTTTCACTCATTAAGAATGTAAGCCTTTAACAGTCAGTACCATGTCATGACTGTACTGAGAATAGTCCACCAGCCATATAGTAACCTTTCAGCATTGGTTCCTCATCGGACTACACCTACATAGTGACCAGCAAATTACCAGCACAACTAAACAACACTGGTGCATTAGTACCAGTACTGCACTGTCAGTGTTACTGCTGTGCTAAAAACAGTCCAGCAACCCAATTATCAGTTGGTCAGCAGAAGTTAAATGTCCAGCTGCATGTCACAGTTTTACTGAGAATTGTCCATAACCCTCATAGCACTCTCATAGCACTCATGGAGAGAGTACACCTCCAACGTCACTATCATGTCAGTGACACTAGGGTGCTGAAAACACTCTACCCAAATTATAGCTGGTCATTGGTGGTCCTTTGTACTCATAAACGGCATAACTATCGTTACATGTCATTACTCTACTGAGAATAGTCCACAATCTCTAATGTCATTACTGATATGAGAATAGTCCACAATCTCTAAGTGTCATTACTGTTATGAGAATAGTCCACCACCCAAATTATAGCTGGTCCTTGGTGGTCCTTTGTACTCATAAACAGCATAAACCTCTAGCTGTATTTACATGTCATTACTCTACTGAGAATAGTCCGCAATATCTAAGTGTCATTACTGTTATGAGAACAGTCCACCACCCAAATTATAGCTGGTCACTGGTGGTCCTATAGTGTTCCTTTCCCTTGATGTAATTGTCTATAGCAACAGCCTGAGTGCACTTAGTAACCATGCACCATAAAGTGCACAACCAAGCTAGAGAAAGGTGCAGATACCCTTTGAAATGAGCCGGTCGATGTCGGGATCCACGCCCCGGAAGAAGCATTTCCTCCACAGCCCGTAGTGCGTTGGAAACAGCGGGCGCCCGCACTCGGTCTCCAAAATGCCCATGCCCAAAATCGCTCTCCAGTTCTCCAGCAGCTCCTCCTCGCGACTCCCGACGTGTATCGGCTTCATCAGAGCCACACTGTTCCGTCTCGAGCCCCCGCTAACCCCGCTGTCCACCAGCGGCAGGTGGTAGATGGGCATGTCCCGGTTCTTCTGGTCGGTGGACTCGGCTCCGTAGCGGTCACAGTTGCGCTTGTGCCGCCTCGTGTCCGTCTCGTACCAGTGATCGGTGAAGATGGCGGTGACCAGCAGGACAAGCGCCAGGACGCTCATAAACAGGCTCACCGCCGTCACCACGACCCGTTTCTCCATGGTTTATACATCAGCGCTTTTACCGGTCCGCCGTGCCTTCATCCTCTCTGGCTGTTTCCTCAGCGCATCCTTCCGTTTACTCCGTTTATTTACCGACTGCAGCGCGCGTTCCGGTACCAGCCCGGTGACCTGCTCTCTCTCTCTCTCCCTCTCTCTCTCTCTCTCCCTCTCTCCTCCTCTCTCTCTCTCCCTCTCTCCTCCTCCTCGCTCTTTCTAGGATGCTCGCTGTAGTGATACAGACTCACAAAAGAATCGGTTCTTTCTTGATTCGTTTAAACTAGTTCGAAACCAATATGCGGAGCTGAATCGATTCAAACTCAAAAATTAATGTTGCAAATCCAAAGTCTGTGTTTGTGTATTGTGATTAAATTTCCGTAGTGTATCATACTTTTTATATTATTATTATTATTATTATTATTATTTATTAGGATTTTAACGTCATGTTTTAAGCACTTTGCATTCATGTTTAATGTCAAACACAGTTATGGGCAATATTGTATCTCCAATTCACCTCACTTGCACGTCTTTGGACTGTAGGGGGAAATGGAGTTCCTGGCGGAAAGCCACACAGACACAGGGAGAACATGCAAACTCCACACAGAAAGGACCCAGACCGCCTCACCTGGGGATCGAACCCAGGACCTTCTTGCTGTGAGGCGACAGTGCTACCCATCAAGCCACCATTTTTATATTAAGTAATCAGACAAATCATTGGAGTTGTAGGGCAGTTGTAGCCTATAGTGGTTAAGGTACTGGACTAGTAATCAGAACGTCGCTGGTTCAAGCCCCACCACTGCCAGGTCGCTGCTGTTGGGCCCTTGAGCAAGGCCCTTGACCCTCGATTGCTCAGACTGTATACTGTCACACTAGTGTAAGTCGCTTTGGATAAAAGCGTCTGCTAAATGCTGTAAATGTAAATGTATTGCCATTTAAAGATGACATTGGAATTCTTGGCAAACTCAGGGTGAAATTGTATTTAAAATATTATTATAGTAATAATAAGATAAGATAAGATAAGATAATCCTTTATTAGTCCCACAGTGGGGAAATTCACAGTGTTGCAGCAGCGAAGGGACAGTAAAGCACTCAGTACAAAAAATAGACAATAAAAAGTACAGTGTATAACAATAATAATAATAAAAAGTCAAAATAATTACAAATAATAATTGCACATGGGAAAAAATATTGCACATATTGCACATTGCACATTGTAATAATTACATGGGGAAAAAGTTGCACATTGTTATGAATAATGAATGTTTTAGAGTGTGTGTGTGATCTGTCTGGAGCAGTGCTGGTTATACAGTCTAACAGCAGCAGGAAGGAAGGACCTGCGATACCGCTCCTTCACACATTTGGGGTGAAGCAGCCTGTCACTGAAGGAGCTGCCCAGTGCTGCCAGAGTCTCATGCATGGGGTGGGAGTCGTTCTCCAGCATGGATGCCAGCTTGGCTAACATCCTTCTGTCTCCCACCACCTGCACTGGGTCTAAGGGGCTCCCCAGGACAGAGCCAGCCCTCTTAATAAGTTTGTCTAGTCTCTTCCTGTCCGCTGTAGATATGCTGCTGCCCCAACATACCACTCCATAAAAGATGGCTGATGCCACCACTGTATCAAAAAAAGTCCTCAAGAGTTCCCCCCGCACTCCAAATGACCGCAGTCTCCTGAGTAGGTAGAGTCTGCTCTGACCTTTTTTATAAAGTGCGTTAGTGTTAACTGACCAGTCCAGTTTGTTGTTGAGGTGAACACCCAGGTACTTGTAAGAGTCCACTCTCTCAATGTCCATTCCCTGGATGTTTACCTGGATGTTTATTAATAATATTAATAACAATAATAGTAATAACAATAATAATAATGTTCAGTGGGTAGAACTGTCGCCTCACAGCAAGACGGTCCTGGGTTTAATTCCCAGTTGGTGTGGTCCGGGTCCTTTCTGTATGGAGTTTGCATGTTCTCCCCATGCAGATGTGTGGGTTTCCTCCAGGTGCTCTGTTTTCCTCCCACAGTCCAAAGTTAGGTAAATTGGAGATACTAAATTGTTCTCTCTCTCTGTGTGTGAGTGTGTGAGTGTGTGTGTATGTGTGTGTGTGTGTGAGTGTGAGTGTGTGTGTGTGTGTGTGTGTGTGGGTGTGTTTGCCCTGTGATGGAATTGCAGTGATTTGCACCCGCCATGACCCTAAACAGCACAAAGCGTCAATAAAACAGACAGTGAATAAATGAAATGATTACTTATAATGCTTGATAAGATGGGACACGCACACTCAATAGGCTCTTTCTTTAGGCTGCTTTGGTGCTGAATCAAATCCATCGAATCATATGAATCGATTCAGGAGATTTGACTCATAATCTCGTATAAGCTGCTTCTCATTTTTCCACTCAGCATCCTTTTCGATCTTTACCTCCAGTTTTTTTTTTCTTACTGCTTGTGTCCTCCTGGTCCATGTCGCGGTAGGGTGAGAGTCGGTGAGGGTGTATCTTGTTACACTCTCAGGTTACGATGCACTGTGTTTGATGGGGGATGCAGGTTGCTTGTGCGCCTGCCTATACAAGCTGCTGGCACTGACAGAGATGGGTGTGTCGCCTCATCAGCACCGCAGCGAATTTTGGTGTCAATACAGCAACATCTTTGGCTAGTTTGAGGAATGCTAATAACACAAAGGCAAAACACAATCACTCATTCATTCATCTTTTATTAAATAAATAAAAAATAAATAAAAAATTCCAGAGTGCCACAGCAAAAGGTATGAATGAATATCTTTGTACATATTTTAGTTTTTACATTTTTTAATTAATTTTCAACACTCAAAATTCACATCTTAACATCATTTAAAAATACAGTAGTGCAAAATAAATTATTATTAATCAAAATGGTCTGATAATATCCTCAACAACATGTCAACTCTATCAAAAGCTTATTGACAACATATTGATTCCAGTTGGACTTGCTGGTATGCCACACCATCACTTCAGTTCTAAAGATGCTTTTCGTTGCTGAATCCTGAACAGCACAAGCTGTTCTCTTAATTCTTTATGCAGTTTGCTCAGTAAATGAAGAATCACACTTGCCTGTGTGTTTATGTCTTCATTAATGATTTAAGGCAGAGATCCTGACCTGTAAAGGGCTAAATAAACTTAACTCGACTCTAGGAGCAGTCTGATTGGGTTATAAAATCTTTGAGGTTCACCATGGTTTGTTCTCCTGCTCCAGTTTCAGAGAAGGATCGATATTCTAGCTGATTTACAAACCTTTAACTGTTGCTCTACTGTACATAGAGCAGTTCCTGAAACCGATTAGGATTGATTTATAAAAGCCATTACTGTGGGTCGCATGCTTGCTCATTAATCAGTGGTATTTTTTTTCTTTATAACATCATCACTACAATGCTGGGCTAACTTTCAGCTGTAGCACACTCCAGCTCACTGTAATATTAGCCTAGATGAAGCTTTGCCCTCTGAGATTTACCCACTTAGCTTCTTTTACATTCTGTACAGTCGTATTGGCCTTATTATTCTCTAGCAAAGTCAATGAACACAGTTTTATCAGCTGTTATGTTCAGATGGAATTAAAGATAAACAACCACCAACTATTCATTAGGCCAGTATGATAACCGCTGAGCTGCGGTGCTGTTTAGTGTATTTTTTAATTTACGTTTTCTTGCATAGACCAGCACTCTGGTACTTGTTACAAGTTATTATAAAGCTACTGTTCTTCTGTAGGGTCATTTGTGTTCAATACATTTTTCTAGTTTTGGATTTAGCCTTAACCAGACATGCTGTTCCTCCTTTTTCCTTTGATGGCTCAGACTCTGTTCTACCTTCCATCTTAGTTCAGCTCATTTTAATTAATTGTGCTAACTTTACTGGAACTGAGATAGTAATGGGAAAGGCCTTAAGAATTTTTAAACTGAGGTGGAGGAAGTGTAATGGAACAGGACCTGGCATTTATCTTCTCAAAATCTCAAAATCCACAGTTGAACCTAAAGTACAGTATTACTGTTATTATTATTATTATTATTTTTATTATTATTATTGTTATTATTATTATTTTTATTATTATTGTTATTATTATTATTGTTATTATTATTATTACTGTTATTATTGTTATTATTAGTATTATTATTACTGTTATTATTGTTATTATTATTATTACTGTTATTATTATTATTGTTATTATTATTGTTATTATTACTGTTATTATTATTATTACTGTTATTATTGTTATTATTATTATTATTATTATTACTGTTATTATTATTATTATTAATACTGTTATTATTATTATTACTGTTATTATTGTTATTATTATTGTTATTATTATTACTGTTATTATTATTACTGTTATTATTATTACTGTTATTATTGTTATTATTATTGTTATTGTTATTATTAATACTGTTATTATTATTATTATTATTACTATTATTATTATTATTATTATTATTATTATTATTATTATTATTATTATTATTATTACTATTATTTGCCATTTTCCCGATTTTCACGTTAATTCTCTCACAATGGAAAAAAGTCTCCTGCTGCGCATGCGCACTTCGCGTTCGGAGGAAGCCATGTTTAATGTAAAAGTAAAGCCAGGTTGAGATTTCTGCTGTTATTTGTTGTTTATATTTTTATCTCTTTTATATTTAAATAAAACCGGCTGTTTTAATGATGAATTGTGGAGCGAATTTAAGCAGAAGAAACCCGCAGGAGGATTTTGAGCTGTTACAGAGAATAGGTAGTGGCACATACGGAGATGTTTACAAGGTAAATAGACATCCATTTATTATTGTTGTTGTTATTGAATATTGTTGGTAAATATTAGATTGGAGATACATGCACGCTTTTATATTTCATTATTTAAATTCACATTAACTGAGTTACACTTTTAAATCAGTGCAGAGTGAATAACGGCACAATAACAATGATGGCTGAGTGATGAACAGACTTTGTTTACTAATTGTAACTGTTAGTGTATTAAGCGTTACTGTAGTAAATCCACCCTCCACATTTACACCATAGTAACCAAACCATAACCAACATAGGAACTATATTCTATATATTCTATACTATATTATTTAACATTTACCAGCATATCAACCTGACAGACTGACGTCACAAACCGTGGGCGGGGCTATTGTGTGACTCGAACTGATCACCGTTTGATCAATATCAATAACTGCTTGATCCTGGTCAGGGTTGCGATGGGTTCAGTGCCACTAAAACACTGTGAGGTCCTTCATGTTTCGGGATTCCATCACCCTTCCTATTAATTACTCAGTTTAATCGTTTGGTAACTAAAGATGCTAATTGTTGCAGTTTTGCATGATATTGAAATTTTTTCCCATTCTTGATTGTTACGATACTTAATCTGCTCAACAGTTGCCATTTGATCGCCATTTTCTGATTCCCCGCTTTGTGATGCTTTGTCCGTTTTTAATTTTCTATAGGAGACAGATCTGGACTGCAGGCAGGCCAGTTAAGCGCACACACTCTGGGTCTAGTTTTAGTGCATGCCAAATGAAGCTCAACATTGTCTCAACATGACACTTGTTGGTGTTTTCTGACCAATATCTGTTCTCATCTTACCTCAGCACACATTTCCACAGTCTTTTGGTTCATTTGACATGAGCTTGCGCCATGATGTACAAGGTCCTTCTCAGTTTCTATAAACTGTATCCAGTTTAAAGCCCCAGAAATGTGACATCTGACAATATTTCCTTCATGGAATTCTCTTTTTGCTCTGATCCATGTGTCGATGTTTTTTCTTTGCTCGTGACTCTTAGTGCTGAGGCGACTCTTTACCGAGGGGGAGAACGATCACGCTCCATTTGGTCATTAATAATGTAGTGGGTTCAGCACTGGGCTTCTTTTCATCCTTGGAAACGTCAGTGTAACAGGATCAGGAGGGGAAGTGAGCAGGAATCAAGGGGGGAAAAGAACCACAAGAACAGGATGGAAGTGAAGCTGGAATGACTGGTATGATGATCATCAAACTGGATGTGATGATGTTCAGTAAAGCATAAAACTTATCCAACCAGAGTGAGTTCCCATCACAAAAAACAACAGTATTGCTGTAGCAGCCTTTTGAAAAATGAGAAGACAGGAGACTTTATGTAGCATTAAATGTCCAAACGATACCCCTGTCCACTCCAACTTTACAGTTACCAGAATTAGAAGGCTTGTAAACACGGCTGGCATAAAGCAATGTTAACTAGAACCCAAACACTGTAGTTTTTGGTTGTAAGCTGGGTTGTATAGTTTTTGAGAGACAGCCCCTGCACTTAAACATCTGTGTTTGTTCTACAATACATGGTGGCATCCCACACTGGCAGAGTTAAAGTGGTGTCATATAGATATAGTAAAAAATCATGGCTGTATGTTCAAGTAAATATAATAAAGGTTGTAATAGTTAGCCAGTGGAATGAACCTCACTATTAAGTACAAGATCAACCATAACATTAAAACCACCTCCTTGTTTCTACACACACTGTCCATTTTATCAGCTCCACTTACCATATAGAAGCACTTTGTAGTTCTACAATTACTGACTGTAGTCCATCTGTTTCTCTGCATGCTTTCTTAGCCCCCTTTCATGCTGTTCTTCAATGGCTGTTCTGGCAGGTCAGGTGTCAGGTGGTTTTAATGTTATGGTTGATCGGTGTAAGTGTTTCAGTTCGTCTTTCAGCCTGTGATAAGTCCCAATCAGCAGTGGCTGCTTTATAATGAGCAGTCCTAATAATAAATGGGATGTAAGATTTGATTCATATTTGTTAATCTTACAGGAAACACCCCTACTACATGCAAGCAAATTCAAGCTAAAATGAGGGGTGCTCAGACAGCGCAGCGGTCTAACGGGCTAACCCAACACCACTGAGAGCTTGGAGCTTGGCAGATTTGTTTGACTTAATTACAATGGAACCAGATTTTCCGAGTCCCCCTTTTGCATTTTAACATAAGCATTTTACCAGCTTTGTGGCTGATTATTACTTGTGCTCAGCTAATTAATTATTAAATCGGTTAAATAAGCAGTACCAGGCACGTCTGCAAAATTAGCTGCAGCTTGAGTAAATCGATTTTAGGTGCCGATTGCAGCTACATCGAATACAGCCTACAGCCTTGTACCTCCAGTCATCAATATTCAAACCGGCAAACATTACAGATGATGAATGAAATTAAATGTCCAATCAATTTGGCAGAAGAGGTGTAAATGCAGCGGAGAGGCAGCAGTGGGTGAGTTATGTATCCTCTGTAAATTCTCTGTAGACGGAGACAAATCTGCTGTGTCAACGCTACAAGCCTGGCCCAATTTCTGCTGACCGTCTGCCAAACCCTTTTTTTTTAACAACCCCTCCCATCCCTTTCAGCTTTCTGTCATTACCTACTGTGTGCTGCACCTGTGCAGGTAATTCTCTGCCATGTTAGGCATTCTTATTTAAAATGATATAACTTTTTGCACTCTTTTAATTACTGTTGGAGTTAAAACGTTACATATTCTTGTAAGGGACGTGTCATAGTGGACAGTCTTAGGATTTCAGATATGTTTGTATGTCAGTCCAAAAAGACCATTCCCAGTGCAAAATAATTTAGATCTTTCACCATCTACTGTACATAACAGGATGGAAAGATTTTGGTAATTTAGAGAAACTGCTGTTGAAGGTGCCGTGATGAAGAGCTAATCAGTGTTATTCACTTCACCTGTCGGTTGTAATAATGTTATGCCTGGTCGGTGTATTTGTCATATATACAGCAGCGCTGCTGGAGTTTTTAAATACCGTGTCCACTCACTGTCCACTCTATTAGACACTCCTACCTAGTTGGTCCACCTTGTAGATTTAAAGTCAGAGACAATCGCTCATCTATTGCTGCTGTTTGAGTTGGTCATCTTCTAGACCTTCATCATATGCTGCCCACGGGGCGGTGTTGGCTGGATATATTTTTGGTTGGTGGACTATTCTCAATGCAGCAGTGACAGTGAGGTGTTTAAAAACTCCAGCAGCGCTGCTGTGTCTGATCCACTCATACCAGCACAACACACACGAACACACCACCACCATGTCAGTGTCACTGCAGTACTGAGAATGATCCACCACCTAAATAATACCTGCTCTGTGGTGGTCATGACCATTGAAGAACAGGGTGAAAGCAGGGTAAAAAGAGTATGCAGAGAAACAGATGGACTACAGTCAGTAATTGTAGAAGTACAAAGTGCTTCTATATGGTAAGTGGAGCTGATAAAATAGACAGTGAGTGTAGAAACAAGGAGGTGGTTTTAATGTTATGGCTGATCAGTGTATTAGTTCATTGTGGACTTATGGGCAGCCCTAGTTGGAGGAGTTAACGCAATAATATCGTGGAATAATGATTTCTGTCTTAGTAAACATTATTATCATTTGACTTTGTTTGTTTTGTCCTTATTATTCATGGGACTGATCAGCAGCTTAATGATGTTATTGATAAGCAAGTTACAAGAACCTAGTTCCCCTCTTTTCTGACGAGACGGCATCCGCCATACAGATTCATCAAGTGAACAGATCGGACGTGACTTGTTTGTTTTGAGGTGTAATTAAAGCTGTTTCAGTTGTGTTTTTGTCCAGACAGCTGATGTGCGAGTCCGTGTGTGTCCGTTATGAGCGAAATAATGAAATGTTTAGTGAGATGTGACTCAGTCTAGTGATACGAGACGCACTGTTTGCACATGGGGGCTTTGTGAATGTCAGACAGGGACAGCTGATTAATATTTCAATATTTCAAACCTCACATCCCTCCTGACAGCACTGCAGAGATTCAGGATGTGTTTTTATTTATTTATTTTGTATATAGCAGCCATGCGTTACGGTGGTAAAAATGTACTCGAATGCTTTTACACATTTGTATCCTGTCTACTACTACAGACCCTGACCCAGGCTGAGGAGGGCCGTATTTATCACACGGCCCCTTGATGGATTGGCGTCCTGTTTAGGGTGTGTTCTAAAATCCTTTAAATCTAAAATCAGCTGTGCTTAACCCCAAATTGCTTTGGATGAAGGCATCTGCTAAATGCTGCAAATGTAAATGCAAATTCTGTTCTTGCACAACACCCTCTGTGGCCGTAAAATCGTTGGACACATCCTTACCCCAATTAAGTGGGTAAAGGACTCCTCTAGAGCAGGGGTGCCCAATACGTTGATTGCGTAGAACACTGCAAAGACGGTGACGGAGAAATTTTAACCCTACAATCTGCTCTAGAGCCTCTCAGATACCTTTGGAAGACCATGTTGCTTTCCTCTGTATTCTTCTGCCGCTTGTGCCAGCCTTCCCTTCTATCTACGCCTACTGTTGGGCACTGTCAGGCCAGTGGGTTACCATACCAGTGTGCTTACCACTATTTTACTTTTGCGTTTCTTTATAACATTTCATTATGAAATCGCCTTTACTCCTTGTCGTGTCAGATAACGAAGTAGTTATCACTCAACACTTTACTTGGCTGCAATTGTTAAAGTGTTGGTCCTTCTCTTTCAGGTCCGAAATGTCAGTACAGACGAAGTGGCCGCCATCAAGGTCATCAAACTGGAACCTGGTGAGTTTAATCCTGCTTTTTTCTTGCTGAAAGTGTTTGGTCACCTGACCAGGAGCGTGTTGGTAAACCCTTCCCAGAACAACGGGTCTTTATACAGTATTTACTTGGCTTCCTTTCTGAAAGGTTTCAGAGTGTGTCTGTAAGATTCTGTTAATGTTAGTCATAAGAGCAATCGTAATGTCAAACTAGATGTCGAATGGGAGGGCCTGGACTCACAGTCGACATTCCAATTCATTCTGAAAGTGTTCAGTGAGGGGGTTGAGGTCCAGGCTCTGTGCAGGCCACTAGAGTTTGTCTTGTAGTCATTTTGGTACAGGAACAGACCACAGCTTTGTTGCAACAGTTCAATGTTTCTGAGGCATGGACCATTTGGCCAAAAGTATGTGGACATTTAACAGGCCTTTCATATTTTAAGCTGCTTTTGTATTTTGTTTAAATAAATCTAGTTTATTTTTTTCCAGTGGCACATGGAAAACGATAAACCATCACTGATGATTGAAAATTGGTCTGAGTAGGTGGCACCAGGTTTTAAAATATGTGCATTTTTTTCTGATTGTATGTGATTATGTGCTGCTGCACAGTAGGGGTCAAACTGTCCTGTTTAAAGTAAGACACTAAAGCAAGTCTGTCCGTCTCTGTCTCCATCTCCACCTCATTATCTGCTGGCAACCAGTGGGGGGTTGCTGCGAAAGACCCTGGCAATCAGTATGTGCAAGTGTGTGGGTGTGTGTACTGACCGTATAGCAGACCACCACACTGTAACAGCTGGGTCTAAGCGTTTGAGGCTTTATTTTTTTAATATTATGGAATTTTTCTAGAATTCTTAGATTTTCTGTTCCTGCACAGTCCCTCTTCTGCAGTTTTATCGCACAGCAGGAACCCTGGCATTTATGTGGTATAAGAAGGCATGTGATATAAGCGCATAAACTGAACTGCAGAGACAGTAATCCAGTACTAACTCGTACTTAGTAAAATAGAGTGACCTCTATTAGATCTCTTAGCCCTTCTGAATAGGCTTCTTACAAGACTTTGAAGTATGTCTGTGGGAATTTGTGCCCATGCAGTCAAAAGAGCATTTGTATGGCTAGGCACTGATGTTAGTCAGGGTACTCTCAGATGAATACTTAAAAAAGCAGATCACAGCTTTAGTGGTGCTCTAACACCTTTACACTTTCACTCACACCCCCACGATACGTAACCTTAACAAGTCTGATGGACATCGGAGGTGTGACATCACACACCGAGGTTGAAATGTCCTTCATGGTCACATAAGAACGTGTTAGAATGGTGTCAGATTTATCAAATCAGGTACCGCAGTGTGTGTGTGCGTGTGTGTGTGTGTGTGTGTCATACATCTCATTTAAAATGAATGAAGATGTGATATTGGATTTGAAAAAGTGCTAACATGCACAACTGAAATAGATCAATCTCTCTCTCTCTCTCTCTCTCTCTCTCTCTCTCTCTCTGTGTGTGTGTGTGTGTGTGTGTGTGTTTCCCTTGTTCATATATAATGCATGGGTTTGGAGGTCATTTACAATAATGTCACCGTCTGTTGTATCAGCGTCCAGCAGAGTGTAGGTGTGTGTGTGTTCGTGTGCGTGTGTGTGGTTGTGGTTGTTTTAGAACTCTCATAGGTGTAAAGTGTATGTGGAGGTGAAAGTGCATGTGACTTTAAATATATCTGTGAAGAAGGTGCTGATAATGGTGAAAATGTGATGACAGTGTATGTGTAACCCATAGTCTCACACACACACACACACACACACACACACACACACACACACACACAGAGTACATCTAAAGCAGTACGGGCCCTGGTACAGGGACGCATTTATTGATGTTCAAGCTGTAGATTGCCAGCAGCTGGAGCAGTTGGTTCAGACATTTGCTGAAAAGAAAAAAGACATTCCCTAAACTGTTACCACAATATTAAACATTATTTAATTTTGATTATTTTATACACCTGTTAGGAATGTTAGCTGAAAGGAAGAAACTGATGAGTGAGCAAGTGAGTGGGCTAATGAGTGGGTGAGCGAGTGAGTTAGTAGGCGGGTGAGTGGGCAAATGAGTGGGTGGGTGAGTGATTGGGTGAGTAGGTAAATGAGTGGGTGGGTGAGTGATTGGGTGAGTAGGTAAATGAGTGGGTGGGACTGGACGAGTAAGTGGGTGGGGTAGGTGAGTGAATGTGTGGGCGAGTGAGTGGGTGTGTAAGTGGGCGAGTGAGTGGGTAAGTGAGCGAGTGGGTGAGCGAGTTAGTGGGCGAGTGAGTGTAGGTGAGTGAGTGAGTGGGCATGTAAGTAAATGAGTGGGCGAGTGAGTGGGTGAGTGAGTGAGTGGGTGAGTGAGTGATTGGGCTTGTAATGCTGAGGTTTGGGTGAAATAACGTTGTAAATTCTACTTAATAATTATACTATATACCCTCAGCTGTTATTTTTTTCGGAACACCTGCACATCTGTTGCTTTATTTCATTATTTAATCAGCCAGTGGCAGCAGGGCTGCAGAGGTTAAAGGTTAAATCTGTGATTACAGTGTCAGGAAAAACAAGCAGCATTGAGTAGCTGGCACAATCAGGACACAGCCCTGTTTTCAGGAGCATGTAGACATGAACTAACAGGGCTAGACAATTTTGATTTCAGTCTCTCTCTCTCTCTCTCTCTCTCTCTCTTTGTCTCTCTCTCTCTCTTTGTCTCTCTATTCTTTGATAAATCAGTCGGCAGGTTTTTCTGCCTGATCCCCAGAACGCAGCCGCCAGGTCGATGAACCTCGCTCGCTTAGTAAAAGTGCTGACAGACAGTGCTGTGCAATATGAAAGACTTACATACATAAAGAGACAGAAAGCAGAAAGACGACGTGAGCTTGTGTCGCAGGCATCAAATTCTAATTTTGATTGTATTAACAAGGAGGCTCATAAATCTGACCGCACCACAGAGTGAGCCAGAATTGTCCAATTACTACTGAGCTGTGCTGTCCCAGCAAACCAGTCCACACTAGACCTGTACGGGCCTGTTGTGGGCTGGACCAAGGGGGCTTGTTTCTCCACGGGCAGCTAAAAATCAATTCCTGGTTATGACAGGCAAGATGCCCAAACCTTATGCCAGTAGCCCTTAGTGGGTTCTAATGAGCTTTGCAAGATTTTGCCCATGCTCTCATTGCCTAAAGTCAGGCCACAATGGAAAGATGTTCAAGATGTTTTGATAGGGCTTGTAATGTTGGCTTGTAATGCTGAGGTTTGGTCCAAGTACTCCAAGGAGAAAATGGAGAAAGAGAAGGAGAAAGAGGGAGTAGGAGCGAGAGAGTGATAAAAGGAGAAAAGTGAACGTGAGGACGCGAGGAGGAGTGAACGTGTAAACTGTATGAAGGTTTGGACACCTGCAGAATGCTAATGAGGCTGCTGTGCGTGCGAATGTGTGAGTAAAAAAAGTAGGCCATCCTTTCCCCCTGGAAATGATCATCATCTACTCTAGACTGGTCCATCTTACTGCGATAACGGGGTACATTTTATTTTAATATTCGTATACTCGTAAATAACATTATCCTTTGTGATGTCATAACCTGGAGCTTTATTGCATCATGGTCCTTACAATTGCAAGATGTTTTTCACTCCGTGTGTGTGTGTGTGTGTGTGTGTGTGTGTGTAGGTGAGGACTTTGCGGTGGTGCAGCAAGAGATCACTATGATGAAAGAGTGCGAACACCCCAACATCGTAGCCTACTTCGGCAGTTACTTACGGTACAGCAATCATCTTTGTTTTTCAGCAATCAATTCTGCATCCTGGCCAGGGTTCTGGTGGGTCATCACACTATCCTAAAGCAGTGGGGGCATTTTAGGAACGCCAGTCATCTTCTGCATGTTTTTGGGAGGTTGGAGAACTCCAGAGTATCCCAAAGAAACTCATCCCGACTCAGATAGAGATCAATTGTCTGTAGACCATCACACTTAGGTCTTTACCAGCTGTGCCACGGTTGCCCATAAGTCTGCACTTGAAATTGGGAGGATTCTCTAACTGTACCGATCATCCAGGAGATGCAATAAAGATTCTAGAACCTCACTGACTATTTTAAAGCTGTACAGTGTATTCCAGGTCTACACCTTGTGGTCAGGGTTGCATTGGGTCCAGTTTCTTACAAATCTTTGGGCACAATGCAGTAACACACCCCAGACAGGACACCAATCCAAAGCGTGGCCTCAGCTACAACCTTCCAGATTTAGCAGACATAACTGGCCGGTAGCACAGATAGGGATCCAAACCATAAATCCCAGTGGTAGTGTGCTCACATATTTATGTACGAACCCTAAATCCCACACTCTTGCACCTGGATGAAAATCAGTCACCTTCCATGCTATGAAAAAGCCCTCAGTTAACTAATGGAGCCCAACAAACAGTTGTTAAACCCAACAGTATGAAGGCCTTAGAGAACTGGAGACACAAGTGGGAAGCACTTGTGTCTCCAGTTCTCTAAGGCCTTCATACTGTTGGGTTTAACAACTGTTTGTTGGGCTCTATTAGAGCTTATTTTAGTCTGTAGTCAATCTACATGGTGCAAAGCAATCGCACATTATTAAGTAATACGATGGAGCTCCAATAAACAAAATTGGCTCATTATCATGTTTAAATTCCAAAACTGTAACCCTGCCGGATATGTTGTGTTTAGGAGAGATAAGTTGTGGATCTGTATGGAGTACTGCGGAGGAGGTTCATTGCAGGACATCTATCATGGTAGGTTGGATACATTACTGTACCACTTATAAATGCCAATCTGGCAATCATACTCTTGATGCCAAGCGACCACCAGCTGGCATGACCACTAGTGAGCCATAAAGAGTGTTTCAGATGACGTAAGATGTAAACATAGAGTAATTTATTAGACTTAGTCCAGATAAACATAAAAATAGATAAAAATTGTATGTCTAATTCACATACATGTATTTTCTTTGTCATTAGTTACTGGACCGCTATCAGAATCACAGATTGCTTATGTGTCACGAGAAACCCTTCAGGTAAGTAAGTGTGTATATTTCTGTTTGTACCTCAAATAGGCGGCACGGTGGCTAAGTGGGTAGCACTGTCGCCTCACAGCAAGAAGGTCCTGGGTTCGATCCCCAGGTAGGGCGGTCCGGGTCCTTTCTGTGTGGAGTTTGCATGTTCTCCCCGTGTCCGAGTGTGTTTCCTCCAGGTGCTCCGGTTTCCTCCAACAGTCCAAAGACATGCAAGTGAGGTGAATTGGAGACACGAAATTGTCCAAGACTGTGTTTGATATAACCCTGTGTACTGATGAATCTTGTGTAATGAGTAACTACCGATCCGGTCATGAATGTAACCAAAGTGTTAAAATCTTAATAAACAAACAAATTGTACCTCAAATACCAGTGATGTGACCAAAACAGCTAGAAGAAGAAGAATGCAAAGTGGGACCAAAGTGCAGGGTCAGCCATTGCACCGCCGAGAGAGTTAGGAGCCTTGCTTAAGGGCCCAAAAGTGGCTGTTTGGCAGAGCTCTACCCACTGAGCTCTTACCACTGTCGTAACCATCATTTAATTCCCGTGTTTTTTGCAGGGTTTGTATTACCTGCACGATAAAGGAAAGATGCACCGAGACATCAAGGTAATCCCAGCACTCACCTGCTATCTGTCTGACTGATGATGTGGATTAAATATGAATGTAACAGACAGGAATAGATTAATAAATGGATGGGCGGGTGAGATTATCTGGATTCTTATTTACGATTACAATAATTAGAAGGGGTGTCCCAGTATTTTTTCCCACATAGTGTATGTCTAATTGTAAGCTTGTGGGAAATTGTATCAGAAAGCCTCTTTATAAATAATTATTCTATTAATTATTATTGGTGTTATTATATTTTATAAACAGGCAGCCAATATTCTTTTAACGGACAGTGGATACGTCAAACTTGGTAATAAAACACTCTACATTTACTCTACATTTATGTTCTAAGTAATGTGCGTTTAAGCTGGTATCACTTTTGCACTTCTTATTCCTGTGTGAACCCCTTGGGTTTCATTTATTGTTAAGAGTTGAGGATAGTTAAGTAGGAGAATACATTCTAATGTTGTCTGAATCTTTACTATTAAATATAACTATAAAGACAGATCCATATTAAATTAACAGTGCAAAAAATTCAAGTGTCATTGAATGGTGTTATTTAGCCTTATAAAGCCTTATATTCTTGTGTATTACCTGATTTAGTAAAATAAATTTTATCTTTTTACAGCTGATTTTGGTGTTTCAGCTCAAATTACAGCCACTGTAGCCAAAAGGAAGTCCTTCATCGGGACGCCATACTGGTAAATGTTTTTCCTTGTTAAGTGAGCAAACACTAACTCACCTCTTCCCTTGACTGATCACTTTTATTAAAGGATCAATTATTGAAAACAGAATCAGATCCAGTGTTTAGCTTTAGTTTCACACAGTAGATTGATGTGACTGATGGTGGGTAAGTTGTTAGACGCCTGGGTAGATATTCATGAATAAATAGTTGGGTGGATCGGGTGATGGTTGGTTTACACAGGCGTGTCTCTGCAGGATGGCACCTGAGGTGGCCTGTGTGGAGCGGAAAGGAGGATATAACCATCTGTGTGATATCTGGGCTGTGGGCATCACAGCCATCGAGCTAGCTGAATTACAGCCGCCGATGTACGAGCTGCATCCCATGAGGTCAGTTCACCTTTTACAAGTACTGTAATGACTAGGTCATGTTCATTACAGTCTAACATCTGAGTACTAATCACATCCAATATCACATTAAATAGAATCAAAAAACAACAAACCAAACAAGAATGACACAACGTTCTGAGATAGCATCACAATTTAAGGTGATATTAAATGTGACATTACAGCATAACATCAAATATCACATCACAACGTTTTCTCTTTAAATATGAACATCACAATTTACCGTTTCATTAAAAATAACATCTCAAAAATATTACGTCACAATATTGATTAACAACACCGCACAATATATTATATGACATAACATTGTGACCTCACAATAAAACATTACTTCACAATATGACATATCAAATGGCATTACACTGTGACATCACAATAAAACATCACCTTACAGTATGACATATAAAAGACATCACATGGCATCACATTTAACATTATTGCATCCCAAGTTACCAGTACATTAAATATAAATTAATAGTATAAAATCACAACAATTAAAATATCACGTTTACATTGGATACAGTTAATCCAAGATAACGTTAAATGTATCATCACATTGTTACATACAGTAACATTAGATCAAAGCAGAAAATCACATGAAAACAAGAATGTAATCGCAGTGCATTACAATATAACATTTCATAAAATACATAATTAAACATTACCTTAAATAATATCAGATGTAATAAAATATTATAACTGGAGCAGTGCTTGACATTACAATTTATCATTAATCTAGCATCACTCACAGTTCACACAGTTACAGTGCTGTGTTGTAGCTACAACATTTAGAGTTCACTCTACCAGTATGTATTTCGTCATGATAAATAGAACACTTGTGTTTTCTAGTGCCCTGTTCCTGATGACGAAGAGCAACTTCCAGCCACCCAAACTGAAAGAGAAGCTGAAATGGTGAGAGATTAAATGATGAGAACCTTAAATCCTCATTATTTACATAAAACTGTAGTTTGGTCACGAAGGTATCAAGTCGGTTTAACACGTTCTGTAACAAATAATGCTTTTGTGTGAATCCCTGTACTGTGTTTTAAGGTCAACTAACTTCCACAATTTTGTCAAACTCGCGCTGACCAAAAACCCCAAGAAACGGCCCCCAGCCGACAAAATGCTGCAGGTAATTGTTAGAAATCTTCCATTATATTGTGTATCACAGTGCTTCAGGTCAAGTGACCACTGCCTACTTTTTGTGGCTGTGACCCAGACTCCGTACAGTTCGTGGTTCGGGACAAATCTTAATGTTGTGTATACTTGGACATGCCCTTAAATACAGATGTGTCTCTTTACTTAAGTCAACAATCACTCGCCTCGGCATCAGCTTTTCTGCGCATATAAACCAACATGGTATTTACTTAGTGTTTTACTACGTCTTTACATTTATTCTCAATTTTCCTCCCAATTTAGTCGTATCCAAATACCAGATCGTATTCACTAATTCTCATGCTGCTGACCTCCATTCAAGACTGAGGAGGACAATGACTAACGAACATGTACAGCAGCTTACCACTTCTTTTTCACTTGCATGAAGATCCGTATTGCACATGGAGAGTCACACACCGGCCTCCAGCCAGCAGAGGTCGTAATTACAGCAGTTATGAGAAATCACTTCTGGCACTAGCAGATCTGAGATTTGAATGCACAAGTTTGAGATGTCACTTTTACCCGTTGCGCCACCCGAGCATCATTAACTTTACAGTTTAACTCTGCGTTCCTAAGGTGGTTTACTAATTTTACTTACCATTTAGCCACTAGTATTCACTTATGAGGCCTAGATGGCATGGTGTTTGGCATAATGTTTGGGATGGTCCATGAGGTGACTACCATTTCTTATTTCATGCATTGCTGTGCAGTTCTGAATGTAGGCAGTTTTTGTTTAATGAAGTAGTCTGTAATAATCTAACAACGATATTGTGTGTTTTATTAGCACCCATTTGTGAGTCAGCCTCTGAATCGTGTGTTAGCTGTGGAGCTGCTGGCTAAAATGAACAATCCTGAACACTCTCACTACAATGGTCTGGAGGACGAGGAGCCGGAGTCTGAGGTGAGCAGTAAATAAAATACACAATACACACTGTGTACAGTTTCTGTATTGAAAAGGCAAATATTTTAACAGCTTTCCTGATTGTTAAATTCAGGTGTTTCAGCCACACAGGTCTAGTTTGATGAGTTTGGAGTAAAGGAAGTCCTGACCTCAGTCCACTCAAACACTGTTGGGTACTTTTATTGTTTTGGATTGAATTGGTCCTTTGATTGCAAACCTTACAAAGGCTTTTTGGATAGAAAGGGCACAAAGTGCCACAGACCCACTTTAAAATCGTGTGTAAGCCTTCCCAAAGAGTGGAGGTTGTTGTAATGTAGTCTTTTAGTATAAGTGTAAGATTATCTGTACGTAACCTGAAGGTGAGTCATGAAAGGGCTTAAATCCCATGTGTCAAATCCGGCCTGCCATGTCATTTTATGTGGCCCACGAGAGCTTAAAAGACATATGATTGTCTTAAAATACACTGTAAACTCGTACATAAACTGCATCTCCCACAATGCATGCCAATTTTGTGACCCCATCCCACCATTAGATGGCAGTGTTTCCACATCAGTGTTTAACTGAGATGGTTTTCCAACAAGTGATGTTGAGAAATATTTACAAATAATCCCAAAATGTACAAGAAGTCATGTACATTCATTGAAGCAGAAGGGGGTAATTTGATGAAAGATGGATAATAAAGTGAATACAAGTTTGTGCTTCGAGAAGAAAAACCGGTACGTCTCTTGTGTTATGAGGCCGTGTCTGTGGAGTACATTATAAATGTAGATATACATTATAAATATACAGTATAAATTTGGCATTTTGACACCAAACACAGAATTTGTCAACAAATTGTCCAATCACAGCAGGATATGTTACAATCGGCCCTTTGAGGGCCACCATAATGCAGATGTGGCTTAAGTACTATGTATTTTTTCTTGATTCTTTTGTGTTCTGTTTTCCTGTGCAGTTTAAAAACAGGCGTCTCTTTTTTCCATTGTGTAAAGGCTTTCAGTTTGCAGCAGCTCGTAGAAAGGTGTGTGTGTGTGCGTGTGTGTGTGCACCTGCATTGAGTAATCTGTGCATGCTCTGCATTATAGATCATGTGACTTGCAGTACTTTACGTATGGATTTTAAAACTCACTATGGTTAATGGACACATTTCATGGCAGTCCTGGGATTTCCATGTGGTTCCTGAAACCGTGTGTATATTTAGTTCTCTGAAAAAAAAATAGAAATTAACGACACATATGTATTGCTGACTACATATTCCAGACTCTCTTTGATTGCATTGTTTATCAGTCACAAAAGGGTGGAGCCAAATGCATCATACAAGCTCCAGCATTTTCACTAATTTACTAATATCTGCGAAAAAAATATATTATGGCTGTTTATTTTTACCTTGGCATGGTGGCTTGGTGGGTAGCACAGTTGCCTCACAGCAAGAAGGTCCTGGTTTCGATCCCCAGGCGGGGCGGTCCCTTCTGTGCAGAGTTTGCATGTTCTCCCTGTGTCTGTGTGAGTTTCCTCCGGGAGCTCCAGTTTCCTCCCACAGTCCAAAAACATGCAGTCAGGTTAATTGCCCTATAGGTGAATGGGTGTGAGAGTGTGTGTATGTGTGTCTGCCCTGCGATGGACTGGCGCCCAGTACAGGGTGTTACTGTGTGCCTTGCGCCTATTGAAAAGCTGGGATAGGCTCCAGCACACTGACCCTAATTGGATAAGCAGCTGGGCATTTGAACCCTTGATCCCAGCAGTAGTAGGCTAGCGTGTTTTACCGCAGTGCTACCCGAGTGCCTGAATCAGCTGTTTTCTAGGTGTTAGTTATAATATTCAAGTTGTGGTGAGTTGGGTTTGGTTTAGCTGTTCTTACACATAATGCTTTTCCTGAGTGTAAACATGAAGGTGTGAGAGATTGTCTTAACATCTAAGAATTGATATTAACTTTAAACTCTTAGTTGAAACACACACTGTTTGTTTTACAGCTTCTGGTCAACGTTCCTCAACGCATCCCGTCAAAGAAGCGAAACTCCCGGCAGGAGAGGACCCTGTCAGAGATCAACTGTAAGTGTGTGTGTGTGTTTCTATACTGTGCTTTACTGCAGCATGTGCACACTAATAATTTAGTCTTATATATTAAAAAAACACGTTTTTACACATTAAACTTTTGCTGTGCTGAAATGTGTGTTTGCTTTTAGTTGATCAGGTGAAATTTGATAGGCCTTTAAGAAAAGAGACAGAACCTCATCATGACCCAGTGAGTAACACACACACACACACACACACACACACACACACACACAGTTTTATTGGCTTAAAATTATATTAAAATTTTACATCTTATTAAGGCATTTTTATTTACAAACAACCTTATAACTTTCAAATAGAGTCAAATAACTTTGACTTTAATGTGTAATGTTTCAGAATCTGTGCTGGAAATAGATGACACTACTGGTGTGACCCCAGTGAAGCCCATGTGTATTTAACAGGTTTTTTTATGTGTTTATTAAACAGCTCGACACAGACGATTTTTTGGATTGTGTGGAAGAAATTTACTACACTGCGAGATCTAACCTGGTACTGTCTCTCTCTCTCTCTTTCTCTCTCTCTCTTTCTCTCTCTATCGTTTTGTCTTATTGATAGTTTCCTCCTGGCAGTGTACGCGGACGTTGTGCTGTGTGAGGGGAAATTTGATTTGTTAATCCGCAGTGGAAAATCAATGAGAATTTGCATGAGCTTTATACCCCCTTTCATCCCTTGGCACCCGTTTTAATTGCCGTCCTGTACATTAAGCCGCTTACTGACAGCAGGTGAAAATTTTCCTGTCGGACACAATTTGACACAATTATATAATGTTAGTGTGATGGTTATCGGTGTTTACAGTCTATAAAATACATAGGCACGTGATAAAGGTACTTAGTGTACTTTGTGACCACTGGGTGGCACTCTAAAGCATTATTTAATCAACCAACCCTCCTCCAATTATGCATGAAGTAAATACACTGTACATAGTAGTGATGCAAAACACGCAGTGATTGTGCTTTGCATATGTTAACATATAGAAATCAGAGAATGTGGCTAATCGACTATTCAGACATTTAAATATTAGTTATGTCTCTTAAACCGAACACTGTTTCATACCGATTGCATAGTTTTAAAGATTTTTACAATTTGAAATAGGACTTTTTCTGTGTCTTGTAGGAACTAAGTTTGGATTATGAAAAGGATCCCTCCACTAGTCATCTCCCTGGAGAGAAAAAGTAAGTTATTTAATTATTAAATCTTGTGATTATATTATTATTATTCCCACAGTCCAAGAACATGCAGTCAGGTTAATTGGAGACACCAAATTGCCCTATAGGTGAATGTGTGTGTGTGCCCTGCGATGGACTGGCGCCCCATCCAGGGTGTTACTGTGTGCCTTGCGCCCATTGAAAAGCTGGGATAGGCTCCAGCACACCCCCGCGACCCTAATTGGATAAGCGGTTAAGAAAGTGAGTGAGTGAGTGAATTCATCAGGATTTTGCCATAGCCCGTTCCCACTCAAACCCACTCAAACCCCCTGACTGTAGCTAGAGGTGAAATTAGTGTTCTAGGAGGTTCACACTAGGCTGTAATAAGGAACTGTGATGCTGACTGTTTTTGCCACACTTTATCAAGTGTACACTCTGCAAACTTGTCGTTTTAGCTTATTTGTTTTTATTATTTAAATTTACTTGCTGAGTGTTACTTGTAGGTCTGATGAGCAGAATGTATTATCTTAAATCGTAGCATATTCTGCAAAATTGAACAGTAAATGTCAAAAGCTAGGAGCATGCTGTAACTGCTATAAATACATTCAGATGTGCAGTATATATATATATATATATATATATATATATAGAGAGAGAGAGAGAGAGAGAGAGAGAGAGAGAGTGAGTTGACGTGCTTATGTTGTTTCTTTTTTCATTTTTTTTTGTTTCAGGTTTGAGAGAAAAATTCCACACACACACATACACACACACACACACACAGACACACACACTGCACACATGGCTTTTATTTTTATCTGCTAAATTTGTCAGTTAATTGGTGTCTGTTCCGAATGCCTTCCTGTCTGAATCATTTGGACTAAAATAGGTAGAAACACATGCTGGTAATGTGGCAGTTTTTAAAGCATGTGCTTCGGGCCTGTTTTCTATAAAATGCTTGATCAGAATCAGAATTAAGCCAGGTTTATCGTCAGGTCATGCCATCAGTCACAAAAAAAGTAATTGCAAGACCTTTATATAATAGTACTAATGGTATGACAGTGCTAGCTTAGCTGGTGAGGTATCGGATTGGCGATCGTGAGATCGTTGGTTAAAGCCCCACCACTGCCAGGTTGCAACTGTTGTGCCCCTGTTGTCAATTGGTTTGGATGAGGGCGTCTGCTAAATGTGTTTATTGTTATGGCTAGATAAACATGAAAATGCAAACACTTTGAAGCCTGTCTTCATGTCATAGAAAGAAGGGTCAGGATAACATACATATACACACACATACATACATACATACATACTTATGTAATTAAACTGCTATTTAAAAAAAAATCACTTGTTCAAGCAATAATACTTAATATAACATTGTCAGTGTTCAGCATTACTTCATTCTTCGTCGTCCCTCACTGGAGGATTTTAGTAGCAGTGGTCACACTGTGATTCGGATTTTTCTATTTGCATACAGTAATAATTAGAATAAAAAATTAGTGTTTTATGATTACAGTCAGAATACAGAAAAAATTGAATCACTTCTTGACGTCTTAATGATTCGCTTACAAGGAATTGGAGTTGCTCTTACTGTCACACACACTGAAATCGTCACATTTCTAAAGCTAGAATAACAGTGCAGTATGTTACTCTTGACTCATGGGATTTAAAGATCTGATTGCAGACAGGAATAAGCTTGGTTGTTTAAATATTTGTTTAAAGGAAGTATTAATTTACATGATTATATTACAGGAGTCTGTTAAAGTCTGTAGAAGAGGAGCTGCAGCAGAGGTACAAGGCACTGTCCTGTATTCACTTGCTTTTACTCTCTCTCTCTCTCTCTCTCTTTGCGTCTGTCTCTGATCAATATTTGATGTGTCCTGACCTTGCTTTTCTGCTCTTGCTGAGTAGACGGAAGGATTGGTTTCTTGGATGCAGATCAGCAGTGTCTTTCCTGCACTTTCTATCTCCTTCACTCTTTCAGTTTTACCTTGATGTTCATACTAAACATTTGTCTACATTATCAACTGTTCTAAAACCCCGGTGTGTACATGTATGTCGATTACGCGTAAGAAATCAGTGTTTGATTTGCCCTGGTAAGGTGTGAAACAAAAAAGGCATTAGATTTTAAAGTCAGTTGTGTTTGATAAAGTGCTGAGAATCTGAATTCTGAATCAGAATTGGAGTCAGTGTGAATCTGAGTTTATCCAAATTTAAATAGGGCTCAATCAGCATGAGCCAGCATCAGTGGCTGAATTCGAACCAGTCAGGGTTGAAATTAGTCAAGGGCTTAATCTGAATCATTTAACTAATCAGGATAATAACAGGGAGGAGTCAGAATAAGAATAAGTGAGCTGGTGTGGAGTAATGGTATGAGCCACACTGCTGAGTTCCGGGGGTTTGATTCCCGGGCTGGGATCACAAACGCAGGGGGTAGATGTCTAGTCATTGGGACACATATTGGTCCTTTAGTGCTGGTCCCAAGCCCAGATAAATAGAAGGGTTGTGTCAGGAAGGGCATTGGGTGTAAAAACAGTGCCAAATGAACTATGGGGACAAATGATGCAGCTGAAAGGAATCATCATCAATCAGAATTAGAATAGAAAGTATTGGAATTAAAAGCCAGTTTTTGAGTCCACCAGGTTATCCATCAGTCAGAAATCAGATTGGAATAAGTGTCAGTCAAACTTAAAATTAATAAGAATCTGGGAACAGTGTGTGTGCCTGTGGTTTTTTATGTCTGTCTCTCTCTGATCAGGGGACATGAGACACATTTGGAGGACAATAAAGAGGAGATGCATGTGGATAAAGTGCAAAAGTAAATGTCTCAGATGTTTTCCCTATCTGGATGTGTAGAACAGTTTACAGATAAACATGTGCACTTGAGGTCTTATGGATTTTCTGTTGTGTTTCAGTGTAACAGACTCCACCATCAAACCCACAGTGCCTCCACCACCGCCTCCTGAGGTAAAACAACACTTAACATGTATAAAGTTCACAAATACTTGTGGTGAGCATGTATGTTATATGGGCAAAAGCATATGTTTCAGCCACAACAATTACTAACAGGTGTAATAAATCATTTATATAAAGAAAATGATATGCTTATAACTTTGCAGCAACAGTTTAGGGAAGGGCATTTTCCTGTTCCAGCATGACTGTGCACCTGTGCACAAAGCAAGCTCTATAAAGACATGAAGAAAACTTCGATTTAAAGAGCCTCCACTGACAGTTCTGGAATAAACTTGGAGCATCTACTGAGGCTTTCTTGACCAACATCAGTGCCCAGCCATATAAAAGCTCTTTTGACTGAATGGGCACAAATTCCCTCAGAATTCCCTGTGAGAAACCTTCTCAGAGAATTGGCCGTTGTTACAGCTGAGAAGATCACATGGAGGTCACTCTGTTTTATTACAATTTGTTTTTAAAGTGGGATGTCCAACGAGCTCACAGTCAGGTGTCCAAATACTTTTGGCCATAAACACAGCAACTTAGGTTATTTGGTGTTCCATAATGACATGTGACTTTGTGTCATGTTCTCCTAATTTTTCAGTGCCCATTATACACATGGAACAGTGGTGTCTTTACCAAGGTCAGGAAGAAAATGCAAAGTGGCAACTCATGCTGAGATAACATTTGAGCATCAGATAAGATCCTAGAGCCACCAAAAAAGGCTGCCATGAATTAGAAACTGCTGATCATAGTTTGTCGCTGATCACACGGACAAAAGATTATTATTATTGATATTTTATGCCAGGCTGCAAAGCCTGTAAAATTCTGTGGACTAAGTTTGTCTCTTGATTGCAGGCCAGACCTGTAGATCACGATCATGCTTCGACAGAGCACAGTGAGAGTCCAGCTCCATGTCCGGTCAGCTTCTCATCCCACAACACCAGCACTACAGGTAATAATACTCAACAGTACAATGGATGCCCTTTAAATGGGCAGATGGGCACAAGCAGGGGCATCATTCACCCCATTTTTAAGGAACTTCATGTCCAGTGTTGCAAATGTAAGCGTTTCTTCTTCACGTGCCAACCCAGAAAATCCCTAAGGAACAAAATGCTGCAGGATGGTAACGCATGGAGTAAGAAATTTGTCGCGCTATTCATTTACTCCATCCACATGTTTTTCTCCACTCTCAATTAAGTTAGCATCCTTCATTTAATTAGCCCAGTCTTTAGCAGGTCAGCTCGTTTAATCAGTCTCTGATCATTCTACAGTTATCTTTGTCTGGACTTTATTTAATTAATCTTGTGCTTTCAGATTAGGGCTGGAAGTCACCAGGGATAAAAGCATCTGATAAATAAATAAATAAATGCCAGGTCTTTCGGCCTGGCGGATTAAAAGGGGAAATGACCGGAACATTCTGAGTCATTGTTCTGAGTTTAGTGTTTCAGGCCACAGGTCAGATTTGGAGTCACATGCTAACAGCTCCCCTGTTTGTTTAACACTGCGGTGGTGTTTGAAGGGGGTTCTAGATGTGTATGGGTGTAAATGATTAAGCAGTGTTCGTTCTACAGGAAATGATGTGAGTGACGTGAGTGCTGAGAGTGCATCTGGACCAGGGGACAAACAAGCCTCCGCCTCCTCGGTCACACCACGTCGAGACAAGAAGGACATTCCGGTAAGAATAGAGACACACCTGAAAGCTTATTTCTGTGTAGTTTCATTGATCTTTAAGCACCTCAGGATTGGGTATGATAAGGATTTGGGTTGTCTAGATCCCATTAAATTTCTTTGTTTAAACAGATCGATTTGCACAGATTTTAAGAAGATTAAAGATTAAAGAGAACAGGCTAAGAAGAGGAGTTTTCAAGTTGCTGCGACTCCCCATGGAAAGACATTAAAGCCCTGAATCCAAATACACTATGTAGACAAAAGTGTCACAACAGCTGCTAACAAATTATAAGCTTCCAACTTTGCAGGAACGGTTTAGGGAAGGCCCTGTCCTGTTCAAGCAGTGGACAGAGCAAGATCAATAAGGCATGAAGGACCGCTTGGGTTAAAGAGACTCCAGTGGCCTGCACAGAGCCCTGAAAGGTCACTCTATGGTCAGGTGTGTCAATACTTTAGCCATATAGTGTATATCGATCATAGAAGAGTAAATATGCCCATTTAATTTAAAATATATATTCATCACCTTTTGTCCCTGCTTGGGTGGTGCAGCGGTCTACTACGCTAGTCCAACAATGCCAAGAACCAGGTTCGAATCTCAGACTGTCATTAATTGTCGCCCTGTTCAATAATTTCCTTCGGGATAAATAAAGTATCTATCTATCTATCCTGCATTGCACCCAGTGTTTTTCAGAGTAACTGGACCAACTGTAACTTTGACCAGGGTAAAGCAATTAATAAAAATGAAATTGAAAAAGGAAAACCTGTGTACGTGATGCACATTGACACTGATCATTAAGAATCAGAGCTCAGCTCATACAGTTTATTGGCTAATAGTGTTTATTTTAAAACATGTTAAAGGATTGAAGTTGCTTTTTTACCTGGTCCTGTGTAAGTGAGAATTATGTTAAAAAACAAGGCTTTTTTTTGGTGACCCTAAAAAAAACATCTGTGGTACTGATGAGACGACAAAAAAACATTAGCAGGTATTTATATCCACAGGCTGGATGTGTGATACCTCCTCATTATTACTGAAGAGAATGCCTAATTAATTCTTAAGCTGTTGCTATTTTAATGGCTTCTTTGTTGAGTGTTTAAAGACGACTCACATTCAGTAGTGTCCTTAAAGGCTCTTAACAAAACACTTTTAGCAAAGAAGCAGCCTCAAATCTGCTTAACTTGCTTAACCATTGAGCCAAACGCATCTTCTAGATGTCCTGGACATTTATGTATAAGAGGCCAGTGAGCTTTACTGGACCAGTGTCACACTTAAGTGTTAATAAATGTTAAACAAGGTAATTAAAAAGTAAGAGTAATAAAAAATTGTGAACATAACGTTGTTTATCGAAGACTATTTTACAGACCAGTGATGTTTGTCCTTGCTTTTCATTTGTAAATTATGGTTAATAGAACAGATCTTAGGGTGGCTTGGTGGGTAGCAATGTTTCCCCCACAGCAAGAAGGTCCTGGGTTCGATCCCCAGGCGGGGCGGTCCGGGTCCTTTCTGTGTGGAGTTTGTTCTCCCCGTGTCTGCGTGGGTTTCCTCCGGGAGCTCCGGTTTCCTCCCACAGTCCAAAAACATGCAGTCAGGTTAATTGGAGACACTGAATTGCCCCGTAAGTGAATGTGTGTGTGTGTGTGTATTTGTGTGTCTGCCCTGCGATGGACTGGCGCTTTGTCCAGGGTGTTACTGTGTGCCTTGCGCCCATTGAAAAGCTGGGATAGGATCAGAAATGGATCAGAATCTGTGATGTTTATGTAATTAAATAATTAATACCAAAAGCTTTGTGTTATTCTTTTCTTTCTACAGAAACCCAGCAGTAATGGTCTTCCTCCGACTCCAAAAGTCCATGTAAGGCAGCAGTGATTAAGTAGCTTTTGTTAAAGCATTGTGGAGATGAAATAGATAAAAAGTGTGTTGTTTTTTCCACTGTGTGTGTGTGTGTGTGTGTTTAACAGATGGGGGCATGTTTCTCTAAAGTGTTTAATGGCTGTCCACTGAAGATCAACTGTGCTACATCCTGGATTAATCCAGATACCAGAGGTACCCCCATGTCTTCCCTTAAACTTCAGGAACTAAAACATGTTTGCACTTTTAAATACAGACCAAAGTGGATTTAAAATCACCGCATTTTATTTTACATAATGTCCCAGATTTTTCTTGATCGGAATCTTGGATTGGAACTGGGCTTGAAAGGATCTGCCATATAAATTGTGAAATGCAGCCCAAATCTAGCTGTGCAACTTGTAGGGATGTATACAAAAAGACTTGCAGCCTAAATCTCTGCTAATGTCTACATACAGACATGATTGGCTATGTCTGATTGGGGGATGGCCGAGGCCCCGCGATGGATTGGCATCCTGTCCGGATGTGTTACCGCATTGCACCCATTGATTCTGGGGAAGTCGGATCCACCACAACCCTGGCCAGGATGAAGCGGTGGTAAAACATGAAAATACCAGTCCATGACCCTGGATGTTTAACTATTCTTAGGACTTCTTTGGACTTTCATTTATTGCTGTGGGACCTACAGGGTCCCAGGTTAAACGGAATCAGTTCTTTTGTCTTGTAATTGATTGGAACCTTTGGTAACAAACCCCTAATTAAATGAAGAAGTCTTCAACACAGGTCCTTAATTACTGGACCCTGACATTGGCACTAAATAAGAGCAAAATGTAGAGTTACTCAGTTACGGTGGCTCCAACAGCACCTAGGGACACAATGCAAGGCAGTAACATTCAAACCTCTTACACATTTATTCATCCACTTTTATTTAGGGTAGATTTAGAGCAGCCAGTCCACCGTCTGCATGTTTTAGGAGGCTGTAGAAACTGGAAAATGCTAAAGAAAACATCTGGTTGAGTTGCTAGTCTGTGTGAAAGTGTGTTTCATGTGTCTTTTGCATTAATGATTTTTAGATCAGTACTTGATATTCGGAGCAGAGGAAGGAATCTACACATTAAACCTTAACGAACTTCACGAGACTTCCATGGATCAGGTGTGAACTCATGCTCAGACATGTAAAAAAGATAGCAAGTGTGTGTGCAAGAAAGTGTAATTTGATTTTACTTGTGCAGCTGTTTCCTCGGAGATGCACGTGGCTGTATGTGATGAACAACACCCTAATCTCCGTTTCTGGTAAATCTTGCTTGTATCATGTGTTTGTAGGTGTGTTCGTGTGTGTGGGCGCAATTAAGTACAAATATGTGAATTTTGCAGGCAAAGCATCTCAGCTGCACTCACACAGCCTGATGGGATTGTTCGGGCATGCGAGGCAGATGCAGAAGCTTCATGTTGCTATACCGACACACAGACTGCCGGATAGAATCATCCCCAGGTACCTGAAAGACAGAGACACACATCTACAGACGGGTCTGTCTGAAAACCTAGTGAGCTGCCTTGCTGCCTACTGCCTACCTGGGCAGCTGCCTAATTAGAGAGGATTCTAATAAGACATCAAACTCATAAGGCGGATTATTTAGATTATTATTTAGAGCACTACTTAGATGGCGATTATATCACCGCAGTTTTCGCATACTAAGCTAACACAGTTAGCCTCAGGCCATTCAAAGGAATAGGCTGAGACGACACAACCCGCTAGCATGCCAGCTAACGCCTCCATCTGTGTAAATTATCACTGACAAGCCTGAATTTGCAAATAAATGACACTTGTACACCATTATACTGTACAATAAAAACCACTGATGCTGGGATTGGCTTTACCGCTAAGAAAGCTTCCCTGTTATTTAGTCAGGTTATCCCTCAAAATTAAGGCACCTCAGTAGGCAGCATTTTAAGGCATCATAGAATTTAGACTTCTTCTCAGGAGAGTGTAGGATGACGTAAAATGCCGTCTATGTAGACAGCTCACTAGGTTTAAGACAGACCCAAAATCATGTAGAATCATGTATTTAATTAACTAAAACAGTACAAGCTTAGTGTATTTAATGTTTTACCTTATCAAACTATGCTGACTTGTTTTTAATAATTAAAGTCTGTATTAAGATGATATACGTGCCCATGGCACATGTACCCTGCACATTTGTTAGGGCACTATTAACACTGGAAGTTGTGCATGTACAGTAAGTATGCATTATGTGCACATCCATCTTTATTTATTTTAACATGACAACTCTAAGCCATACTATGCACAGTATATTAGCATGGCTGCATAATCAGAGAGTGCAAGGGCTAGACTGTCCTGCCTGCACTTTAGATCTGTTCTCTATTAAAAAAGGTCTGTTACTTTATTAAGTTCCAAATATGACAACAATGGCTCTATATGTAGACTTTTTTCATACCTGGTTTAGTTTAATTTTAACCCCCAAGCGATCATTAATGACAATTTACAAATTAATGCTTTCTGTAACCATATTGCTTTTTTCTTACAGGAAGTTCTCAGTGTCCAATAGGATTTCTGACACAAAGGGCTGTCAGAGGTGTTGTGTAGGTGAGCACTTCTCCTATAGCACACACCAATATCTGATGGTCTGTGCTCATTTTATGTTTAAAAATGTACTGTTTATCCAGACAGGAAAGGTTAGGTTGGTCTGTGTGTTTGTCTTGCAGTGAGGAACCCGTATACAGACCGTAAGTATCTGTGTGGGGCACTACAGAGCAGCGTGGTCCTGCTGGAGTGGGTCGAGCCCATGCAGAAGTTTATGCTGGTCAAGGTAAGTCGAGTTCTTTGTGTCTTGGGCTTTGATTGGTTTTCATTTATTACTCATCTCACTTTATTATTAGCACAGTAGTAACAAAGCAGACTTCCAGCTAACTTTAGGCATCCCAATACCAAGAAACACCTGCATTTGTGACACAACCTCAAACTCTTTATAATAGTAATTATGGTTCTGTCTGTGTGGAGACTTTAGAGTTTTCCCTGCCCAGTCCGCTGGAGGTGTTTGAGATGTTGGTGGTTCCCGAGCATCACTACCCGCTCATCTGCGTGGCTCTTAGTAAAGGTACAGAGTCCAGCCAGCTGGTGCGATTCGAAACTCTGAATCCAAGCTCCACCCCCCATTGGCTCCCTCAGTCCAGTAAGGTTTACACAGTTTATTCAGTCCTTTAATCTTTAACTCATGCCTTTCATCAGAGTTGTTTAGGAGTTGTTGTTTTTTTGCTTACTTAGATGCTTTGCAAATCTGTGCGAACCATGTGACCCAGCTGGAGAGAGACACCATTTTAGTTTGCCTCGACCGTGAGTTTCATATCTGACGACACATTTTTGTCACATTTTTAAAGCTGCATTAGATTAGCAGGGGTGGATAAAAATAAAATACATCAACTTGATGATTTATTGCAATTTTGTCTGATATAGTTTACATGAATTGATGTAAAAGTGTACCAAACAATAAAATGTGAATACAAACAGTCATTTATATATAAAAATACATGGACTTTTGCTCTACAGAAACTAAGTCTACAGAGTCAGAGACTGGAACACAGGAGCTTTACCACTTCATATGGTTTTAAAGGTGCTAGCAGACTTTAGGGAAATCCTATCTAAAGACATCCTGTGAATTATTAGTTAGGTTAAGGAGCAAGCATAATTTGCTATTTATAGATGTAGATGCCCTGTCTAAAGTGGTACAGAAGTTCCTGTACTCCTCCCAAGTGATCATTTTATGGGGGTGTGGATCAGTAACGTGCAGTACACTTCGACATAAGGATTTTAACAAATTGAATGAAAAAAAGTACATTTTTATTATCTAGAACAACAGGATTAAAGATGCTAGTGATAGTTTATAGTTTATATGTCAGCAGCTTCACTTGTCCAACAGGCAAAGAAAATGTAGTCCAGTTCCAAGATTTGCTTAAACTGGGCAGTTTAATGGCATTTACAAAAGTGTTATTAGAGATCATCACGAATAAAATTATTCCTCTTTCTCATTTTAATCAACTGCTTCATCCTGGTCAGGGTCACGACTGGTCTGGCTCCACCAGGAAACACTGGGCGTAAGGCAGGAACACCGTAGACAGGGCGCCAATCCATCGCAGGGCGCCGGCCACCCCTTCCTCACATATAGCAAATCATGTCTGTGTAGATGCCTGGCTGGCTGATAGTGTGGACTAGCGTAGTAGACCCCTGCACCACACTAGTGCCTCCGTTTAGACCCCATGTTTGCAATTAATACATTTATCTGAGATTTATCTGCGATTACGTTTGCATTATAGACAGTGTTTGGCGACATCTAGTGTCAGATTAGTGAAATTACCTGGCGTACATGCAGTAAAAACTTGTGAATTTTGCACCGTTTCTCATAAAAAACCGCTGATTTCACATAAAGAATCTGCCATCATGGAAAACCATTCAGGGAGCAGCTTAAGGCACTGACTGCTGAGCTTTTTTACTGTGCAATTACAGAATAAAAACAATAGTAATGACCACCAGTCCAGGTTTTCTATAATGTCTGTGCTTTCTTTTTCACAGGATGCATTAAAATCGTGAATCTTCAAGGTCAGTTAAAGTCCAGCAGGAAACTCTCAGCCGAGCTCACTTTTAACTTTCAGATCGAGTCGATTGGTAAGAACTTCTTTCAGTATTATTCAGGTTTTTTGCCAGGTAGCAGAGCTGAGATTCGAACCGAGGAGTTTGAGATGTCAGCTCTGGTGTGCTAGCGTGTTTTACCATTGTGCCACCTGAGCGCCCGTGATTTTTTATCTTTGGGTTAAGGTACTATGCATTTGGGGCTAACGTGCTAGCCCAGCACAGTGCTCTTAAGTTTAAATCACAGCTGTGCAGCAGTGACAACATCTGTCATCCGGGTGAAGTGCCAGCATGGGCGTGGCTGATCACAGATACCAGGACTGTACATGCTTACGTACATAAATACATTAACTACAGTGTTTCTTTTTGTCTCTCATAGTGTGTTTACAGGACAGCGTGTTGGCCTTTTGGAGGCATGGCATGCAGGGGCGAAGCTTTAAATCTAATGAGGTGAGTCGAATAGACTCCATCCCAAAATGCTTCAATTCATGACTAGGTGTCCGGCGACTTGAGGTGTGTATCTGATAACGCACTTGCTAATAATGCTTTTGTCACACAGGTCACACAGGAGATTTCAGACCACTCGAGGATATTCAGATTACTGGGATCAGACAGGTAACATCTACAACTGCAAACTGTTCGCCATGTTGAAGTTTTAGCTCATGACCGCTCTTCTGTTCCAACCTACATGTTGGTGTAATGCACCTGCAGAAACTCGTAGTTGTGAGCTGTATCCCAAATCACACACCTCTATACTACAGCCCCATTCGATAGAGTCTTAAGTCCCCAAACCTTACAGTGTAAATCTTACTTATTTTACCGCAGTTCCAGGTGATGACAGTCAGAGGCACCATCACAAACCACATGCTATTTTAATACACTTTTATATGATTATGGTTATGGGCTCTGCTCCAACAAGGGGCTTATTTTGCTAATCACATTTATGGGGTCTTTGCTATAAAGCACCTCCAGATATTTATGGGCCCTGTTCCCAAGCTTAGACTCCCTAGGTGGCACACAGTTAAGTATAGAAGCAGGTTTTATTTCACTGTGTGTTTGTGTGTGTGTGTGACAGAGTGGTGATTCTGGAGAGTCGGCCCACAGATAATCCCACAGCACACAGTAACCTGTACATTCTTGCCGGCCATGAGAACAGCTACTGAATGCAGAGCGTGATGGGAAACCGTTTCAGGTGTTGCGTGGAGGTCACAGAAGCAGCCTTGTGATGCAACTTCCAGTTGGGAGAATACTCTATGGGTTTACAGATGGAATGAGACTGGTTTTAACTACAATGACACTACACACCCTACATTATGCAAACAGAACCTTACACCCCACAGCAGCTTTTTATTATAATTATTTCTGAATTGATTTTTAACGAGCACTTATGCAGTTTTTCTAATAATTTATAAGCATAATCAGTTGATATTTGACAGATTCTAAGAAGTTAAGAAGGTTAATAATCATTGGAACTTATACACTCTAACTGCCACTAGCAATGGCCGTTAGATTTACAGTTTCATCTGCTGTATATTAAAACTGGAGATTTTTCTCCTGGTCTAGTTGTTTTCAATTCCCTTATTTTAGTTCCCTTGCTGCTTGCACCCCACCCTGTGTCCAGCAACCCACAGTGGTGGGTCCGGTACTACAGGAAAACACTGGGTGCAGGAATACACAGGATCATCTGGACTGGGTGTCAGTCCATTGCAAGACTTCGGTCACCCACTCCAGACACAGCCAATCATGTCTGTGTCGATGCCCGGCTGGCTGATAGCACTGCTGAGATATAAACCCGAATCCCAGCGGTGGTGGGCTAGCGTAATACACGGCTGCGTCGCTCGAGCATCCTAAATAGACCTAATGAAGGGCTGAATAATAAATTACATTTAATAAGAGCTAGAGTACAACCTATATAGTGTAGGGCTTGCACTATCACTACACACGTTTAGAATGTCGTCTATCAGTTACGTGCTGCCTTGTGTTTAATGTCATGTACATACAGTATACAATCTCCTCATTATATAAGTGATGTAAAGTGTGTGTATGGTACGGAAGTGTGTGTTACGTTTTCATTTACTCTGGTACTAACTTACATCTTAAAGCAATAATTTATCCATACCAAAAGATGAACCATTTACCATTTTAGTGCACAAGATTACCACACCAGACTACCAACACTTATTGTCTGAAGTTTAGCAGGCTAGTGTAGCTAACAAATAAAGAAAATTAGTAGCATCCTGCAACATCGTAATTTTAGGACCAAAAAAGCTGTAGAATTGATTGTCCATCTATAAAGTCTACTGATTGCCCGACCAGGCTGGTGGCACTGCTCAGATTTAGACCCAGGTCTCTGTGGTTTTGGGCGAGCACATCAGACCGCCACACCAGCCAAACGCCCAAACTGGTGCTGAATTTTAATAAAATAGTTTATAAACAGGTTGGGTAATATTTTAAATATCAGACAGTATCTTGGAACATTAAGTGTTTTGCCATCTTGGATTAACTGTGTATCGTTATGAAGTACTGACCCCTTAATGGTCAATACAGCAGAAAAGCATGATTATGTGAGGCAGTGTTATTTCACAGGGAACACACATGGATTGATGTATTTTTTATTACTTTAGCAATACAGTTTACAAAGTGCTAACCAGTAAAACCGAAGCTTATTGATGGTCTGCATTAGTTTAATGGGAGCGTGTGGATTTTTCTTTGGCCTGTAATGTTTATTGAAGGGCTTCACTGTGATGTGTTCGACTGTGTTTGAGAAAATCCAAGCTGAAGTGGCCTTTTCATCAGTGTAATTTTGTTTTAAGTCTTAATTTTAATCATTTAACTTGTTTACATGTTACAATGCCTCTTTATTTGCTCTTGTTAGTGTTGCTGCGCACACCAGTAAAGATTTGCACATTTTTACAATGTATGTGTAAGTGCGTGTTTGTACATTTCATTGTTCAGTGTTATGACGTAAAAAATTTTAACTATTATTGTTAAACATTTTATATTGTATTGTACTTTTAACTATTTTACAGGTATTTTAATTTTATCTGGATGTAAAAAAAACAGAATCAAGCATTTGCTCTTTATAATGTTTGCCTTTACAGATCTTTATACATTTGTCATGTTTCAACCACATGATTCATTAGAATGTGATAGAAAGTTTAACTTGGCATAATTTGTAATATTTTGACCTCACTACTGGCTTGTTAAATTAGCCAGCTGGCTTTGTTAGTGATGCTAATGCTACACCATCTAGATTGTGGGGTGGCTAAGCTAAACCAAAGCATTTACAGTATTTAAATCTAAAGCTAAATACTAAACACATCCACAAATCCACATTCTTCATCGTAAATCTTTGTGTTGTCTCAAATTGTAAATTTTCTCATCGAAATTTTAGTTTTTGCTACTTTTAAATGTATTGTTTTCTCCAGCTTTTGCATTTTTGTTCTGATTAATATAACGTCATTTCAAACACTAAAACATTTCTAAATTCTTATGGGGTAAAAACACACTACATTGTGATAGTATTGGAAATCTATAATCAGAACTGTGTGGGCTGGTGTCTTACTTGATGCTTGTAACGTTACAGAAGGTATGAACTTTAGCGTTCATAGTTTGCTTTGTATATATTGTTTAATAAAATATGTTCCATAAATGGCTTAATGGAATGTTTTATTGTGATCTGGATTTTTTTTCATTTTTTTTTTCAGAACACACAATCCATTTTTGCAGAAAAAAAAAAGCTTTGCCATTGATGTGACGTACCAGTATGAGTGAATTTATATATATAACTATCTACAGTGTAAGTAGGTTCTCTTATAAAGACTTTAACTGTACTAGTAATAGTGTTCATTTTTTAAAAATAAATATAGAATGTAGACTTGTAAAAATTATGGAAAATATATGAAAAGATCATTTTAGGACAGAAATATAAGTGGTAATGTATAATTACAAAATATGTGGAACAGGAGTGTAGAAATAAAAATATATATATAAATGTGGGACCATACTGGAAACACTTGTTGACTCTGTGACTTTTGTGCAAGAGAAAGCCACACATCAACCTCCATGCAGATTTCTCTGGGCTTAAGATCATCTCAAATGGACCGAAAGATAGTTGAAACTGTATGTTGTGGTCAATGAGGCAAAATTTCAGCTTTATTCTTGCAAAAATGGACACACTATGTTCTAACCAACCCAAAACACAAGAAGGACCACCCAGACAACAACTGTCATGGTATATGGGTGCATCAGTGCAAACGGCTTGGGTGACTTGCATATGTGTGAAGGTGTTGACCGAGTTGTATACTGGGATTTTAGAGAGACACTTGCTGCCCTCAAGGTGATGTCAAACTCAAACTTAGCTTTATTGGCATGACAAAATATGGACATTCGTATTGCCAGAGCTTAGTTACATATTTAGGAAATATAATTAAAAAATAAAGTTAAATAAAAATAAAAACAACAATACAGGTAATAGTACTAGAAAATATACAATATGTAAAAATTACAGATAAAAATGTAAGAGAAATAGTGCAAATGGTAAAAACAATTTAAGAAATAAAATGTAACAGTGACATGAACTAAATTTAAGCAGTAATAAGAACTAAAGTGTGTGTGTGTGTGTGTGTGTGTGTGTGCGCGCCTGTGTGTGTGTATGTGCCTGACTGGCCTGCCTGCAGTCCAGATTTGTCTATTATTGAAAGTGTATGGCACCCCCTGAAGAGCAGAAACGACCAGGGACTTTTGAGGGGCTAAACTATTGTACAATCAAGAATGTTTGTGTAGACAGATTATAGAAATAAAAGAGTTAAATGTGGGACACGTGATTTATTTATGTACACAAATTAATGTAGAGCAAAAATGTAGAAACATGACGTTTACAAATGATGGACTAAAATGTAGAAAACCGTTACCAATGGTAACTAATAATTAAAACGAATAAATAAATAACTTTAAGTGTTTCTTTCACTTCGGTGGTGTGAGTGAGGACACAAACAGCCCAGCAGTTAGTAGTAGTTGGTAGTTAATAGCAGTTAGTAGTTAGTAGTTAGTAGCCACTGTGAGGTAAATCTCAGCTCGGTCTCTGACCTGAACAGTCTGAAGTGTTTTTTATACTTTTATTTTGACAGGATTCCTCTCAGACCTGTAAGAGTTCATGTGTGCAGATGTGTGAGCAACATGGCGCTATCCAGTGTTTTTAAACCAGGACTTTTTAATAATAAAGTGGCAATAGTAACTGGGGGAGCGACTGGTATCGGAAAAGCGATCACATCCGAGCTGCTGCACCTGGGTATGTGTTTACATCTCTAAATCATCTCTAAATCATCACCTCATGTGTACAGGTCATTTACAAGCAGTTCTGTCAGTGAACTTCAACCTACACACACACACACACAGTGTTGTACTGACCTCACACACTCTGTGTTCATTTCTTATTTACAATAAATTGTTAAAAACAAAACCCGTTTAAAACATTTAAAACTACTTAACTGTGTCACTGCTGGGCTAAAAAAAAGTTAATGTGACTTACACTGAAGAGCCAAAACATTAGAACCACCTGTCAAAACAGCTCTGACAAGTCATGGACTCCACAAGACATCCAAACAGAAGTCCTAGAACATTACCAGCAGGTCCTGAGGTGGATCACCCTGGTACCATCTCCTTCATGTAATATTGGAGAAAAAAGGATTCTGTTGACCAGTCGACTTTCTTCTTGTTGGACAGCGGACAGGAGGAAGCATGGTCACTTTGACTGGTCTATTACTATGTCGCCGGTGGCTCAGTGGATAGCACTGTCACCTCACAGCAAGAAGGTCCTGAGTTTAATTCCCAGGTGGAGCAGTCTGGGTCCTTTCTGTGCAAAGTTTGCATGTTCTCCCTGTGTCTGCGTGGGTTTCCTCCAGGAGCTCCAGTTTTCTCCCACAGTCCAAAAACATGCAAGTGAGGTGAATTGGAGATACAAAATTGTCCAGGACTGATGAATCTTGTGTAACGAGTTTTGTAACCCGTCATGAATGTAACCAACATGATGTTAAAATCCTAATAAATAAATAAATATGACTATGTAGGCACGTAGACAGAAGGGTTTAATTCATGGTGTGTTGACACATTCACCTAATCACCAAAATTAAATGATCTGGATCTTAAACCACAGTAGCAGACGACACCGCCTTTATGTCCTCTGGCATCATTGAGCCCAACCACCTGCCGGCAGTTTGTGGCTGGTCCCTCCTCAGACCACTTTGTGGGTACTCACCACCTACTGTTTTGGCGATACTTTAACCCAGTCATCTGACCTTAACTACTTGGCCTTTCTAAATGAACCTCAGGTCCTTATGCTGATCGTACGTCCTGTGTTTAAGAACTACCCTTAGCCCAACATTTAATAAATCCCTGACCATGACAATCGGGCTGTGTTTTGTTGTAGAGAAACTTTAGTGGCCTGCATACAACACATTTGGCATAACCCAGAAGTTTGATTGTGAGAAAGGCCTTCTGAACATCAATGCCTGACCCCTCAAATGCCCAAATTTCCATAGACACTTCAAAATCTTATGGAAAGCCTTCCTAAAAAAAGTCGAGCTCCAGAGAGAGACCAAACCCATAATAATGCTCATGATTTTGTTAAGGGTCGTCCACATCATTTTAGCTATATAGTTTATGTTAGGTGTACCTAATAAAACATTCTTGGAAATAAAATGTGTGTTTGTGTTTGTGTGCGCTCTCAGGCTGCAATGTGGTGATTGCGTCACGGAAAGCGGAACGTCTGGAGGCTGCAGCAACCGAGCTCTCACAATTGATCGGCTCCTCAAATCCAGCCAGCGTGACTGCACTACGCTGTAACATCCGCCATGAAGAGGAGGTTACGTTTTAATCCTTTCTTCTGCTATTTTATTGCATTTTTAAGGCTGGTCCCGATCCAGTAGGGAGTACTTGTATCTGGGCTGACAGAGACCTAAAATACTGGATCAGTATTGAATCAGATTTGACATGTTCAGATGATCATGCGAATGTAGGTATTGTAATGGATTGGCATATTGTGAGCTGGTGTGGTGTAATAGTAATAGCCACAGTGCTGGTAACAGCAGTGTTGGAGTTCCTAGGGTTTTAATTCCGAGCTGGGGTCACAAATACATAATACACATATCAGTGCACCCTTAGTGCCGGCCCTAAGCCTGGATAAATAGAAGGACTGCCTCGGGAAGGGCACCTGGTGCAAATCAAATATGGGGATGAATGATACTGTTTGGCGAGCTCTAACGGCAGCAGCTAAAAGGAATTATTAGGACAGTTCTGACACTTAGTCACTTGATTTATTTCTGATTTATTTTTTTTCACTTAATCATTCGGACTTTACTACTAACAAACAGATGACTTGCTGGCTGAGTAACCCAGAATTCTTATTGTTTGTGATTGGTAGGTCAAGAATCTAGTAGCATCTACACTGAAGAAGTATGGGCGGATAGATTTTTTGGTTAATAATGGAGGAGGACAATTCAGCAGCCCTGCAGCCAACATGAGCCTAAAGGGCTGGAACGCCGTGATCGACACCAACCTCAATGGAACTTTCCTCTGCTGCAAGGAAGGTTTGTTACTGTATTCGACTTATCAATGATTTTTGTCATTTTGCTGACCTGAACACTCAGTAACACAATATGTCTTGTTCTGATTGGCTGAGATATAAAGTCCTTAGTTTCTTTCTATGGATGTGCCACCCTGACCATAAAGTACTTATCCATGAATGTGCATACTTGTACATAACAATACCTCAAAGCAAACTGGGATATTGTAAGAGAACGCTTCAGGCGGTTGTGGAAGTTGCTGTATAAATGAAAAGAGCAGTTTTGTTTGATGTGGTCACACTTAGTAACAAACAAGGAGGCTTTTTCTGGAACCTTTGTCTGATTTGTGGCCTTTGTTTCCTAGTGTACAGTGCGTGGATGAAGGATCATGGTGGTGTGATCGTTAATATCATCGCTGATATGTGGAAAGGGTTTCCAGGCATGGCGTAAGTAATGGTTCTTGGTTTTTGAAGTACTTTATGCTTGTGTGAGGTAATCAGCACATAATATAAAAGTAGATTTCCCCCCCCCCTTTTTGACCCTATCTCTCTTATTGCTGCTGCCAGCCTATTTTAAGGGCTGAGGCTGCCATGCACCCCTTCTGTCACATGCACTGATTGGCTTTTTTCACCTGTCAGGGGTGTGCGGAGATACACAATGCCATCCATGTGCAGGTGCCTCAGGTCAACAGAGGTCATAATTACCCCAGAGACTTGGAACCCTGTTTCAGCCAATTGTGGGTCTGTGTAGGTGCCTGGTTGGCTGATAGGAGAGATTTTTTTGTGTGTTTTTAGGGGTGGTTATTATTTTACTCCAGATGAAATAAGTGCTTATTTTCAGCCATTCCTTATTATTCAACTTTTAAAATCAAATAAACAAGGTGAAGGGTGTTACACCCTGATTGTGGTACTCGAGTGGTGCTAGTTCTTACGCACCATAATGATCGAATCCAGTAACGGTGTGTATAAACAACTGTATCAGACACACAGGTGCAGCCAGAGCCGCGGTGGAGAATCTGACCAAGAGTTTGGCCATCGAGTGGGCTAGCAGCGGAGTGCGCATCAACTCTGTCGCACCGGTGAGTTTCTTTGTACTCTTAAACAGATAATCCAAGTGTTATCCTGAAATGCACGTTAGTTCAACTATTGCAATATTTCCACAATAAAGATGTAAATCTTTGTAATATGCCTTTTGGATATGGACATACTGGCCACATTTACTGCACCTCACCTTACTAACAATAATTTCTGTGTACACGCTGTACAGATATGTACAGAAGTCTAACAATGCGTATGTTTTACGTGCAGGGAACCATCTTCTCCAAGACTGCAATGGAGAACTATAAAGAGCTCGGGCCATTGATCTTTGAGATGGCAGTGCCGTGCATCCCTGCAAAACGCCTGGGCTTTCCAGAGGAGGTGTGTGTGTTTGTGTGAGGATAAATGTAGGTTACATCACACCTAAGGTCTGCTTCTGTTTCATTTATTCATATGAATATATTAGCCCTGACCTCAGCCTCACTCAACAGCTTTGAAATGAACTGCAACATCAGTTGAGGCTTTTTTGACCAACAGTGCCCATCCATACAAATGCTTTTTTGATTGAATAGACACAAATTCCCACAAACATACATCAAAGACTTATGAGAAGCCTTCTCAGAAAAGTGGCTTTTGTTATACCTGAAAAATCACAAGGTCACTTTGTTTTAATAGTATTTGATTTTAAATGGGATTGGATGTCATGGTCACGTGTCCAAATACTTTTGACCATATAGTGTATTTGCATATCCTTTTATCTGTTTTTGATCTGTCGTTTATTGTCTTCATCAGATTTCTCCGGCCGTGTGCTTTCTTCTCTCTCCGGCCGCATCATTTATCTCAGGAGCCACTCTGAAAGTGGATGCAGGACAGAGCCTGTACAACTCGGTGTGGAAAATTCCAGGTACCCTCAGTAATCCATTCACTTGTATCACTGCTATGAGAGTGTTGTTTATTTTGATGGAAATATTTACTCTCTCTCAGATCACAGTGCGTGGCCTCAAGCCCCGGAAGGAGAGAACGCTCAGGCTCTGGAGAAAATCCTAAAGGAGCACAAATCAAAACTGTGATGCAGAACGTGCTGCGACACAGCTTTGCAGCCCCCGACATAATAAGGACTGATTTAGCCTCTTTAAGTGGCAGTGTGATTAAACATTTAAACCTTTAGTTTTTAATATCTACCTCTGTTTATATTTCTGACATTTTTAGACATTGCTCCATTACTCAGTGGATCAAGATGGGGAATTAACATCATGCAATGAACATAAATGGCTCCAATAAGAACTTGTATCTTGTTTTTTTATTTATTATTTTTTAAAGGCATTTATGGGTAGCATAATAGGTTCAAAATAGACAAACTTAAACAATCAGATTACATATGTGAGGTAGAATGGAGCCATGGGCCGTCAGATGCTATGCTATAGCACAATCTGAACCCAGGGCAACCCTAAATTCAACATTAAAGCACAAATTATTTAATTTATATCATGGATATTAAACCTCGATTTACAGTGAGTCTGGCTAGACACCTAGATTAAATAATTAGCAGATGTATCATTAGCGTTGGCTAGATTGTGTATCTGTGTTCATGCAGACAATGGAAGAGCCGTTAATCTCTTTTGCAGTTGATCATATTCATTAACGACTAACTAGGAGGCCATGCAGCAACATCAAATTACATGATGAAACTAAATACACCAAAAACCCACTGTAAACTTATAAAATAACTTAAATTCATAAAAAACAAGAACACTTTATTACACATTATGTAATTTATAAATATAAATCATTGTATTTTTACATTGCAAAGTATGAATTCATATATATACATATACTTTTTAAATGTTTAAGTCCATTTATGTAGACTTCCACCGAATGGCTGAGAACAGGGTGTGAATGATGTACAGTATTGTGGTGGCAGTGCAAAGCACCTGAAAAAAAGAAAATAGAAATATTAAATTTCTCCAATTCCAGTTCTCCAATTTCCTTTGTCCACAGATACACAGAGAGAGAGAGGGAGAGAGAGAGAGGGAGAATTACCACTGCAGCAACGTCCAGTCTGTAGATCTTTACGTCCAGCTGCTCAATCTGTCTGAGAACAGTGACTATGTAGGCGAGCAGGGATAGAGCACTCATATACAGCAGAGCAGCGGCCCCGTGATACAGTACGTCCTGCTCACACAGTCAAATACAGTACATGAGTCTGGTTTATTCAACTCTTAATAATAGACATATTCTGTGTTTCTATTTGTATTCTGTGTTTGTATCCGGGCTAGGGATCAGCACTAAGAGTGCACTGACACTGACTAGGCTGTTTCGGCCACACACCTTTCTGACATTAGCCAATCGTGTCCGTGCAGACGTCCGACCTGCCGATAGCACTGCTGAGATTTGAACCCCGGATCCATGGATGTCAGTAGTAGAGAGCTAGCATTCTTTACCACTGAGCCACCCTTTTTTTTTAACAATAATGATTTTTGCAAAGGACAATGCCCTCGTACGAGGCCTTAGCCCATAACAATAAAAATGTAAATAAATTAATAAATAAATAAAGATTTTAGATGTAGCATGTTAACGTTACGCTTCCCCACAGAACTCCAAAAAAAAAAAAAACAAGACTCAAAACAAAATCGTGCTCTAGTTAATAGGTGGTTTGGGACGGTACGTTATGACATTTTTGAGAACTTGGCCGAGTTGCGTAACTCATATTTATGTAAGAGTCTCTGATTCTGTACGTCTGCCTGTTGTTAAGGACTCACCGCAGCAACCCAAGTCTCATGGTTGCGATGAAGCCCACAGATAAAGGCCGTCATCCAGATGATCGAAAGAATGAAACAAAGGATTGAGATGAAAATGACGTAGGCCAGTGGCTCGGCGGGATCGACATTTGCACAAGCTATCAAAATCCACACTGCACCTCCACACACCTACACACACATACACAAGAGTGTAACTTAAATACGTGCATTAAGTTCCAACAGTCACATGTCACCTCGTGAATAAACCAAGAGCACCAACGTTCTAGTATTACACTAAGTGAGAGATTGCACAATAGTTGCCAGTAGGTGTGGCAGATAATAAAGGAACTGTGGGGGAAGGAGGTGCAGGCTTGTGTGTGTGTGGTGCACTGTCAAAAGTTTACCTACACCTGTAAGTGACATGTACACTATGAACCACTGTGTAAGTATTTGGATGCCTGACCATGAACTTGTTGGACATCCTAATTAAAAAACGAATGCTATTAAAATAGAGTGACCTCTCTGTGATCTTTTCAGCTATAACAAGAGCCACTCTTTTGAGAGGCTTCTCACAAGACTGATGTATGTAAGAGTTTGACAGCTGTGATAATCTACGGCTTAGGCGTGAACACCCCTTGCCCTCTCAGACATAGCCAATCATGTCTGTATGCAGAAACCCGACTGGACATCAGCACCACCTAGGATTTAAACCCTGGATTCCGGCAGGCAGTGGGCTAGCAAAATTTACCACTGCGCCACTGATGCGATCTGTTGTTAAACTGAACTTTAATTGCTTTATTATATTATTTATCCACCACAAGACTGGCAGATCATTTTGTTTATGTAATAAACAATTTGGCTGATGGTTGAGGTAAAGCAAAAGTACAGTGTATCACAAAAGTGAGTACACCCCTCACATTTCTGCAGATATTTAATTATATCTTTTCATGGGACAACACTGACAAAATGACACTTTGACACAATGAAAAGTAGTCTGTGTGCAGCTTATATAACAGTGTAAATTTATTCTTCCCTCAAAATAACTCAATATACAGCCATTAATGTCTAAACCACCGGCAACAAAAGTGAGTACACCCCTAAGAGACTACACCCCTAAATGTCCAAACTGAGCACTGCTTGTCATTTTCCCTCCAAAATGTCATGTGATTTGTTAGTGTTACTAGGTCTCAGGTGTGCATAGGGAGCAGGTGTGTTCAATTTAGTAGTACAGCTCTCACACTCTCTCATACTGGTCACTGAAAGTTCCAACATGGCACCTCATGGCAAAGAACTCTCTGAGGATCTTAAAAGACGAATTGTTGCGCTACATGAAGATGGCCAAGGCTACAAGAAGATTGCCAACACCCTGAAACTGAGCTGCAGCACAGTGGCCAAGATCATCCAGCGTTTTTAAAGAGCAGGGTCCACTCAGAAAAGACCTCGCGTTGGTCGTCCAAAGAAGCTGAGTGCATGTGCTCAGCGTCACATCCAACTGCTGTCTTTGAAAGATAGGCGCAGGAGTGCTGTCAGCATTGCTGCAGAGATTGAAAAGGTGGGGGGTCAGCCTGTCAGTGCTCAGACCATACACCGCACACTACATCAAATTGGTCTGCATGGCTGTCACCCCAGAAGGAAGCCTCTTCTGAAGTCTCTACACAAGAAAGCCCGCAAACAGTTTGCTGAAGACATGTCAACAAAGGACATGGATTACTGGAACCATGTCCTATGGTCTGATGAGACCAAGATTAATTTGTTTGGTTCAGATGGTCTCAAGCATGTGTGGCGGCAATCAGGTGAGGAGTACAAAGATAAGTGTGTCATGCCTACAGTCAAGCATGGTGGTGGGAATGCCATGGTCTGGGGCTGCATGAGTGCAGCAGGTGTTGGGGAGTTACATTTCATTGAGGGACACATGAACTCCAATATGTACTGTGAAATACTGAAGCAGAACATGATCCCCTCCCTGGGTGAACTGGGTCGCAGGGCAGTGTTCCAGCATGATAATGACCCCAAACACACCTCTAAGACGACCACTGCTTTATTGAAGAGGCTGAGGGTAAAGGTGATGGACTGGCCAAGCATGTCTCCAGACCTAAACCCAATAGAACATCTTTGGGGCATCCTCAAGCGGAAGGTGGAGGAGCGCAAAGTCTCGAATATCCGCCAGCTCCGTGATGTCGTCATGGAAGAGTGGAAAAGCATTCCAGTGGCAACCTGTGAAGCTCTGGTAAACTCCATGCCCAGGAGAGTTAAGGCAGTTCTGGGAAATAATGGTGGCCACACAAAATATTGACACTTCAGGAACTTTCACTAAGGGGTGTACTCACTTTTGTTGCCGGTGGTTTAGACATTAATGGCTGTATATTGAGTTATTTTGAGGGAAGAATAAATTTACACTGTTATATAAGCTGCACACAGACTACTTTTCATTGTGTCAAAGTGTCATTTTGTCAGTGTTGTCCCATGAAAAGATATACTTAAATATCTGCAGAAATGTGAGGGGTGTACTCACTTTTGTGATACACTGTACATCAGTCACTAAAGTATGATCGGCTAATTATTTTATTGAAGCAGAAGGATGTTGGGTTAGGATGTGGTTTTTTTTCGGTAGCACTCAACCCAGGATAAAACAGTAAGTGAATTTCTATCATTTATATACAAATGCTTATTTTATTATAAAAAGTAAATAACAATAAAACAACAATAAATGTGTTTACCACAACACACACACACGGCTAATAAAATTACTTTCTCTTGCCTGCGTACAAACATGTTAATAACAGAAAAACACAAGTTTATGTCTCACCAGTTCAGGCAGGAAGAGCACATCTGGAATGGAGCAGAAGATTTTGAAACCGCTCGGCAGAATCCTACCACTCTCCATGGTTCTGTGCTTATGTCTACACTTCCAACCACAACAGGTAAGAAAGATGGGTGTGCCAGAATGAGTAGTTGAAAAACCTGATCTCAAATCCTGATGTGTCATTTTTAGCCTTATTGACAAGCTCAGGGACAACACCCATGCCTATCTGATAAGGAACAGAGGATCATAAAAGGAGTTTCTTATCTAACCTTAACTGCTTGTTTTGTGAAATAAATAGTTGCCTGAGGGCACTGTGGTGAGGCGCAGTAGGTAGTGTGGGTGCTGCACAGCCCCAAGATCAAAACCTGTTCTTTAGTTCTTTAGTAACTGTGACTATGCATTAAGTTCTAGAGGGGTTTCCTCACACCATCCAAAAAAACATGAAGAAGATGGAGGGGCCACTCCGTCTAACTTGCCCTTGTTGGGTGGATTTTTCCCCATTCTTGCTTGATTTAACCCCTCAGCTGCCAAACAGTCCTGGGTATCCATTGTCATATATTGTACTTCATAATGCAGGCAGGCTAGTCCAACACCTGCGCTCTTCTATTATGATGCAACTTTGCTCAAACAAGGACATTGATTGAAAAGATGCCATCTAGACATCAATTGCTCCAAAATCTGTTTATACCCCTCAGCATTAATAGTGCCTTAACAGATGTGCACTAGCAAACCCCAATGCCATGACAGACACTGGCTTTGAACTTTGTGTGGTCAACAGCTGGGATGGTCCATTCAAACAAATTGAATGGGGGACTCATCAGACCACAGCACATATTTCTATTTTGTGTCAGTCTATCTCAGATAAGCTTGAGCCTGGAGAAGTCAGCTCAGTTTCTGGGTGCAGTTGATATGTGGCTTTCACTTTGTGTAGTTTGCATAGTCTGCATTGTTGGTGCAGTGACAAATTGACAAGTATTTTAACTGACAAGTATTCCAGAGCAGTGTTGCCAGATTGGGCGGATTTTATTCGAAGATGGCAGGGTCATTTCCACGTTTTAAAGTATCAAGACATTGCAAATAAAATTATTTCAAATGCCACTCATAATTTGTAATCACTGATATGTAATATATCAGCAGTAGTAGGCCATGTTTAACTGGTTTAATGTTGTTCAAACGCTGATCATCGGCTGTTTCTCGTGAGTATGTTTGGGCAGTTTTCCATGCATTTTGGCAATCTTTGAAATATGCAATCTGGCAACCCTGTTCCAGAGTTCATGTCCATGATGAAACATAAAATTTTATTACATTTATTTACTAATAAATGTAAATATTCAGTTCACTTTAACCCCAAAGAATCAGATCACTAACTTTTGGTAAGCTGGCTCAAATATACAGTATATTATAGGTAAACATAATATATAGGATCTGTTAGTGTTCCTATCAGTTGTTGATATGGCAGGAATGTTTTAGAATGGCACAGAAACTTTCCACCCACCCACCCACCATGTCTACAGTCTTGGTACTTCAACTCAAAAAATATATTTTTAAATGATTAAATCCCTAAAATAATTATACTACTTAATCAAAAGTGAATCATAGGATGCTGTTTAACTGTTTAATATAATAATTAGTTATACACATACACACACACACACACACACACACACACTTTTTGAGTTAGAATCTTTATTCAAAAGTTAAATTACTGCCTAGTTCACTTTTCACATAATGTTGAATGAATGCAACATAGAAATCTGAGCAAGAAAATGGATACATTATAGAAAATATTAAATAATCTCTTCTCTATTTAACCCACCAAACATTTGTATCTGTTTGTGCACACACAGTGTTCTGCTTCGATGCCGCTGGTTTAAAAGGACTTCCACCGGATGGCTGAGAAAATGGTGTGTATGACATAGAGCAGCGTGGCTATGAAGGAGAAGACCTAAAACACACAAACACACAAAAACTATTTCAGTATTCACACCTCTTGTATGTGTAAGAATAGCTCAAATCTAATGTTACACATTACCTCACCAACACCTTCATTAAGAAATAAAGAAAATGTATATCTACAAAGTGTTGCCAGCAATACAAAGACAGAGGGGACAGAGTAGTTTTAAATAGGCAGGGTTCTGATTGTGGGTTGTGAGAGCCTACAATTGCTGTACATCACTGCTCCCAGCGTTATTTACACTTGTATCGATTGTATGATTTATTATTCAAACCACTACTGCTAAATTTGGACATTTGGAGCTCAAAAAAGAGGGATATTCAAATAATAGAGATAAAGATAATCTATAGTGATAAAAAAAGTGTGTGAAACTGAGATACTGAGAACGTAAGTCATGTAGATGAAGCATTTGCTTTACCACTGCAGAGATGTCCAGTCTGTAAAACTTGTAATACTCTTGAGTTAGAATTGGTGAGTTGTTAAAGATAAATCCGATAACAACAGTGGTAAAGGCAAGCAGGACTGAAGCACTTAGATACAGCAAAGCGGCAAAACCGTGATACAACACATCCTACAAAAGAGATACACGTTTATACACACACATTTATGACTATATACAGTATAATATAGAAATAAAAATACATGTGATTAGTAGAAGGTCTGGATGCCCTAGCCCACCACAGCTGAGATCAGGGTTTGAATCTCAATAGTGCTACAGGCCAGCTGGGCATCTACCCAGACTAGATTGTCTGTGTCTGATGGGGGTGGGAGGCTTTACTGATTCCCTGCCGCAACCCAGCCCAGGATAAAGGGGTTAGTGAAAAGGAATTGAATTAAAATACAGCTGAGTTACAATACAGCTGACAACTGAAAGTAAAAATGGGTAAATGAGCAATGATTGATCTGTGTTGTGTATACGGGCCTGGGTGACCTAAGCTGACCGAGCTTAATATAGCAAAAGGAAAAAAGTATTATTTATGTATTATTAATGTATGAACGGCAAACACTTTAGTCGTGTGTGTGTGTGTGTGTGTGTGTACATGAGTAAATTTTTCTGTATAGGACTTACTGCACCAGCGCAGGAGCTGCGGCTCCCGTGAGCCCCACAGGAGAAGATCGACATCCAGATGAAGGTGAAAATGAAGCAAAACAGCGAGACGGCCATGACGTAGGCCTGAGGGTTATTGGGGTTGATGTACGTACATGCCACTAAAATCCACACCAGCCCACCAAACACCTGGACAAACACACAGCCATTAATTTGGTTAATTTTAAACTCAGTGTAATCTTCACAACACTGTAATCTCTGGGACCCCAAGGAAAAAGGCAGTAAAAATTTATATCAACAGAACACAAGGCTTAAACAAATAAACTTTGTCTTAAAAGTGTAGAGATGGTTGTTCTCCTCTAACAGAAGACTGGCCTTTTACCTTTTTAACATTTTACAAACCGTTTTCAGATTTTAATTTTAAAGTAATATGGACTTATTATTTTTTTAACTTCAGTGAAATAAAAAAAGAAAACTGCTTAGAGGTTTGTTACAGTTATCTGCAAAAATTAATCTTCTGTTCTTTGTTACAGTTTTTTGGTATAACTAACTAATTGGATCCACCATGACCCTGACCAGGATAAAATCATGGTAGAAAACAAAAACGACATGAAAAATGAAAATCAAATACCATGAACGTTGATGCCATGATAATCACACAACAAAAACCTTTTAAGATTATATCAAGATAGATAAGCATCATTATTATGATGAACTCCCTCATTCATATCTTCTCATACATTGGTAAATAAAAAAGCACAATAGTGAGTCTTACTAGTTCAGGCAGAAACAGTAGGTCTGGGAAGGAACAGCAGATAGATCCTCCACTCGGCAGAATCCCATCACTTGCCATTGCTCTGTATGTGTGTCTGCGTTTCGTATCTCAGCAGGTTTAAATGAGCAGGAATGGATGCTTCTGAATGGGTTTTAAAAGAAGGTGGAAAAACCAGATCCCTACTATGTTGACGTAACTGTGGCAAATGTTGCGTTAGCAAAAATGCATGTTTGTGGTGTCATGCTGCCCAACTCCTGCGAAACCTGATAGACAAGGTGTGGGACAACAGAACAGATGGTAAGGGGCACAATCGTGAATCTATTCATCTGCTATGACACAGACAACAATTACGTTAAGAATTCAATGTTACATACAGTCCTTACAGAAAATCACCCCACCCCTCAGAAATAGTCCATTTTTGTTATACTGTTGTACATCTTGATGATGACATATCTGTTTTATTGGCAATAAAAATACAAACCTCATTTACTAAAAAGTTTGGACAAGAATCTGTGATTTGTTTATTCTATTGAACCTTTTTTAAACTGGCAAACGTACAAAGAAAATACTTTTAATGTTTTGACTAACCAACCTTGATTGTATTTTGTAGACATAAGCATTTAAATTTTATGCCAGCAGCACAGTTGGGACAGGGCTAAAAGGCTCATTAGAATATTCTGGTTGCAGCATTCTGAAACATTTCCCAGCGTCTCTCGGAGTGGATCTTTCTGGTCCGCTAACATGATTTGGCATCTGATCCTTTTTATGCTGGATGCCCTTCCTGATGCACAGTAAGTGAGTGAGTTGGATTACAGGTGAGGTTATAATGACTGGATAAAAAGGAGGATCCAGAGGATTGTCAATAACTTAAATAAGAAAATTTCTTGACTCAAGAGTGCAAATAATTCAGGTCTTTTATCACCTTCTTTACATAATATTGTGAAAAGATTTAAGGTATCCAGACAAATCTCAGTCTGTGTAGGACAAGGGAGGAACCCACTGTTTTGCATCCCATGAGAAATCATTATGCTACTGTGATGAATAAATTTAAATGTGTTTAGGAGAACTTAGGAAAACTGTTGTTACTTAACACAGTCCACCTCTACAACAACAAAAAATGCAGCCACAATTTTTTTTATTTTTTTTGCAAAGAGAAAGCCATACATCACTTCTATACAGAAACCCTGCTAGGCCCAAGCTCATCTCAAATGGCTGGAAAGACAGTGGAAATGTATGCGGTGGTCTAATGAGTATACATTTCAGCTTGTTTTTGGGAAAACAGACATCGACCAAGGATGAAAAGGACCATCCAGACTGTTATCAGCGAATGGTGCAAAAGCCAACATCTGTCACGGGATGCGGAGATTTATAGACGCAGAGTGTGTGTGCTTGTCTGGCTTGTCTGGCTTGTCTCTAGACCAGATCTGTCTCCTCTTGTAACAAGCCAGAAGGAGCAAACAATCCTTGTGCAAAATTGCAACAATTAGTATCATAATTTTAATTGATGTCCCCATCCTAACTTTTTTGTTTGTCGCAGGATTCAAATTCTAAGTTTGTTTAAATGTACAAAATGGTCAGTAAAAACACTGGAAATCTTTTCTTCGAACATTTGTCAGTTAAATAAAGATTCAAAAGAATGAACAAATCACAGATCCTTACTCAGTACAAAACTATGTTCTCTTTTCTTCATCAGAGTTACATAATATAATTTATCAGACACCACACACGCGTACACACATTCACACCACACATACTAAACATACCATGATACCTTCATCCTGGAAGGGTTTAACTTAGACATACTCTAGTCAAGTCACTTAGATAAATATCACATGTTTATTCAAAAGCTCGAGTTTCAAGTTTAACCACTATTTACACAACAAAGAACTATTTCATCCACACCCAACTGCAAACCATGCGTAAATTCAAGCATTCAGACAATCTTTTTTAGACAAGAACACAAAGGTGCCACAGTCGCAGAGTCACATTCTTCACTCCATTTAGCATTCAGTAAAGTAGAAATGTCTAGGGGCATTAGAACCTCACTTCACAAGTTCACAGAATGGGTGTGGCATAAAATGTCACATCCACATTTGGCATTTAAAAGGTGGAAATAAGTCTGGAGGAAACTCACATACAGTGTATCACAAAAGTGAGTACACCCCTCACATTTCTGCAGATATTTAAGTATATCTTTTCATGGGACAACACTGACAAAATGACACTTTGACACAATGAAAAGTAGTCTGTGTGCAGCTTATATAACAGTGTAAATTTATTCTTCCCTCAAAATAACTCAATATACAGCCATTAATGTCTAAACCACCGGCAACAAAAGTGAGTACACCCCTTAGTGAAAGTTCCTGAAGTGTCAATATTTTGTGTGGCCACCATTATTTCCCAGAACTGCCTTAACTCTCCTGGGCATGGAGTTTACCAGAGCTTCACAGGTTGCCACTGGAATGCTTTTCCACTCCTCCATGATGACATCACGGAGCTGGCGGATATTCGAGACTTTGCGCTCCTCCACCTTCCGCTTGAGGATGCCCCAAAGATGTTCTATTGGGTTTAGGTCTGGAGACATGCTTGGCCAGTCCATCACCTTTACCCTCAGCCTCTTCAATAAAGCAGTGGTCGTCTTAGAGGTGTGTTTGGGGTCATTATCATGCTGGAACACTGCCCTGCGACCCAGTTTCCGGAGGGAGGGGATCATGCTCTGCTTCAGTATTTCACAGTACATATTGGAGTTCATGTGTCCCTCAATGAAATGTAACTCCCCAACACCTGCTGCACTCATGCAGCCCCAGACCATGGCATTCCCACCACCATGCTTGACTGTAGGCATGACACACTTATCTTTGTACTCCTCACCTGATTGCCGCCACACATGCTTGAGACCATCTGAACCAAACAAATTAATCTTGGTCTCATCAGACCATAGGACATGGTTCCAGTAATCCATGTCCTTTGTTGACATGTCTTCAGCAAACTGTTTGCGGGCTTTCTTGTGTAGAGACTTCAGAAGAGGCTTCCTTCTGGGGTGACAGCCATGCAGACCAATTTGATGTAGTGTGCGGCGTATGGTCTGAGCACTGACAGGCTGACCCCCCACCTTTTCAATCTCTGCAGCAATGCTGACAGCACTCCTGCGCCTATCTTTCAAAGACAGCAGTTGGATGTGACGCTGAGCACGTGCACTCAGCTTCTTTGGACGACCAACGCGAGGTCTGTTCTGAGTGGACCCTGCTCTTTTAAAACGCTGGATGATCTTGGCCACTGTGCTGCAGCTCAGTTTCAGGGTGTTGGCAATCTTCTTGAAGCCTTGGCCATCTTCATGTAGCGCAACAATTCGTCTTTTAAGATCCTCAGAGAGTTCTTTGCCATGAGGTGCCATGTTGGAACTTTCAGTGACCAGTATGAGAGAGTGTGAGAGCTGTACTACTAAATTGAACACACCTGCTCCCTATGCACACCTGAGACCTAGTAACACTAACAAATCACATGACATTTTGGAGGGAAAATGACAAGCAGTGCTCAATTTGGACATTTAGGGGTGTAGTCTCTTAGGGGTGTACTCACTTTTGTTGCCGGTGGTTTAGACATTAATGGCTGTATATTGAGTTATTTTGAGGGAAGAATAAATTTACACTGTTATATAAGCTGCACACAGACTACTTTTCATTGTGTCAAAGTGTCATTTTGTCAGTGTTGTCCCATGAAAAGATATACTTAAATATCTGCAGAAATGTGAGGGGTGTACTCACTTTTGTGATACACTGTATACACACAGAGAGATTAATGAACACTTTTTTTTTATCAATTCATCATTCACTGGATTTGACAGCTTAATATGTTGTACAGTGAAAAAATTCACATAAGAACACTGCAAACAGCCTAACTGAATAAGTTTGGCCTTGTATCATATTAAGTAGAGAGAATCACTACTGGAGAGAGAATCACTTTTGTATACACATCTACACACAATCTGCATAAACCATTACAACCTGGATATTTCAACATAATGCTTGTACTTCCACCTGGTGGTCATTATTCCAAATACATTTACTTATAACCAAAACAATCAACTTTAGACATTTACCTTGAAAAAGATTTTTGAAGAAAACATAGTTGTACAGGGAACACACTTCAACACGTGTTATTACTGTTTGTTGAAATGAACGCATTTGATTGGTTTTCATTTGATTGCATTTTCATCTACTGGTGTATCCTGGTCAGGGTTGCAGGAGGTTTAGTTCCACCAGGGAAAACTAAACCCAATGCAGAGGTTTGAATAATGCTGGGTTAGTGTAATAAATCACTGTGCCACCTAAATGCCCACAAATGTGCCATGAGCAAACGTTAAAGAACATTTATTTTGCCACCTCATTTGTGAATTTAACAAATAAATAAAAATTGTGCTCTTAAATTTACTTGTAGAAAATGTGTTAACTATGTTTTTGCTAAGAAAAATATAGTTGTATATTATTCTGAAGTGATTCCAAGGAAACTGGATCTCAAACTGAATAAAAGCAGTGGTGAATAAAACCTCCTTACTCCTCCATTTGTTCTATAGCAAGCAAACAACATATTAAATTATAGCACATAATATGTAAACCTATGTAAAATGTACTGAAATGTCAATTTAAACTCCCCAGTACATCTACCTGTACATTTGTTATTTATTTATTTTAGTACTTTATATTTTCAATATGTAATGGTACCTAGTCATCCATCGCCATGGCTGTTGCATTTCTATGTTTATTGTAATTACTTAATCATTTCTTCTACTTGAGTTTCAGTCCCTGCCACCCTTGTATGTTTTGTTTATTTTTTGTTTTTCTGTTTTATTTTATTGTTAATTTTTTCATGCATGAAGGTTGGTTTGTCAATACAGTGGCACCTTGTAACTCAACGTCCCCTAAACTCGTGAAAGCCCTTGAGAAGCATAAGAAAACAATAAAGAAGTAAAGGTAAAGTGCAGGTTTTATTGTTTTCTTTATTACATTTTAACTTCATTGTATTTCAGTGTTTATGTTGTATTTGTGTTCTTTTAGTGTATAAGCAGGGCTCTCAAGTCTCACGCAGTTCAACAAGCTCACACTGAGAAATGATGAACTTCGCCGCACAGAAATGACTATAACCTGTCCTACACACGAGTCAAAAAAAGGCTTGTTCGAGATGAACTGCGCCTCGCCTTGGTGGTCAGTGAGAGCTTAAACGACTGTATAGGCTTGTTCGAGATGAACTGCGCCTCGCCTTGGTGGTCAGTGAGAGCTTAAACGACTGTATAGGCTTGTTCGAGATGAACTGCGCCTCGCCTTGGTGGTCAGTGAGAGCTTAAACGACTGTATAGGCTTGTTCGAGATGAACTGCGCCTCGCCTTGGTGGTCAGTGAGAGCTTAAACGACTGTATAGGCTTGTTCGAGATGAACTGCGCCTCGCCTTGGTGGTCAGTGAGAGCTGCCGGTTGCAGTTGTGGGAGGAGGTTAAAAGAAAGCCGTCAAGTCGGACAGTCGCCACCTGCAACCCACGTGAGCTACAGCGGATCTCGCGGCGTTTGCGTTCTTCGTGGCTGATGAAGTGAATGCTGTAGAAATCGCTCTGCTTTTGCGTGAAATCGAACTAAACATTCTTGATCACTGAGCAGGTTAAACCCAGCGTTTGTTTTCCAAATCCATAGTGGTGAATATAGATGACCATAAAGTGTCAAACTAAGTTTCTGTAAAATCTGTAAATAAATATAGTTTTACTCATCATTCATTTATATTTACATTTACATTTTCAGCATTTAGCAGACGCCTTTATCCAAAGCGACTTACAGAATGAGCGGAACACGATGAGCAATTGAGGGTTAAGGGCCTTGCTCAGGGACCCAACAGTGGCAACTAGGTGGTGGCGGGGCTTTAACCGGCAACCTTCTGCTTACTAGTCCAGTACCTTAACCACTGGAGCTATCTCATTTATCTTGTAGATTGGTGAAAAAGAAAAGTTCTAACAAACATGTTATCAAACACATATTTATGTGATTGAATAGATTTAAATATTTGTCTACAACAATTTAAATGAATAGACCTAAACTAAGTAGCCTATTTTTCAAGACTGTCTATTGAAACATTTCACATGAAAACGTGTGAATACATAATTCCAAATATACGGTTTGTTCGAGGTAGAATTAGTGAATATGATAAAACAATGTACGTAAAAGTGTTCTAGAAATAATTAGATGGAAATTATAAAGTGCACTCAATCAGACCTTAATCATTATGTTTGTGTATATGGTAAACAGACTGCAATTATATTGTGTCAAAGTGGCTTAAAGTCCAAACTGTCTAATTATATTGTCTACGTAAGGACTTAATCACATTTACCCTTTTTTAGGCTTGTTCCAAAAATACAACATTTTGTAGAGGATGTTTTCCCCCTCTATAGTCTCTCAGAATTTAGGGGTCATTTCAGACATTCTGAAAGCAAAGTTTAGGAGACTCCGATGCCTGCACATGAGGAATGTCCAGTCCATCAGCTCAGCAGTGTCTGTTGCATTCTACACAGTGTTTGCTTGGAGCCAGTAGACCATGGTGATGATGTGCAGGATGAAGAGGATGATGAACAGCATTCACTACAACCTCACAACCAAGATGCAGTTCATTATAGAGACATAATAAAAAAAATGTTTTGTGTCATCTTTAACTTTATGCCCTTTGGAGATAATTTTATGTTCAACTTGCTTAACTGTTCACAGTAACAGTAATTTTAACCGGGGTGCCCAAATGCCACTGTATTTTATAGATGCATTGTTAAACAGTAAACTTCAGTATGCTCACCGATGTGCCCAGTATGAGTCACTAATGAATAATGTGGTTAATAAGTACACTGTACAATTGTGTAGAACTTTGTGCTTTTTCGAGCACTGACAAATCAGTTATTTAGGCATTGATGATGAATAGTGGCTGTGGTTTATTGAAGATGAATCTCTTGACACAATCATCTTCTGAACAAGATTGTTTTGTTCTTCCAGAACAGCTTACCTTCTGGCCTTGGTTCTTGTAAAGAAACATGACACCAAGCACATCCACACATTTTTATTTATGTAGCATATTTTAAAATGTTTACAAAGTTTACAAGGAAGAATGAAAAATAAATCAAAGTGTAATAGTGATAGAGTGTTATTAAAAACAGTTAAGATATAAAATATTACAGCAATTCAGATTGCTTTATATTAATAAAATTGAAATACAAGAACCATCAGAAGTTCTAGAAAAACATCAAGATAAAAAGATCTGTTACATTAAAGAAATATCAGGTAGCCTACTTGAGTCTTTTCATGATATGGAATGATAATTATAAAATATGTTGCAATTTGTACGAAAATAAACTGTCATGCTACTAGAAAGCATGATAGTATTTCGCACATATCAGGTCTTTTTATTTTTTTATTTTTTTATTATTTTTATTATTTAAAACAACATAACATACAGAACAATAAAAAAAGAATACAAATTCTCGTGGAGGATGTCATACCTATAAATTACAATCTAGGGGGTGCAAAATAATAATAATAAAAAAGAAAATAAGATAATTAAAAAAAAACAGAGGAACAAGCCATACAATAATACAATGAGAAACTTAAAACAGTAAAATATCAGGTCTTTAAGACAAATAAACTGAGATTTAGAATGAAACGAAACAACCGCCAGAGGATTCAGCGGAGCTTCTAGCCAATGAGGATTAAGCTCTGTCGTCATCAAGCCGTCTCTCAGGCAGCGCAGCCCGTGGAGAGCAACTGCAGGGACTGGTAGCCTAGTGGGTAGCGCTTTGGACTATCAATCGAAAGGTTGAGAGTTCAAATCCCAGCTCTGCCTTGCAGCCACTGTTGGGCCCTTGAGCAAGGCCCTTAACCCTCTCTGCTGACCCTGCGCTTTGACCCTAGCCTCCAAACAAGCTGGGATATGTGAAGAAAGAATTTCGTTGTACTGTACATCTGTATATGACAAATAAAGGCATTTTATTCTATTCTATCTTATCTCATCTTATTATGTAGTGAATACTTACACTCATGCAACCCATCCGTAACAGAAGTTAGTTTTTGCAGTTTTTGGTCCTTTTCACAGATTTTCTTACATGAGCTTAAGCTGAAATAACATAAGGTTCTTTCTTTAATGTGTTTCTGCGTAGAATTATTGTACAGCCTTTGTTTTGTGTATTAGTGTCAGGTACTCTCAAGCCCATGTGAGTATATTTATCACAACAGCATGATGGTTTCTCATGCAGTACTGCCTAAATGCTCAAAGATCCCACACATTTAACAATGGTTTCTGGCTTTGTCCTACACAGACTTCTCCGAACTCCCTTTTCATAATGTTATGCACAGCAGATGGTGAAATGCCTTAAGTATTTGCAGTTTTGCGCTAAGGAATGTTATTTTTGAACCATGTTTCAGGCACCAAGTTCAAAATCTGTTTATATTTACAAAATACAATCAAGTAAGTCAGGCAATTTGTATGTTTGCAAATACTGATTGTGCACTGAGGGCTTGTGTCTTAAATAAAGATAATATTGAAATGTCCACAAAATTTGGTTCTTTTTAGAACTCTTCACAGAAATATATTATTTTCCATTGTAAATGTCACTTGTATTTCAGATAATAATTAAGCTGATATAATTTCAGTTAACTTCAAAAAGTCAATGTTGTGTGAAACTAATTTACGTTTCTTTTAGTGGACATAACATTGTTAATCCTTTCAGATACCATGTCCAATTTTTTCTATGATTTGTGTAATCGGAGAGTGTCCTATCTATTTTATTTATTTTTTTACATTTCACATCAAGCATAGCTGACAACTAAAGAAATGACTTAAAGAAATTACATTTATAAAAATGTATTTTTTGTCTAGTAAATTCCACTTTATGGATGTAAAACATGTATTATTAGGTTATTGTAAACTGTATAACTGTAAACTATTTATTTCCTTCTCTGTCCATAAAGCTTATTTATAAAAAAAAAAAAAAAAAAAAAAACTGCAGGGACTGGTTTATACTGGTTCCGCCGCCTGCAGCCGCCCCGCTCTCGCGAGATTATAACCAGTCTGTCATCGTGACGCGCCGGTGGCGCCGACGCAAGTCGGACAAAAAAAACTAACCGGCATGCACCGTACCGAGCCAGGCGGCGATCGGTCTGCGCAGCGCCGGGTTAAGTCGAACAAGCCTTACGATTGTTGTGATGGTTCGAGTCGTTACAGAGACGCAGTTATAATTTAATGGGATTCCTGCGCCTTTAAGCCTTTAACTGTTGACATCGTAGTCATGGCAACTAACTTTGACCTTCGCTGAGAAGCCATGTGACTTTTACGGCAAAAGAACGCGGGTAGTAATGTAAACAATAAAAATAAATATAAATCATTATCTTGTAATATATTACCAAAGCATCGTCTGTAAGTAGTGGCATTTATATTCTCAGTTGTTTGTAAATGTTTAGTGAGTATATCACTGCGTTTTAGTTACAAATTTACCGTAATTAAATACCGTTACTATAGCAACTAGTATCTTTACACAAAATGCTAACTCCTTACCTCTATTTTACGTTTGGTTAAATCTCATATTGTACCAGATGTAACACTTGACTACAGCTGTGTGCTTTTACTGTATTAAGTTCTTTATTGTTTTTATTGTTTGTATTTTTACTTCATTCTGGTGCACACAGTGTATCACACAGCTGGGAAGCAAATAAAACCGACTGTATTCTGAACAGAGCTGTCTGTCTGTCTGTCTGTCTGTCTGTCTAGCTGAGCAAGGGGGATAAACTATTAGTGAGGGCAGAACAATTGTCTTAAAATACACTGTAAAATCCTACATTAACTGCATCTCTCAGAATGCAGGCTGATTTTGTGACCTGCAAAGTGATGTAGATGATGTTAAGAAATATTTACACATGATCCCAAAATGAAGATAAGTAAGAAAATTAAGCAGAAGGAGAAAATGTAATGAAAATGAAAACAAGTTTGTGCTTCAGGAAGAGAAAACGGTGCGTCTCTTGTGTCTCTTGGGGGGTTCTTTAAATTGGACCGTCAAATTGGTGCAGTAGTCAAATCCAGCTTTTTCCACTTGAGGCAGCTGGCAAAGGTGAAGTCAATCCTTTCACATGAGCACTTTCAAACAGTGATCCATGCCTTCATCACATCTCGGCTGGACTACTGTAATGCACTTTATTTTGGAGTCAGCCAGTCCTCCCTCAAACGTCTCCAGTTAGTGCAAAATGCTGCGGCCCGACTTTTAATGGGATCACGTAAGAGAGAGCATATAACCCCCATTCTGGCCTCCCTCCATTGGCTGCCCGTGCATTTCAGAGTACATTTTAAGATTCTGTTGTTTGTTTTTAAATCTTTAAATGGACTTGCCCCGCCTTACCTCGCTGAACTGCTCCATCCCCACACTTCTGCTCGGTGCCTCAGGTCAGCTGATCAGCTGCTCCTGGAGGTACCAAGGTCAAAGCGTAAGCTCAGAGGGGATAGAGCTTTTTCAATCGCTGCCCCTAAATTATGGAACAACCTACCACTCCATATTAGACAGGCCTCTTCACTGGCTATTTTTAAAACTAGTCTTAAAACCCATTTTTATTCCTTGGCTTTCAATCCAGCATGAGACTTCTCATTGTTTCTAGTGTTTGTTTTATGTTTTATAATTATCTATGTACAGCACTTTGTCACAGCTGTTGTTGTTTTTAAAGTGCTCTATAAATAAAGTTGAGTTGAGTTGAGTTGAGTTCTCGGGGTTGTCAGAGGTTGTTCTGTCGATGTCCCATTTTTTTTTCCGGGGGGGAGGGGGGGTGCGGTCAGTATTACCTGATGATCCTGACGGTTCTCTTCCACCTTTTTTTTTTGTAATGAACTTTATTGAACAACAAATATATTACAAGAGAATACATCAATCACAGCCAAGATGTAACAGATGTAACATACACAATGAACATTAGACAATTATTAACTAAAAATTGCTCGAGGTTATAGAAATACAAATAAAATAAACTATCAATAAAATTTGCTAAAGCAGAAATTTATAGATAATACCATTTAATGATGTTCTAAAATTACCTTAAGGGATAGAGAAGTTTTCTAACAGTGTTAAAGTACGTCTTGCCTTCACATTTTTACAGCGTTTTAACGAATTAATGTACGATATAAAGGATGCCTTAAAAGTGTTGAAGTTTGGTCTATTATTCATAAATTTACAACAATTAATGTGATATTTGGATAATATTAAGAGAATGTTGACAATATCAGTCTCATCTGAATTCAATGTCACTTTTAGTTATTCCAAATAGAATAAATTCAGTTTTCAATTTAAAGTTATAGCTAATTTTTCTATTAATAAAATTATTTAAATCAGTCCACAAAAATGAGCAAAATGAACAATCCCAAAATAAGTGAGTAAGGGATTCTTCATATTTGTGACAAAATGAACATTCAGTATTTATATCTTTTTTAAATTTAGCAATAGTTTTATTGATAGGGTAACATCTATGCAGAATCCTGAGAGTTACTTCCCTTACCTTATCTGTGATTAAAAAATGATTTGGTAAAAGCCATGTTATTTTCCAATCTATATCATAATAAAGTTATTCCTGAAGAATACTGCAGCAGTTTATATATGATATTCCTTTGAACAATGTTCCTAATACATAGGTTAGGTTCTCCTCCACCTCCAGCACAGAGCATAGGTTAGGTTCTCCTCCACCTCCAGCACAGAGCATAGGTTAGGTTCTCCTCCACCTCCAGCACAGAGCATAGGTTAGGTTCTCCTCCACCTCCAGCACAGAGCATAGGTTAGGTTCTCCTCCACCTCCAGCACAGAGCATAGGTTAGGTTCTCCTCCACCTCCAGCACAGAGCATAGGTTAGGTTCTCCTCCACCACAGAGCATAGGTTAGGTTCTCCTCCACCTCCAGCACAGAGCATAGGTTAGGTTCTCCTCCACCTCCAGCACAGAGCATAGGTTAGGTTCTCCTCCACCTCCAGCACAGAGCATAGGTTAGGTTCTCCTCCACCTCCAGCACAGAGCATAGGTTAGGTTCTCCTCCACCTCCAGCACAGAGCATAGGTTAGGTTCTCCTCCACCTCCAGCACAGAGCATAGGTTAGGTTCTCCTCCACCTCCAGCACAGAGCATAGGTTAGGTTCTCCTCCACCACAGAGCATAGGTTAGGTTCTCCTCCACCTCCAGCACAGAGCATAGGTTAGGTTCTCCTCCACCTCCAGCACAGAGCATAGGTTAGGTTCTCCTCCACCTCCAGCACAGAGCATAGGTTAGGTTCTCCTCCACCTCCAGCACAGAGCATAGGTCAGGTCCACTGCGCATTCATGGAACGCGTGCTTGCAGCCGAAATCTATTTCAGACCTCACCCAGCAACAAGAAATTCTATCTTCTGATTGGCTGAGAAATTCTATTTTTCGGATTGGCCGATAGATTCAAGACAGCGGTATGACGCAGAGTAGTCTGCCTTTAGGCTTGTTCGACTTAACCCGGCGCTGCGCAGACCGATCGCCGCCTGGCTCGGTACGGTGCATGCCGGTTAGTTTTTTTTGTCCGACTTGCGTCGCCGCCACCGTAAATTGCTTTAATATTTTATATCTTAACTGTTTTAATACCACTATCACTATTACACTTTGATTTATTTTTCATTATTCTCTGTAAACTTTGTAAACATTTTAAAATATGCTACATAAATAAAAATGTGTGGATGAGCTTGGTGTCATGTTTCTTTACAAGAACCAAGGCCAGAAGGTAAGCTGTTCTGGAAGAACAAAACAATGTGTTGTTCAGAAGATGATTGTGTTAAGAGATTCATCTTCAATAAACCACAGCCACTATTCATCATCAATGCCTAAATAACTGATTTGTCAGTGCTCGAAGAAGCACAAAGTTCTACACAATTGTACAATGTACATATTAACCACATTATTCATTAGTGACTCATACTGGGCACATTGGTTTAACAATGCATCTATAAAATACAGTGGAATGCGAACATTTGGGCACCCCAGTCAAAATTACTGTTACTGTGAACAGTTAAGCAAGTTGAAGATAAAATTATCTCCAAAAGGCATGAAGTTAAAGATGACACAAAAACATTTTTTTTATTATGTCTCTATAATGAACTGCATCTTGGTTGTGAGGTTGTAGTGAATGCTGTTCATCATCCTCTTCATCCTGCACATCATCGCCATGGTCTCCTGGCTCCAAGCAAACACTGTGTAGAATGCAACAGACACTGCTGAGCTGATGGACTGGACATTCCTCATGTGCAGGCATCAGAGTCTCCTAAACTTTGCCGAAGGCATGCTCAATGACCACACGGCCAGTGTTTAGTTTTCTATTAAAGCGCTTCTGCCTAGCTGTCAAGTGCCCATTATCTCTGTAAGGCGTCATCAGTTGGGGCAATAGAGGGTAGGCTGAATCCCCAATTATATACATCCCTTGTGGGACCAGGGACAGGGGATCTTCTTCTAAAAGACAAGAAACCTCTGTGAGGCGAAAGGCTCTGGCATCATGCCAGCTACCAGGATGACCCACGCTGATGTGGGTGAACTGCCGGTGACTGTCACAAAATCCAGTGAGAATGATAGAATAGAACTGTTTCCTGTTAAAATATGCCAGGGGGTTGTCACAGTGTGGCTTCTGAATATGAATGTGGCATCCATCTACTGCACAGATAGTGTTTGGAAATCCAGCTGCTTGAAAGCCTAACAAAGAATTGTGCAGGATTTGTCCTAAAGGCCAGGAAATGTGGTGTGCCATGTGTGTATTTACCAGAGTACAAAACTCATGGAGATGTTTGGCAAGAGTGGATTTTGTGATATTGAATCTGTCTGAAATACCCCTATATGACTCCTGGTTCGACAGTGTCCATAGACAGGCTAGGACACTCTTTGTCAGTGGCAATTTTGTCTGCTGTGGATTCATATAGACAGGGCCAATGGTGCTTATAAGATCCTACATAGTAAGTGAGAGAAAAGAAGGTTATCATATCGTACCTCCACTTGTCCTTTGGAGAGTCTGAAATGACCCCTAAATTCTGAGAGACTATAGAGGGGGAAAACATCCTCTACAAAATGTTGTATTTTTGGAACAAGCCTAAAAAAGGGTAAATGTGATTAAGTCCTTACGTAGACAATATAATTAGACAGTTTGGACTTTAAGCCACTTTGACACAATATAATTGCAGTCTGTTTACCATATACACAAACATAATGATTAAGGTCTGATTGAGTGCACTTTATAATTTCCATCTAATTATTTCTAGAACACTTTTACGTACATTGTTTATCATATTCACTAATTCTACCTCGAACAAACCGTATATTTGGAATTATGTATTCACACGTTTTCATGTGAAATGTTTCAATAGACAGTCTTGAAAAATAGGCTACTTAGTTTAGGTCTATTCATTTAAATTGTTGTAGACAAATATTTAAATCTATTCAATCACATAAATATGTGTTTGATAACATGTTTGTTAGAACTTTTCTTTTTCACCAATCTACAAGATAAATGAGATAGCTCCAGTGGTTAAGGTACTGGACTAGTAAGCAGAAGGTTGCCGGTTAAAGCCCCGCCACCACCTAGTTGCCACTGTTGGGTCCCTGAGCAAGGCCCTTAACCCTCAATTGCTCATCGTGTTCCGCTCATTCTGTAAGTCGCTTTGGATAAAGGCGTCTGCTAAATGCTGAAAATGTAAATGTAAATATAAATGAATGATGAGTAAAACTATATTTATTTACAGATTTTACAGAAACTTAGTTTGACACTTTATGGTCATCTATATTCACCACTATGGATTTGGAAAACAAACGCTGGGTTTAACCTGCTCAGTGATCAAGAATGTTTAGTTCGATTTCACGCAAAAGCAGAGCGATTTCTACAGCATCCACTTCATCAGCCACGAAGAACGCAAACGCCGCGAGATCCGCTGTAGCTCACGTGGGTTGCAGGCGGCGACTGTCCGACTTGACGGCTTTCTTTTAACCTCCTCCCACAACTGCAACCGGCAGCTCTCACTGACCACCAAGGCGAGGCGCAGTTCATCTCGAACAAGCCTATACAGTCGTTTAAGCTCTCACTGACCACCAAGGCGAGGCGCAGTTCATCTCGAACAAGCCTATACAGTCGTTTAAGCTCTCACTGACCACCAAGGCGAGGCGCAGTTCATCTCGAACAAGCCTATACAGTCGTTTAAGCTCTCGCGGGCCACATCAAATGACGTGGCGGGCCGTGAGTTTGACACCCCTGCTTTAGAGGGGTTTTGGGTGCTGTTCAGTCTGCAACACAAGCTAGATCACTCCTACACTAAGCATTCCCAGACCAACTACGTCCTTTTATTATACTTAAACTCAAATGCTACCAAACGATGTGTTTAAAGATTTAAAAGTCTCTTTATTGTGATTGTTTACATTGGTGTGTTTACTTTCCCATGGACGCGGCCATGTTTCCGTGACGTCACTCGGTCGCCATGTGTAGACGGGAAAACAGCAGAACTTATGGTGAGTGGAAATAAATACTAATACTTTACAGATAAACAGTAATTACGCTGATCTGCTATAGTTATTCGAGTTTAATTTCTATTTGCGGTTATTTAGTGAACGGTAGGGTTACTGATCAGCTCAGACAGTGTTAAATACCTCATAAGTGGGAGTAGTGGATCACAGAATAGCGGATGTGAGGAAATATTATAAGAGTATAATAACGGCACTGACTCTGTTCCTGTGATGCTCAATTATATAATTTAATCTGGATTCTTCTATCAGAGCATCTAAAATAAAGAATCTGAAATACACAATCTTCCCAGATCATGCAGGCTTTGCTCATGATGGACTTTGCTCTCTCAACACAGCATTTTAAATAGGATTGAGTCAGAGCTGGGGATAGAAATATCCAGATTTGTGGGTTTTTTGTGTTACACATGTTAAATCATTCCCCTGCTGGTAAATCCTACAGCAGCTCAGTTTTAGATTATTATCAAATGCACTCAGATTTGTATTGAAAACACCTGGTACTTAATTAAGTCTATGAGGCCACATGTTTTATCCAAAGTTCCAAAGCATCTGGATGAAAAACATTAAACCTACACACAATACTTTGCAATGAGTATTAGTTAAACCATTCTTTTTATTATAGAAAAGCATTTTATTCATTCATTTATATATTGTCTTATTCGCTTATCCAATCAGGGTCGCTGGGGGTGCTGGTGCCCAGCTCCCCAACGGCAGGGGCGGAGCCAGGGGGTGGCCAGTGGTGGTGATAAATGAATCTTCGGCCACCCCTCCGGCCCCCCCATCACCGGCAACTTTTTTTGCGGAAGCATTTCTGCACGCAGGTGTTCTCACAGGGACGCAATTCAACAGCGCACCTCAAAGAAGTAGTTCTCCACCAAAACAGTGCAGTAATACACGACATAAATGTCAACCACCAACACAATTACAGAAGAAGTATTACTTAGTGCTACTAGTACTACTATTACTATTTAGTAGTATTTGTGGCGAGCTACGAGTAAAGGCGCAACCGGGCTCTGCGCGTTCCAGTGTTGCCAGATTGGGCGGTTATCATCCTAATTGGGCGGATTTTGTTGGAAAACAATTTAATAGCAGTTAAATAACACTTCTATTTAAAAGAATATATTCCGTTTTAAGAAGCTCCAGCATTGTAGAAGGCTATTAAAAGTAAAGTCTATTTTTAATGCTGATTTGGCTTAATAGTGTTGGTCAGTCTGTATCATATTCTTGAAAGAAAATTAAAATTTGTTTTCCATTTACATTACATTTACATTTTCAGCATTTAGCAGACGCTTTTATCCAAAGCGACTTACACAATGAGCAATTGAGGGTTAAGGGCCTTGCTTAGGGACCCAACAGTGGCAACTTGGTGGTGGCGGGGCTTGAACCGGGAACCTTCAGCTTACTAGTCCAGTACCTTAACCACCGAGCTATCACTGGCCATGCATTCACACTAGCATGTTCTGGTGTTCAAATGAGTCTCATCATTACACACAAGTTGGCAGCCAAATGATAAAGTATTGCAAAGGAATATCTTTGAAATTCTTCCTCATAACGTTAAGGTTATAGGCTATATTCTGGTTTTTCACTTGTCAGAGAAAATGAAGAGAGGAAAAAAAGCTTATTATTCTTCGTGATGTAATTCTACATGGCACTTACTGCCTGTATAGGTAAATGAGTGAGTGACCACATAAAAAAAGTTATCAGTTTCTGTGCCACCCCTGTGTGAGCAATGGTCTCAGTCTGGCCACCCCTATGAAAATTGTCTGGCTCCGCCACTGCCCAACGGGCGCAAGACACACAGCAACACCCTGGACAGGACGCCAGTCCATCGCAGGGCAGACACACACACACACACACATTCACCTACAGGGCAATTCAGTGTCTCCAATTAACCTGACTGCATGTTTTTGGACTGCGGGAGGAAACCTGAGCTCACGGAGGAAGCCCACGCAGACACTGGGAGAAAGGATGAAATATTAAAAGAAAAAGACCATTTCTGTTGTCAAACGTTTGAGTGCTTATATCTGTTATTCACTGAAGCTCTGGGGAAAATATTAACAGCTGTTAAAGAAAACATCCACCTATTTCATCCATTAGGAATTTAAAAATGAAAGATGGGGAGGATTGCAAAAGAGAAATTTGTACATCTGCATGAGTTAAGCTTGACTACACTATATTGTATGTACCCTTTCATTTTTATTTTATTCCCATCAACCACTTTGTCCTGGCTACATGGACAAAGCAGGAATATTCTGGTCAGGGCGTTAATCTATTGCAGGGCTTGGGCCACTTTCAAACCCGGATTCAACCTCGGATCTCAAAGGTGGTGAGCTAGCCTAACAGACCACTGCACCACCTGAGCACTTTTACTGTCTACAGGTTTTGAAAACCAATTTGGTATTGGTAGCATGATGCTGGATATGTCTGTAATGTTCATCATATGGTGCTTTGTGTGTTAATACAGTTGTGTCAGAGGTGCAGAAACCTAAAGCAGCCTGAAAGTCACTGATTGAACCGCTGCTCCTCTCAAATGCGTCGATGGAAAGTTGCCCTGCAGCAGCACATGCGAGCACATGCACGCTCTGTGACTTGCGCACTGGCTGTGTGTGTGCTGACATTCGGCGTGATCCTGCCCCTGTGCTGCCATCGCTGCTTGTACTCTTACTACTTCTTGAAGTCGTTGTATCTGGACCAGTTGAGTGATGAGGCTCTGCAGAGGAGCTACGAGCGGGGCCAGGCGGCACTGCAATACTGGAAAAATGTGTCGCATGCGAGACCTGCGGAGAAAATCATTCCTGAGCATCCTGAGCTGTTAGTGACTGTGGTGACAGCACAGAGGACCATGGGGCAAGAGTATCACTACCTGCTGCAGGTGATGCAGAAACTGAAAATTCTCAGACAAGGGTGCGGGGAAGCTCCTTGTGCCGAGGTCCTAGTATGCAACGTGGAAAGCGGCTTCCTTGAGCATGAGGATGCAGCTCTCGTGGAGAAACAGTTTCTCATGGTGAAGCAACCGAAAGGCACCAACAAGGATGTAAACATCTTCGAAAAGGAGAAAAGAGATTATGTGTTTTGCCTTCGGAAAAGCATGGAGATGTTTAAACCAAGGAATTTATTGATGCTGGAAGATGATGCACTGCCCAGGAGTGACTTCTTTGCCATAATACGCAATTTGCTGAGTCGCAGATTCATTTCAAACTCACTCTATGTCAAGTTATATCATCCAGAAAGGTTACAGCGTTACTGGAATCCAGAGCCATACCGTATTCTAGAGTGGGTGGGGTTAGGAATAGTGGTGGCATCAACAATTCTTTTCTTCTTGGCTTTCTTCACACATTTCTCGCAGCCTTTTTCTGTGCCTTTTTTCTTCATTCTGGTTGTTTATTTCATGGTGGGTGCAGAGCTTATAGGAAGACACTACCTCTTAGAACTCAGGCGTATGTCACCTCAGCTGTACGCTGTGTCTCCAGCTACCGAATGCTGCACTCCTGCCATGCTGTTCCCAGGAAACACGTCCTCTCGTGTTGCTGCTCTGCTGGATGCCACCACGTGTGTAAAGGGAAATGCCAAAGATATAGTGCTGTACCGCCAAGCCAGCCACGCTCACAGCCTTGAACCAAATGCTGTGCAGCACATTGGCACGTTTTCTTCCATTAGACTCAATCCATCACATCCCAGACTTCTCTGAACAATCATAAACACAATCAAAACAGAACATGGCAAGCTTTAAATAGCATAATCAATGAACTTCAGATATTAAATATCTTTAGCTAGTTAATTACTATTGTTAAACGCCTTAATGATGATACTACTACTAATAAAATAATAATTATAATGATAATAATAAATAAATCAGCAAATTAGGAAAGTGTTTCAATCACTGTGAATACTAATTAGTTAAATAGTATTTATTTATAATGTATACTATATGTGTATATTTTAAATTATGTTAGATTCTGAATCAGTAATTGCTTGTAGAATCAAAATCAGAACAAGTCTACATTTAATTCAGTATGAGCAAGAATCAGAATTGGTTTGAATCTTCATCCAAATCGAATCAATCGGTAATAATATGAACAAGAATCAGTCCAAATACTAATCTGTTAAGGATCTAAATAAAAATGGGCTAAAAATGAATTCGTAACCATTTGAATCTGAATTTGAATCAGTCCTAATAAGTTGTTACAATGACACAGAACCTATCACTGCCAGAAGAATCAAAATCTGTATCGGAATCAGTAAGAATCAAAATTGGTTTAATATGAATTAGAATCATTTGGAAACAGAATCAGGCGGAATGTGAATCACAATCAGAACTCGTTTATTTTACGTAAAACTGATGAACAGCCTCCGTTTGAACAGCTGATCTTCATCCAGCTTCCTGGTCCGTCTACTCTCTTTTCTCCTTAACAGTCTCCACTCTTCTTATAAAGGTCTTAAACAATGAATGTTAAATCAGACCTCTTATGTCTTATGCCTTTGGGGCTGAATCTAGCAGTCTCATTCTACACCTTTCATTTTTCATGCATTTGGGCTAATGTTGCAATGTTATGCCACACTTCTCATTCCTCTTTTTCATGCATTGGTGCTGGATATCACAAGGGTTTTGAAAAGTGTTCAAAGTGTAGACAGCAATATTATGGACACTGCAAAGCAGCTTTCTTTAGATAGTGCTAGACAGATTAGTTAGTTCACTTTGTAAGGCAATGACAGCCTTTACTCTTTTGGGAAGTCTTTGCTTAAGGGTGCCTGTGGGAATTTATGCCTATTTAGTCACAAGAACACCCACGTTAAACAAGAAGGCCATGTTCGCAACCCAGTGGTTCTGAACAGGGTTAAAGTCAGGGCTCTGTACAGTTTCTCCACACCAAACCTTGAACGGTGCATCAGTAGTCCTGTGTCAGTTCCTCCCTGCAGGTCTTTAACAGCTATTTGGAGGTTTTGCTTTGCCTTTTGTGCAAATACACAAGCAGTTCTATATATCATAAAGATTTTGCCTTAACTGCCTTTTTATTATGTAATTTAGACAGGGAGTTTCATAATTTTGCACTTTTATAACTTTGGTAGCCGCTCCATCGTTCTATGCTTAGAGTAGTCTAAGAGGTAAATGATGTTAAGTAATTCTGAGCATGCTGTGTAAATATATTTTTTTACTTTAGGGTATGTTTTTGTCAAAAATCAGATTTAAATGACAATTGCACTTGATCATAATGTATGTATTGCTTATAATGTATTTTTTATTTTGGACATTAGCCCTTACATTTAGCAATGATACTTATCATAGATACATAAAAATAGAACATTATAAAGCTTATCTTGTTACCCTGCTGGAAAATAAATGATCTATATTTTCTCTGAAGGGTTTTGTCTTTGTCTTTTTTTTTTTTTGTCAAAACACACATGCATCCACAACACAACAGAAGATAGCTTAGCTTTGGCCAGTTTAGTTAAGGTTTATCTCACAAGGCCTTTTATCCCAACCAAGCAAGAGCTACATTCAGTAAAACTATATGATAATTTGTAATATCATAATAATACAGACACAATGATGTTCGTCCATATGGAACAATACATACACAGTTATGTTTGGTCAAGTTTTCTGTGGCCATATGGAATAATACAGACACAATGATGTTTGGTCATAATCCCCTATGGAATAATACAGACACAATGATGTTTGGTCCATATGGAATAATTCAGACACAATGATGTTTGGTCCATATGGAATAATACAGACACAATGATGTTTGGTTATAATCCCCTATGGAATAATACAGACACAATGATGTTTGGTTAAAATTTCATATGGAATAATACAGACACAATGATGTTTGGTTATAATCCCCTATGGAATAATACAGACACAATGATGTTTGGTTAAAATTTCATATGGAATAATACAGACACAATGATGTTTGGTTAAAATTTCATATGGAATAATACAGACACAATGATGTTTGGTTAAAATTTCATATGGAATAATACAGACACAATGATGTTTGGTTAAAATTTCATATGGAATAATACAGACACAATAATGTTTGGTTATTATTCCCTATGGAATAATACAGACACAATGATGTTCGGTCATAATTTCATATGGAATAATACAGACACAATGATGTTCGGTCATAATTTCATATAGAATAATAGACACAATGATGTTTGGTCAAGTTTTATGTGGCTTTTTCATTACCCTGAGGAGAAAACTGTAGCCTAGTGTTTAAGATACTGGCCTAGTAATCACAAGGTTGCCAGTTCGGGCCCCACCACTGTTGGGGTTGCCACTGTTGGACCCTTGAGCAAGGGCCTTAACTCTCAATTGCTTAATAAACTGTCACAACTGTAAGTTTTGGTACATCTCAGTATATAACACAGTCCGAAACTGCAGACCTGAGGCCGTGCAACATTCTGAGGCACTATTTAGTGCATTTTGACTTCAGACACAGCCAGGTAATTTGTATTATTATAAAGAAAAGTACTGTGCCTTTATAAAGAGCAAACTAGTGAATTTAAACGTTACATTTCTGCAAATGTGGCACTAAGTGTTTCAGGCGCTATAAAGTGTGTTTGTGTGCTCCGTTATTTCCGCTCAGTCACATGACGCTCACAATCCAAACCAAACCCAACCGAACTGATCCCACACACACCCGGCACACCATACACCATACACCCCATACACTCTCTCTGTAATCCGGGCAGTGTGCTCGCTATTTTATCTACATAAGAAAGAAAACAGGAGAGAGGTTTAAATAAAAAAGAAGGAAACAGAATCCTGAGGAATTCCGGAGGGACGCAGGCACGGGATTTCCTGCAGAGAGAGAGAGAGAGAAGTGAAGCGGAGGGGAAACATTAGGTGGATGTAAAAGTTTGGTGGATGTTAGAGGAGAAAATGGCTGAGCACAAAAACACAGAAAAACCCAAAGATAATGGCGTGGTGGAGGGAACACAACCTGACAGAAACAATCCTGTCACCATGGAACACGTAAGTCAACATTAAGCTTCAAACCTGTTTGCTACATGTCACAGCTGATGGTGGTGTGATGTATCATTTATCAACGGATATCACGATACTACTGAACCGTGTCATGCTCAGTCTAGATCATCTGAACTGTGTATTCAAACAGTTACACAGATAAAGTTTACATACATTTGTTAGAGACATGTACACAGATCAGCCATAACATTAAAACCACCTCCTTGTTTCTACACTTACCATATAGAAGCACTTTGTAGTTCTACAATTACTGACTGTAGTCCATCTGTTTCTCTGCATGCTTTGTTAGCCCCCTTTCATGCTGTTCTTCAATGGTCAGGACTCTCCCAGGACCACTACAGAGCAGGTATTATTTGGGTGGTGGATCATTCTCAGCACTGCAGTGACACTGACATGGTGGTGGTGTGTAGTGTGTGTTGTGCTGGTATGAGTGAAGTTTTTAAACACCTCACTGTCACTGCTGCACCAACCAAAATATCCAGCCAACAGCATCCTGTGACCACTGATGAATGTCTAAAACAGCAGCAATAGATGAGCGATCGTCTCTGACATTACATCTACAAGGTGGACCAACTAACTAGGAGTGTATAAAAGAGTGGGCAGTGAGTGAACACGGTATTTAAAAACTCCAGCAGCACTTCTGTGTCTGATCCACTCCTACCAGCACAACACACACTAACACACCACCACCGTGTCAGTGTCACTGCAGTGCTGAGAATGATCCACCACCCAAATAATACCTGCTCTGTGGTGGTCCTGTTGGGGTGCTGACCATTGGAGAACAGGGTGAAACCAGGCTAAAAAAGCATGTAGAGAAACAGATGGACTACAGTCAGTAATTGTAGAACTACAAAGTGCTTCTATATGGTAAGTGGAGCTGATAAAATCGACAGTGAGTGTAGAAACAAGGAGGTGGTTTTAATGTTATGGCTGATCAGTGTATATTAACTTGGCTGGTTTAGATGATCTAAAACAACTGAATTCATTATTTACGAGGTGTGGCCACATATTTTTACATTTAATTTTATATGTGACATAAATAAAAACATTTCCTCCCTTTTTGATTATATTGTGCACTACACACAGCTGGAAACATCTGCAGTCAATACGATTGTTCAGTCAGTGTGTTTTATTAGTGCAGCACTGTGTGTTATTAGTGCACTGTGTGTTATTAGAATCTAATATAGTTTTGTTGTTGTGGTGTGTGTGTGTGTGTGTGTGTGTGTGTGTGTGTGTGCATTTAGAGGTTAAATCTTGCTGCTGTTTATGTATCAGATGCTCAGCATAACAGGAACATAATTTTCGACACAACACCGCAGGCAGTGAGGTATGAACACAACCAGTTTGCATATATATGTATTTGTCTGTATTTGTATTTGTGTGTGTTATGGTTGTGTCACAATACACTATTCTGGTAATCCATAGCAGCAAACCAATAAACATTAGCAAACAATGTTATTTGCTAATTTCCAGCTCTGATATTGGGATTGCGCATAATGTGCCTGTCCACAGGGGCTCTCATGTATTGCCCTACATAAAAGCAAATCAGCTTCTGGCTGGGTATATGACAGACACATTTGGCTGTGTCTGAGGGAAGTGGGGCGACTGGGTTCCTCTGCTGCGACCACTGCTGGCTGGCACTGGGGAAATCACAGAGCAACATAGCATTAGCCAATCAGAAAAGTGTATCAGATGTGGCCTGTTACCTTTACTTATACTTTGTGGTCTGTGTGTGTGTGTAGACTGTACCAGTTGTATAATCACTGGCTGCTGCGTGTGGGCGTCTACGTCTTCATCATGGTGTATTTGGCACTTGCGCTGTTTGAGGATCCTGCTCTCATCCCACTGCCCCTGTGGGTCAGTATCACACACACACACACACACACACACACACACACAAACACACACACAAACAAGCTTACACATATGCATTTACCGGCCACTGAATTAAAAACACAAATTCTTTAATGCTTTAATGCTTTTGTTTTGTTCTTTTAGGCAACTTCGGTGATTGAGCTGCTCTGTCTCACAGTGTTTACGGTGCGGATTGTACATTTTGCTAAAATAATTCCTCAACGTGTTTTCATCAGAGATCCCAAAAACATTTTCATCATTGTTATCATCATGGTAACATCGCTATTTCATTCTCATGATTAAATAATACTTATTCTTTTATGGCTGGGTTCATATTGCCACTTAGTGCCGTTTTCTTTCACATGATATGCCAGCAGAACTGCATTTTTCCGGCTGTGCCACTTGGGGGCAAATTTGGAAAGAATAATCTTGACAGTATTGACAGTTTATTCACCTGCAGATTTGTATGAAATGTAATTTAGGTAATAAATGTACGCTCTGCTGCGGCGTCAAATAGAGACCTGAGAAGATTAAAGAAAGCCACTCAGGTGGCGCAGTGTTAAAACACGCTAGCACACCAGAGCTGGGATTTCGAACACATCATTCCGAATCTCAGCTCTGCCATCCAGCTGGGATGGGCTACATGAACAACGATTGGCTGTTGTTCACACAGGGTGGGAAAGCAGGACCAGGGCTCCTCATAACTGATGGCTGATTGATGGGCTGCACATCTGGGCTGAGTCGTGGAATAATGCATTGACCAGGGTGTGGCTCTCCGTACACAAAGCTGATGGTGATGGCTACTGCACACGTGTCAGAGGGGGCGTGTGTCAGTTGTGGTGCTTCTTAGTCAGCAGTGGAGGGTTGTATCGGTAGAGGGGAAGTGTAATGCAATCAGGGTAATTGGATACGACTAGATTAGGGAGAAAATTGGGGGGGGGGGGACTGCAAAAAAAAAAAAAAAAAAAGCTACAGAAAGAGCTACAAAACCCTGCAGAGGTTGCCATTTTTTGGATTAGTGTGGGATTGCTATCTGTAATGCAAACCCACTTGCACTGTCGGTGCTTTCTTTGCTTTTTGCATGTATTCAGTGTTAATTTTAGTATGTAATTAATAATATAAACATATACCACTTGTTTGTCAAATGTGTTAGGTAACAAAAAAACAAGAATATACAAACCTGAATCCTGCATAAACGTTAGGACTACATTCACAATCAGATTTTATTGACTTTTATTGACAAATGCTAGTAAAATTTCACACACTAAAGATCCCAAACTAGCCACCTGCCTTATATTGTGTAGATCTTCCTTGTGCCACCAAAACAGACCTCACATTATAAAGATTCACTGACCCAGTACAGTATGTGAGACATAGAGAGAGAGTAAAAGAGACAAGAAGAGACGTGAAGCTGAGTAAATTTTAACCCCAGCTTTCACTGCATCAGCACTTCTGCTGTCAGACAGTCAGGAAATGTGACCCATCAGCCTCTGTAGGAAGTTAATGAGTAAAACAGTTCGGTCATAAATCAGTCAGATCCTGTAGCAGAGCTGAATGGTAAAGTTCAAACTAAGGATGTAAGTGTCTTTGGGTTCTTTTAGCCAAGGAACCAGCCATTATTAGTCAGTTAACCATAAACCGACATGCATAACACATCACTGTTTCATATCAACATGTCTTGATGCTTTATTAAATGAACAAACATCTGTGGCACAGTAGTGGCATATTTATAGTAAGGCTTAATTGTGACCGTTATTGCGCCTACTAGTCATGAAACCGTGCTAAAGAACATTGTTGTTATTATTATTAATGGTGGCACAGTGGGTAGCACTGTCGCCTCACAGCAAAAAGGTCCGGGCTTCGATTCCCAGGTGGAGCGGTCTGGGTCCTTTCTGTGTAGAGTTTGCATGTTCTCTCCGTGTCTGTGTGGGTTTCTTCCATGAGCTTAGGTTTCCTTCTACAGTCCAAAGACGTGCAAGTGAGGTGAATCTTGTTTATCCAGTAATTATCTGTCCTGTCATAAGTGTAACCAAAGTGTGTAAAACATGCTGTTAAAATCCTAAATAAATAAATAAATAATAATAATTATTATTATTATTACTGTTTCAGCTGTGTACGGTGGACCTGGGTGTGTATGGGATCCTGAAACTGTGTGGTGTCTCTGGTGTGAGATGGTCCAGAGTGCTAAGGCCACTTTTGCTGATCAACATCACAGAGGGACGACAGGTAACACCAGTTTCTATTACTGTTGTATCTAGTATTTATTAGTACTGTTGCAATGTCATTTCACATTTGATTGACTGCAGCTGGTGACTTCTCTGCGCCTAAATAAACTACATCTATTCACAAGCCTTTGCAGCTCCAGTTGAATTATGGGATAGATTATCGGGATGTTTGCATACTCAAAAATGGCTGCTCATGCAGTAGGTCATCCGGGTACTTTTCGCGTACTGTTTAATGAATACGACGTATTCGGACGCACTGCCCACTCTCGCGTACTGTTTAGTGTGGAAGTATGCGATTTCAGACGCAGCCAATGTCTTGAGCCAAGAGGTTGCCATGCTTGGAAATTGGAACCTTAAAGCTCGACTGAAGTTTGTTTCTGATCACATAGATTATGCATGGGTGGCACGGTGGCTAAGTGGGTTGCACTGTCGCTTCACAGCAAGAAGGTCCTGGGTAGAGTATGCAAGCATTGGTAACTCATATTGTTGCAGCAGCGTCAACGTTAATAGAGTTAAACCTGCTTGACTGTGAACAGAGTTTGTTTTTGGTGGTTATTGAATGTATAAGGGATACATTTAACATAAATTTAACCCTGATAAATGTATCCCTAATCACACATCACGTTTTTGCATAGTTACAGCCCTCCTGTCACTCTGGTTTGTGTGTGTTTGTGTTTGCAGCTCCGCAGAGCGTTCAGGAGTATCCGTAATGCGCTGCCTCAGATCCTGGTGGTGTTTTGTCTCTTCATGTTTAGTGTGTTGATGTTTTCCCTCATGGCTCTAAAACTGCTGGGCAAACGGTACACACACACACACACACTTACTTTTGTCATCATACAGTAATATCAGACCAGTAAATGCTGCATTGGCCTGTCAACAATAATACAGTTATTGGCACTGTTGGTACAGAAGGTTCGATCTCAGTTTCAGGGTCCTATACACACCCAAAAATATTAGCTCCTTAGTTTCACCATGGTTACAACACTCCTTGAACACTTAGAGTGGTGTTTATATAACACAAAGTGAAGTCTGGCTATTGAGTCATAATGGTTAAATCATGTTGTAACCCAACTTCAGGTCCTACAAATTAGTAGTAATCTTTAAAATCAGTAATATTATGTTGGGGTTGAATTATTGTGACATGGCAGCATTAATAAAATATCCAGCTGCTCTGAAACAGCACTTTTTTTTTTTTTTTTTTTTTTTTTGCATAATTCATCTGATAAAGATGTAATTTAAAGCTAAATCCAGATCTGCAAAAACACTTAGTTATTTATTCTTAAAAGTTAAGGGCATTGTGCATAGTACTATATATATATATATATATATATATATTTCGTAAAATGTGTTGTTTGAACTCTCATTTTCTTAACTCATGTTTTTTATTATTGGCCTAAAATCATTATGTGTGAATTGTAAAAGAGCTACTCGCTACATTTTCACACAACTGTTTTTAATCCTTTTTTTCTTACTTTCTTCATTAGGAACCTTAAAACCATAGATGGAGCTCCGTATTTTTCTGATTATCTAGAGATTGTTTTTGAACTGTATGTTTTAGTCACCACAGCCAACAGCCCTGATGTCATGTAAGTTCTTTCCATAACAGTTTCCATATTTTCTGTATTTGTGTTGGAGTATTTCTTTCTTCTGATTTATTTCTGTTTTACCTTGCAGGATGCCTGCGTACAACTACAGTTCGTTCTTTGCGATTTTCTTCATTCTGTACATCGTCATAAACACCTACACGTTTATGTCTGTGTTTTTGGCTGTCGTCTACAACAACTACAAAAAGTACCTCAAGGTATCTGACATCAAATGTGTTAAAGAGGCACAGTCATTTAATAAATGTTTGAGTGTTGCAGCAGTGTAATATGCTGGTGTACTACTGCAGAGACTTTGAGCTCTACAGACACGGTTGACCGTGTCTGTGGGTGGTAAGGTCCAATAAGGTTTTTTTCTTATTGCTACTGCATCAGTGATTCCTGCTGTCTGGTTGAGTTGCTGGGGCGGGTTGTGGAGGTACACACAGGGCATAGCGCGACTTTTCATACGCCGTGCATCTCTCTGTAAAAATTCATCACTGACTAGTGCAAATAAGCAACTGCTGACTTTATACGTGTTGGAGTCAGCCAGCATGGGGGTGGTGGAAGCAGCAAAAAATGTCATTAAAAATGATTCAATTGGAAAAAAGTGGGGAAAAATGCAAATATAAAATGCAATAAACACCCCAAAAAAACCCACCATGAAACCAGTCCTTAGTGTAGCTGTGTTACTGGGATTTAGCCCTTAACCACCATCAGCTCAACATTTAATAAAATCCTTGACTGTGACATTCACCCAGAATAGGTGTGTTATTCATGATTTTGAATCTTCAGTGTAGTATTTGTGGATTAATTTTATTATTAACATAAATTAAGAATACATTTTATGGATTCCTGTTTTGTAGGAGGAGGTACGGCAGCTAGTGAGGGCCAAAAGGCAGAAGATGGGTCGTGCCTTTTCTCTGTTACAGGAAGTGACCAGGGCAGAAGAGGAGCCAACTGTTACTCAAACATGCTGGAACCAGTTAGTGTGTCTCGTTCAGCCTGACATCAGTAACGCTCACCGCGAGCTTCTCTGGAGCGTTTCGGATCCTGAAAGCGAAGGACGCGTTGGTCTGAATCACATTTTACTTTGTTTATTAGTCTATAGTAAAACAATACAATAGCACATTAATTTCATTGTCTACTGACTCATCGGAGCCATTTGTTAGTGTTTAAATGGTTGTGTATATGCATTTTACTGTCCAGTAGAAATGCAGATCCTAGTTAAATTATTCTGATTACCTACACATACCATGTGTGCGTGTGTGTGTTTTAGGGAAGGTGACATTTGTGCAGTTGGCTGATTTGCTGAATATACAGGTGATCACGCTGAAATCACACCCACACCCATTGCAGAACTGGATACCCTCTCTCTACGTATCTTCTGCCAGCAAATGCATCTGCAGAATGGTCCGCCACAGGTACACACACACACAAACACATTCTGTGTTAAATCTTTCAAAGTGTGTCCTCCATTCACGTACAAATTAAATTAGTAATTAGATGGCGTATTCATTTGTGCATACAGCAAGCTTTGGCTCTGTGCTAATGCAATTACATACAGTCATGGTTGTGAAATAGTTCATGTTTGGCTTATTTTAAATAAGTTAGTTAATTTAATAATGCAGATAAAGGCGCCAATACTATAAGTACTACTTGTATTTATGATTTATGTGAGTATCAGTTACCGTGCTGGCTTTCGGCCACTCCCTGTACTATAAACATGAACATTACATTTAAAATTAACACTTATGGCCTTTAGCAGATGTGTTTAACAAAACGACTTACAATTGTGCCTGAATACAATGCAAGCTATTGAGTGGCCTAGCTTGTCCACTAGTCCAGTACCTTAACGGCTGAACTACCACTGCCCATTTGGAATTGTTGGAATTGGCTAGTTAATGCTGCTGCATGCCCTTAAGGCTAAACAATGCTGTAGAACCCTAACTAAGCAGAGTAACTAAACAGCCCCTTGTTCCAGTGTAATATGCTGCAGTGTGATCACTATACAACTGTGTGTCATGTGTTTTAGGGCGTTTGTGTATGTGTACGATGTTATAATCCTGATTAATGCTGTATTTATCGGTCTGGATGAAGAAAACCCTGCTGTGTCCACTGCTGAGTGGGTCTTCCTTACGTTATACATTCTGGAGATTCTTCTCAAGCTCTATACCTTTGAACCACGTGCCTTCTTTGCCAAACATGAGTTCTGGAACTGGTATGTATACAAGGGTAATCAGTGGGCATCAGAATTAGGTTTAAAGTTTAGATTTATATTCAGTCAACGTTGTACAGTCCAACTAACACAGTACAGTCTTAGATACACAGTATGCAGTAGAATTTTAAGCAGTTCAGTTCAAGGTTAAACGTGTTGTTTTAAAATGCAGTACAGTCAAATCTACACAAGATGTGTAGACACACTGTAGTCTGAGTTATTCTCTACTCTGCACTTCTAGGTAAGTCTCAGTTACACAGTGCAGTGCAAATGCGACTCAATCCAGTTTATGCAGTGCAGTCTGAGAAACACAATGCAGTTTTGTAGTGTGGCCTTTGACAGCATTGTGTAGATTTGTGCTGCCTTCCAGGCCAAGCATTGTATGTCTCAGTTATGCATAGTAATTTATGTTTGCTTCATTTAATGTAAAAGCTACAATATTTTATCATTATGTAGTAGACAACAGGTCCACATTTTCACCAAAGAACCTAGACTTTTCCTCCTGTTACACCCAATATAAAATCACACCCCACCAGATACTCCAGATACTCTTTGCATTATGATTAGTGGTTAAGGATGCAGCCACAGCTACAGTATTTGTCACGAGTAACTATCAAAAGAGCACCAGGCAGTCACATTTTTGGGTTTGGATTTCTTGCAGGTTTGATACAATCATCGTCGTCTCTGCTTTGCTGGCGACTATCATCAATGCAGCTTTAAAATCCTGTAAGCAAATACACAAACACATGACTTATTTAAGTTTGTTTAATCTACAAGCTCCAGGCACCAGACTAAATGTGTTGTGTGCATGTAAAAATGATAAAATGTACAGTTATGTAAGTTATTTAATTATATTGTTTATTTACACTTTTTAGCGACATGGAAGTCTTGGTCATTTCTATAACAGCAATGTTTTCTGTAATTGAATGACTAAATGAACATGGAAATGTGAATTAAAACAATAATCCTCAGACACCAGGTGCCCAGGTTACACATCTTTAAAATGATTTAGTTTGTTTAGAGCTGCTGTGTTTGTTCTGCAGCTGGAGGATACACCAGTCGTCAGATCCTGGATATTGTCTTCATCCTGAGAGTGCTGAGACTCATCCGAGTGGTGGATACTATTCAGAGGTGTGTGCGTGTGTGCTTTGTAGATTAATCCGCAAATCTTATAGTTTGATGAATTGGAAATTAAAGTGTGTGTGTGTTTTCTTCAGGTTCCGTGCAATTATTAACACTCTGATAAAGATCGGCGCACCGATCCTGACCTTTGGTCAGCTCATTCTGGTGAGTGTTTGAGATGTACACTTAAATTTAAGGTTTTTAAACTACACCAGTGATTGTTGAACTGAGGGTCCATTGTGTGGCATTCGCCAGTTGTTAATGCTTGAGTGCTGAATAATCTGCTGTTTCTAAATAGCCAGATTAGCAGTTGTGTGACTTCACACTCCTTTCTTTCACACCGCTCCAGGTGGTGTATTATATATTTGCCATGGTTGGAATGGAGCTGTTTAAAGGAAAGGTGCAGTTTTTCGGAGCTGACTCGACCGACCCTGCGCGAGAGTACTGCGGAAACTTGCGGCTTAACGGTTCGGCCTTCGCCAGAAACAATTACTGCAAAAACAACTTTAACGATGTGGTGTCCTCCTTTATCCTGCTGCTGGAGCTCACTGTTGTCAACCAGTGGCATGATATCCTTACTTAAGACAAAATGCTTTGTGTGACAACATTTGTTATAAGACATAGCGTATTAAATATTTTAATAAGCAGACACATAGTACCATTGATGTGAACTACTGTAGTGCCGATGTCTCCCCCTGGTGGGGAAACTTTGACCAGCCAAATGTAATTATGTTACAGTCCAGGTACTTGACGTTCTTCACATCAGTATGTCTACTGTAAAAATAAATGCTAAGTTTAAAATGCCGCTCAAAAATCTAGTAAATTAAAGTAAACAATGTGAAACATTGTGATACAATATTAAACAAACCAGGGTTTGTTTGTGTGTTATTACCTTGACTTTCTTACTCCTGACTGGTGGCTTTACTGCCGTCACTCATGGCTCAGCTAGAATATTCTTCATCCTATTTCACATTGTGGTCGTCATCATCATCATCAAGTAAGATCATTGTATTCATTACTATGTAGTATGTTAATGCTTTACTGGTGTTAATAAAGGAGTCTGAACTCTTTCCGGTACTTGCTTTCCAGTATTTTCGTGGCTTTTATCCTGGAGGCGTTTTTTGTGGAGTACATCCTGGAGAAGAGTGAACTGCAGACGTCGCTGGAGAAGAAAATCGAGGAGCTTAACCTGTGTGTGGAGCAGTAAGTGTATCTATGAGAGAAATAGCACAATTTAAACCCCTTGGTCCTTGCTGGTCCATTTTAACAAACACACTGAATGTCAGCACCAGGATATTTGATGTGCAGTGTGTGTGGGGGGACATTATTAATCAAAGATCAGAAGAGGACCATTTATTCAGATTGACTGGAACTCTGTTAGTTGATTTGACTGCTTTAGATTTGTTCCTAGCCTGTCAGTTACTGAGTGAGTGATTGAGTGTGGTGCCCTGTCTAGGGCGGATTAATACCCTGCAGCCAGCAGAGGTGATGCTGGATGGTACTGGATCCACTGTTTATATTTTTCAGTTTGTTTGACTCCTGCTCCTACAATGGGGCACCCACTATTTGGCTTTATAGGAACTCTGTTAGTTGTCTTATGGCACTTTAGTAGCGTCCTGGTAAACAGAGTTTGCAGCTGTGTTTTATCACTTTAAATCAAACCCATTGTGTTTTAATGTGTTCCCATTATTTTCATTCAAATAAGTCATGTTGTTGTGCTTAGGAATATCGTTGATGGTAATCTAGTGGATGCGATGGAAACCCAAGACAATGAGATTGGTCCCAGTGAAGGAGTCAAAGCCAAGCCTACGATAATGTTCAAAATCAGCTCCACAAGTAACAACCGCCTTTTAATTGTCATATCCATTGCTCAGCCCTGGGGTTTGGGATATCAGTAACATTGTATTTGTGCTCGACAGGATACAGGACCATGGACGGCCTGTTACAGCGAATGTTTGAAACCGAGATGGACCTCAGCGCTGATGACCTCGAGGCAGAAGAAAAAGAAAATGAGAACTTTTCCAATCCGTCTTTCAGCTCCTAACGAGAAAAGACAAAATGTTTAAAATAAGCTTTAATTTTTCTACTCGTATATGAAATGTATGTAAATGCATATTGCATTATTTTCTACTTGTGTAATATTGGATAAGACTGACAACTTTTGGACTGTGAACAATCAGCTTTGGTAAATGAAACTGCTGCTGTTTGAAAAGAGGATTTACTTTATAGATAAGAATTAAAAGGAAAAACATTTATTCACATAACATTTATACTACAATAAAATAAATTTATTACAATTATCTAGTGTATGTAAATTTTTACCTAATCCTTCTGAAACAAGTTTTTAATTTTGTCTAGCTTTTATACAGTTTTTTTTTTTGGCTCAATTTGTTAGATTTACTTTTTCGTAGTGCCTTGTTATGGATAGGTGCCCTGTTTAGGGTGTGGTCCTTTATGGTGCCTAAATACCAATGATTTAAAATGGCATGTCAAACAATTTCATGGTCAGGTGTCCACATACTTTTGGCTATATAGTGTAGGTGACTGATCGATTACGCAATGCCGCTTTATGGGTGTGGTTTTACAAGTAAACGGGTGTTAAAAAATGCCGAGTTCAGCAGGCGGACAGGGAGCCGTGATAGAGCCGCTTGGTTTAGGAGTCGATTCTGATTCAATCCTACTCATCTCACCTTAATTCGACTCAGTTGTGAATCGAATGAGTCAATTTTTAAGAGTCGTTTCCACACTGTAATGTAAAAACTATTGTCACTTCGCTTAGGTAAGCGCGTGGTCATGGTCAGGGCCGCAGTGACACGGAGTCAGTCTTAGAAATTCCTATCTAGGGGTCATTTAAAATAGCCAGTCCACCTACTGACCTCTTTGCAAGGTGGAAACACCGAATTTTAAACCGTCACAAGGGGGTATTATTGTTAAACCTGGGTTTTTGTACCTTCAGTGCACAAATTTCAGCTGAGGACTATTAACTAAAAGAACTAAAGTAAATTACTGTGTTAATTTAGACTTTAATTAATAAATTTTCTCTACATAGGGAGATTTAACAACCCAAGCTGACTTATTCTTCTAATTTAATTAGTAATTTATTGTGAATGTATGATTTTTTTATTTATGTTTACTAAATTTGTTATTTTGTTTAGGGTTGGTGTTGGTTTTGACAGGATAAAGGGAATCTGGGTACTTGAATTGAAGCTTATGTGAACACTGAGAACATGTCAAACTCCAGGACTGAAGGCAAAGAATAAACCTTTGGAGCAGTGATACACCAATACCTGCTTAGCACAAAAAGTAAATCAATTTATTCATGCATTTATCAACGTTCTCCTGGTTTGTACAAGGGTTTTCCCAAACAATGCAGTACTTGCATTGTTCATGACTCCAGGAATCCGGCCGACTCTGAAGCTTTAGAGAGTCGACTCTTTTAGGAATCGACTCCTAGTTCTAGCCAGTGATGCCAATGCGGGGGACAGCGTCCCTCTGCATGGTGGAGTAAAATGTCCACGCCAGAAATATTAGGATGTTTGGAACCTTTGCTGAATTTTTGGGTTGATAATGAACAGGTAGAAAACGCTGTTTTTCATTAAAAACCTTATTTATGGTGCATTTGGCTATTGTTTAGGTCTTGGCTAATATGCTGTCTTAGCTTGACAGTAGCTGCATTATGTGATTACTTAAACCAAAGGTGTACAATTAACATGAGCTCAATTGAAATGCGTCTTTTGGTGTATGAAATGTATTATTTTACTCGTTTTAAACACGTTCTTATAAAATGTTCAGTGTATATATATTTATAGGTAAAAATATGTGAGGTAGCAGCAGGCTGTTCGGTTTAATATGAAAAATTACATGATGCTACGATATTGAGAGACGTTGGGGTTTAAACAAGGTTGCCAGATTGCGCTATCCAAATAACCCTTTACTGTTACAGCTTATTACAGCTTATAGCAAAAGCCAAAGTTTATATGCATCTGTAGGACAGATGTATGTCTATAGTGTCTATAATTATAATAAAGTCTATAGTGAGTTAAATCAAAATCATATGTACAGCAACTGGGATCAATGTGCTGGTATAAGTGAAAAAAAAAAAAAACCTTAGGCTGACATAAATGTGTCTAGATGGTCAGAATATATTGCAATTAAGATCTGCAATAAAGAGAAGCTGGCTTAAAATCTGCTGTGCATGAACCACAAAGCTTTATTAAAGTGTGTTGCTGATCTCATAAACTTAGAAGCTGGACTTTATATTTGCAGATGACCGTTTGTGAGGACGATTTTTGGGACCTGTAGTTGCACGAAAATGGATTGAAGTGACATTCTTGACCTTGTCTGTTTACTGCGATCCACTGGAGTGTCTGGGGATTGGTCAACCTAACCTTGTTTATATGAGCCCAGAAAAGTCAGCAGTGATGGTCTGTTGAAGATTTAAGCTTTTTAACATTTACATTTTTGACATTTAGCTGACGCTTTTATCCGAAGCGACTCGCAGAACCGTGACAGAATACAGTCTAAGCAACTGTGGGTTAAGGGCCTTGCTTTAGAGCCCAGCAGTGGCAACCTGGCAGTGGTGGGCCTTGAACCAGAGACCTTAACCACTAGGCTACACCTGCACTTTTTGACCTGCAATTATCTTTAGGTTAGGGTCAGGAAAAAAGAAGAATTTATTTCCAAAACATTTCTTTGTAAGCATAAAAATTATTAATAATCCTGAGGAAATATTTGCCTCTCTGACCATCCTCCTCATCAGTGCATTAAAATGTAGGATGATCAGGATCAGTTCAGTAATTCTGATTTGGTAAACCAGTAATAATAAGTAGTAATGACAGATCTAAGTTAACTAAAACTGCAGTTAAATATAACGTCTGGATCAAGTGGGATATTGTGTAACCTGGCAACCGGTAGGACTGGTCCAGCTGAGCTGAGGCTGCGCTGCAGTGCGGATAAACGCAGAAGGACGATGCTGCCCCTCAGCACTGACATGTGTCCCGTACTAGGTCTTTCACACTGGACCCTGATTTCTGGCTTTATTTAGAATTTTGGATCATCTAGATTCGAGGTAAATAGTCTGTTCTTTTGTTTCCTTTATTGTTATTTGTGTGTTAAAGCTAAGCATCAGTATGTGCGGGGAAGGTTGGTATAGGAGATGCCAGGCTCGATTATAAATATTGTGTTTACAGTCTGATTCTTGAGGAATTTTAGGTTTAAACAATTAGGTTTCATGGGGGGTTTCATGTGTTTATCTGCTCTGTGGGGTAAAGCACTTGATACATATTGTTCTGTTTGGAGTAGCCTAAAAGTCACGCAGGCCTTGATGATCAGGTCACATTTTTTCAGTGAGGATGAATGCTAAATAATAATAATAATAATAATAATAAAACAATGTTTTGATATGCAGTGCCTTTAAAAAATATTCTGTCTCCAAACGGCTTAATATTTTATTATTTACTTTGTGTGTGTTGTCTAATGAATACAACAAAGCTTTTAAAGTCATTAAATTCGATAAGAAAAAGTGAAATGTACTCATACTCACTTTAATGTATCACACTAATGTATCACTCAGATGTTGACTATTAGTGTGATACATTAGTACATCAGCTGCTTAGCACAGCACATGTCTTTATGTGGTTGATCAGTATGGCAGAGACCGTCTTCTAAAAATGAAGTCAAAGAAACATTTAAAACTACTCAAGACCATCATTAAGACACAAAACCTACCCTCAGTTCTGTATCACAAAGAACACAAGAACACAAGAAATCATAACTCAGTCAGTGGTTTAACTAAAGCTAACGTTTATGAATGAGCCGTTACATGATCCGTTACACCTTTTAGCCCAGTATTGACCTAAATGTACCCAAAACATGTGGTGAGCTCTAAAATTGCTTTTTTACCTTTATCCTGTTCAGGGGCGAGATGGGCCCCATTCCACCAGGAAACACTGGATGCAAGCCAATCATGTCTGTGTAGATGCCTGACCAGTTGATAGCATCACCGAGATTTGAACGCTAGTGTAATACATTGCTGTGCCACCCGAGCCGCTTGAGTTCAATTTTAGGACGAGAAATTGAGCCCAAACTGCTCCATATGTTTGGAAAATTATGTTTATCAAGACTTCAGTTTAGTTGGTCTCAAAGAATGGTGGTACATACTTGAGATTTGTTGACAGTGTTGAATTCTTGTCTGGGTTTTATAGGGGGGTTAAAAACTTTTAGTTTTCCTAGGCACTGTATTTAACATGCTGTGAAACGTCATTAACTGATACATGAATGACTCGTGTATTTTGGCTTTAAAACAGTATTGATCATTGCCGAATCATCCCAGAGGAGCAGCTGCGTCCTCGTCCTGCGTGTGGCTGTACAGAAGGAGTCGGTGGATGGTCGCATCCCAAATGAAGATTTCTAAGAGACGGAAAAGACCGAGCCACTGTAGTCCGTCTGCCAGGTGAGCTCAGGTACATGCGACCTGTGTTTTTTTGTTTTTTGTTTTTTAATTCCTCCTATTGACGTCAGTAAGGCAATTAACTCGTTTTACATGACGTAATTTGATTTATTTAGGCATCCAAGAATTATAATGGCTTTCTTTTGTTCCTTTACTTTAACAAGTTTGATATTAGTCTTTTACATTGCTATGGTGGAACTGCTTCAACTTAGACACTCTGTTGGCTTGTTGTTCATGGATTGCTTGTTTTAGGTCTTGCCATGCCATCACTAGTGGGTTTAAGTCAGGACTTTGGGCTACGTCAAAAAATTTCCAGCCATTCAAATGTGACCTTGATTTTGTTTTATGGATCCTGATTCTGCTCTTTAACCTAAATTTCTTCTTAGCGTTCGACAGTTTTAATTAATCTGTTAATAGAATGTGATTTTTTTCTTTCTATGTTTGCATGAATCTAGATATATAACTTCAGCGCTCGGCGAGCTGCTCGGATCGAGTCGTTCAACAAGTACACACATAGCGGTTGAGAGCCGAGTTTCGATCGCCGAGCGAACGCCGAGTTGCTCCCCAGCCGGCAAATCTAGCACCGACCAGTCGGCCAGCGAAAATCAGGGCAAAAATCGTGTAGTGTGAACAAGGCATTAGCTGCAGAAGCCCTAGAGCATTAAAAATGGATTTATAATTAATATATTTCAACAACTACTGTTTCTAGCTCTTTTTATTTATTTATTTATTTATTTCAAATTATGCTCAGGTTAAAATAGGCTAACATAGAGCTTAATACTGTGTTTACTTGGCTGTACAATTTAGCGTTATAAGAAATCTCTGAACAGGTGGTAAACACGAATAATCGAATAGACCTCTGGTGTAATTATGAGGTATTGCAGTCATGAATGGGTTACATTAAACATAATCTTTAATTTATCAGTCTGATTCAAGCCAGTGACCAGCACGTTAGCTGAAACCTTTTATTGCTAATCTGATTTTGTTTTTGAATTAAAGAAATTTTAGCACTGGCAACAATACTGGTTTTGGTTAACCTGTGGTAAAATGGCCCTGATCATTGTGTTCATGAGTTTATGAGTGTGGCCTGTATTTAGTGTTGAGCGGTATTCGTTGGCGTACTGTTTCTATGTGTGTTATGTTTGCTGTATTTGCACACTGTATTTCCTGTACTTGGTTGCATTCGTTGCATTGTGAACCTGCAGTGTTGTATTCTGTTCTGCACCTTTGCTTCTCGCTGTGTGCTGCTGCATTCGTGTGTGTGTTGTGTGTTGTGTTTTTATGGCTTACTTTAACCGTGTGACCCTTTGCTTTTCACCTTCTTGGTGCGCGGCCTCTCGGCTCTCTGACGGTGAGTGACATTTAGGCAATGTGACAATGAAAAATGAGGCGTTAAGCCCGTGCTCGCACTGCGCCACGCATCTGCACTGAACGCTGGGTTTGAACTATACACTCAGGCTGTAATATCTCTTCTCTTGTGTGTTTGGCTTGTAGGCCAGCAGAGGAGGGCTGTGGCGTCGACTAATTCGGTTGAGTTTGTGAGGTTTTGGAAGAGATTAATGAATATGGTGAGAGTTTCTTTTTGCCAAGTGCACTTTCACTATTTTTGGCAAGACTGAGCACAAATGGCTGCCGCAGCTTCCCTCTCTTCCCTAGGAGATAAGGAATGGATGATTGTCCCCTCCTCACCGCTTTGCGCTCACTTCAGCCTCGCCCTGCTGCGTAGGCATGTTCCAGCGATCTGGAATTTAATACATCGGGTTACTTGGCACGTGCAATATCGCCAACAAAGACGTTTAGTAACATATCCTTCATTTCAGCTTGGAGGAGGAAAACGTTGTTAGGGTAGCAGCATTAAATCCTGTGCAACCGAAATAGTGTCAAGACAGTCCAGTGTTTTTAATTACTAGTCAAGAAACCTAGAGGACAGAATCATCGCTCGGACTGAATGAGAATTAGCTGTACCACTAATGGCAAACACTGTTCAATGTTCTGATTAACACGTACTTTTGTGTTTGTAGGCTGCTTATGAACCATTTTCATAGTTAACGAGTTATCTAGCTTACCTAACATCACCTAATAGGCTAATGCTCAACTTGCATGTGTGTTTTGTGGCTGTCAGTGAGCTTGATTAAGATTTCTGTGTTTATATATAAGTATTGGTACTCTGATTTTTTTCCCTTTTTGCACCCAGTTCAGTTGTGGCCAGTTGTAACTAATGTCGCTTTTGTCGCTGCCGTTTCCACCCCCAACCATGAAAGCCAATGCAGACGCCTCGATCGTTCAGCAAAGTCCACTCTTACATCAGCGACAAGGAATTTGTTTCAACTATTTGTTTTCTATTGTTTTCGATGGACTGAAAACAGACCTGTACTGCGCCGAGCATTGTGTAGCGCACAGATGTACGGCTTTGACGCCCTGTTTTTACCGCTTGCCACTGCAAACTTCAACCCAAATTGCTGCTAACCTTTTCAATATGTATTCAGCTTTGGCATTTGTAGAAAATATGGCATGAAGACTTGTGAGCTGTGAAACTGTGAGACCAGGTTTGCCTTTTAAATAACAATCCCGCGTTTCCTAATCCTGGAATCGCTCGGCATGGCTTCGTAGCGCTTCAATATGGTATAATTCACCCTTCAATTAAAGCCACTTTAATTTTACATGCAGATCATACAAAACTACATACGAATAAGCTGCAAATATTGTGTATTATTCTTAAGCTTGGTGCTTAGTGGCGCAGCCAGCAGAAAGCCCTTCTGCTACGTACGTAAAACGCTTATCATGTGAAAGCCGCCTATGTGTGTTTTGAATCAGCATCCTGTAAAGAGCTGCAGCTTCACTCTCTAATGGAATCAGGCGTCAGCTGTTGCAGAAATTGAAATGTGACATTTTAAACACACCGCATCAATCGGAAAACGTTGTCTATGTCGTTATCAGTTATCCGGTTAAACATCCCTAATCAACATATAAGAGCTTTCAAAAAAGTGTACTCATTTGGGTATGCAGGGGCATAAACTCGTGCAAAAACAACGTACAATAATGACTACATAGAATTTTACATAGTGTTTTAAAAAGACATCTATGTCTAAAATGTCTAAATGAAATTAGTGTTATGGTCTGACTCTGAAGAGTCAATGTTTGGGTTTGTTCATGGAAATAATAGACATCCTGTTCTCTGTGCCTGTCGTGATATGAGGGTGTTTATGTGCTCATGCGAGGTATAAGAGCACCAGTGCTGCTAAAGGATAATTACACACTGGAATAGAGCGGCAATGTACAGAATAACTACAGTCAGTGATTGTACAGCCACAAAGTGCATCTTTATGGCATGCCAAGTAATGTATACAGAAGATAGATGTAATAAAGTGGCTGATGAGTGCACAAGGTAAAGATGAAGATATCTTTGAAGCACCAGTATGTGTTCTGTCACTGTTTCTAATATGTATATCTGTAATGCATACGTGTGCTGCTGCTGGACTGGCATGTTTGGTGCACCTGCACGGCATGCAGCAGAGCATGGCTTTCAGTTTGAGTTTCTGCTTTGTCATCTAGTCTGACTATTTGATGTGTAAGTCAGCTGCGTTACGTTAAGTGTGTAGATCTTTGTGTGTGTTACCAATGGAGAACAGGTGAGTTGTGAGGTCACATAGGTAAGTACAGCTCAAAATAAAGGCCACACCCAACAGACTTTCGCTCAGCACTAACAACTCGGTGTCAGTAACTAGAAGCTTTTACATGTAGGCCGATGTTTTACTTGCACAATGTGTCTTTGTGTGTGTGTGTTTTTGTGTTTTGCAGATTAATGGATCCTTTAAGCTTGGGGCGGTCCGAGTGTTACCGGGTTTGCAGTGTTTAGTTCCTGCTCTGCGGGAAAACGACAACATGAACGGAACAACAGAGCTGCAGGACATACTTCCTCCAAACTGCATGGTGAAGGAGCGCTGGAAAGTGGTGAGAATACTCACATTTATGTAGCATTTAGGTAACATACGATTGTCAGAGCAGTCCTGGAATTTTAACTGTGACAATGCTTGGAGCACACATGATTAATTTATAATGTTTCTTCATATAATGGATGTACAGCTTTTTATGTGCATAATAAACTTTCAGGTTGTATTTCTTGATGCAGTGGCAGACTGGGTTAGGTGACGACGTTTTTTTGAAGTACTCATTTACATATTCAGCATTTAGTGGACACTTTTTTCCAAAGTGACTTACAGTACTGTGACAGCATATTGTCTGAGCACTTGAGGGTTAAGGGCCTTGCTCAGGGGCCCAACAATGGCAACCTGGCAGTGGTGGGGCTTGAACCAGCGACCTTTTGATTACTAGCCCAGTACCTTAACCACTAAGCTACAACTGCGCTACTCTCATATGAGCTCATATGGCTGTATGTGACCCAAAGCAATGGTGTCAGGGGACTCAAAGGTCACAGTTATTTAAGAGTGGTTTCCAGTCTTGCTCTACACTGACTGGGATTTCTCTGGATTTCCAGACTCTTTTTATAGTATTATGCATGGTAGATGGTGAAAGACTAAACTAGAGAAATTACTGTGGAAGCACTTCTACATTCTTACTTGTTCCATAAAGCTGCTATGTGTACTGCTATGGAAACAAATCAGACATACACCCTGGAAGATGTGTATTTCTATGCAATCACTCACTTATTTACACCTAGGGGCTCTATAGAGTAGTCTCATGTGAGACAACAAACGCTAGAGAGCAAGTTCCAAATAACTTCTTACAGGCTTTTGACACTATGGCCCTCACACCCAAATGCAATTATCAGCTCATATTATATTACTCCAAAACCTGATCAAACCTGAAGATATACAACATATTCTTAACAATGTATGATAATGCTAATATATTGCAGACATGATAGTGTCATATCACCCAGCTCTAATATAAATTAGCAGTGCCTATTGAGCAAATTGTTATTAACTTTATGTTTTGGTGTGTTCTTCAGTTAAAGAAAATTGGCGGTGGAGGGTTTGGTGAGATCTATGAAGCTCTGGATCAGGTAACCAGAGAGAATGTGGCTCTCAAAGTAGAATCAGCTCAGCAACCCAAACAGGTGCTAAAGATGGAGGTAGCAGTGCTTAAAAAACTGCAAGGTAGGAGATGTGACTCCACCGAGTATAATAAATAACAATTTGTTAGAAACTGTTTGAGCAGCTCATGGATGGATTCTAACTTTGTTCCTCCAGGTAAAAACCACGTGTGTAAGTTTATCGGGTGTGGAAGGAACGATAAGTTCAACTACGTCGTCATGCAGCTTCAGGTAACAAACGTATTCACACACGTGTCATGGTAGTTAGTATGGAGCAGGGATGTCTTGTCTGAGCTCAGCCTTGTAACCTGAAGGTGTAAGGAGCATTAGAAAAAGCATTATTGTCTGATGATTTTACTTTTACTTCTCTCATTTTCATCAACTGCTTTATCCTGGTCAGGGTCACGGCAGGTCTGGTTTCACCGGAAAACACTGGGCTCAAGGCAGGAATATCCATGTCTGGGGTGATGGCCAAGCCCTGTGATCAACTGGTGCCCTGTCCAGGGTAATCCTAGCTTGGGCCCGGTGATTCCCTGTTAGACCCACTGCAGCCTTGACCAGGATGAAGCGGTTGTTAAAAGTGAAATAACATGGAAAATATTCTACAAGTGTATGCAAACCTTTCCCGTTTATATGTATTACGTTTATTTGTTGTATGTCCAGGGCCGGAACCTGGCTGATATGAGGCGTAGTCAGCCCAAAGGAACCTTCACCATGAGCACAACGCTGCGTCTAGGGAAGCAAATCCTGGAGGCCATCGAAGCCATCCACTCTGTCGGCTTTCTGCACAGAGACATCAAACCGGTACGTGTGCTTACACGCAGGCGAAGTAATATACAAAGGTATAAATCGATAAAACAGGAATGCAAAAAAGGATGCAAGTGTATTTTGCTCCCTAACTTAGTGAAGAGGATGGTTAGATAGGCAAAAATGTCTCCAAGTGATATGACAAGAGATTTGCAGCATTTTCAGGTCAGCATTTTCAGTCAGTGCCACTTCCAAGCCTCCAGCTATTTAGAAAGCATAACAATTGCTTTAAGGACTTTCAATGTTGTATTGTTCTTCTAGCTATCTAATTTTTATAGTTTTTTATTGTGCAAGAATGTATAACCATATGTAAGGTGGTAACTAATTTATGTTTGTGTTTCAGTCTAATTTTGCCATGGGGAGACTCCCGTCCACATACAGGAAGTGCTACATGCTGGACTTTGGGCTTGCAAGGCAGTATACTAACACTAATGGAGAAGTGCGACCAGTAAGTAAATGACGTTTCACTCAACTTTAGGGCTTAAGCTCCACCAGAGGCGTGTGACTAACAACTGTGCAGTAGTCGACTGCATCTTTGTACCTGAGGAGAGTTCATATGTGGATCAGCTTTGTGTACGGAGCGTCACACCCTGATCACATTATCCCTCGTCTCTGTGCAGGCGCCATCAATTAGCCAACAGAGGTCGTATCATTTATGAGGAATCCCCTTCGGCTCCCTCCTTAAAAAACAGCCAATCGTTGTTTGTGTAGACACCCAGCAGAGCTGAGTTTCGAACCGATGGGTTCGGGATGTCAGCTCTGGTCTGCTAGTGTGTTTTGCCGCTGCACCACTTGAGCGCCTTAAAGCGTGTTTTTGATTTTCAGTCATTCCTTATGATTTATGTGCCTTTCGCTCTTGCTTTACTTTTATGTTTTGTGTTTCAGAGTGTTTTGGAGTTTTGATTTCAGGCGTGCATGTGCTGCCCACACACTGCCCGCTGCATGTCACTGTGAGTTTATTGTTATCCATTTATTTTCTTCTGTTATGGCATCTCATCTCAAAGCATAGACTCATTTGTGTACACATGCTGTGCTGTTTGGTGTGTTCATTTGTTCAATGCGCTGGTCAGTACTGTGTTGCGAGGAAGGATGTGAATTTCACCAGATACCGACAGCCATTGATCAACAGTGCACCACTAACATCAGCAATTTTTAAAAAGCTGTGTTTTTCATTATTGGATAAAATGTTGTTTGTCGGGAGCATTAAGCTTGTAGTTTTCCACACTGTCCTTATTTTTGTCAAATAGGTTTGTTTAGCATCCAGCAAAGCTGGATCTGTTTACATTATGTATTACATTACACTGTTTTTCAGCTCAGACTGACCATTTTAAACATGCACAGCAGCTTTTATACTCTGCACCCCAAGCAGATTGCAATTCGTAGGTGGTACCAGGTGAAGTTTTCCTGATAGTGGCAAGATGAGCAAAATGAGTTTTTCTGGCACCCATTTGAAGTGGTTTGTTGGCATGAAGATGGTGTAGAATTGTAGATTTGTAGAATTGTACATAATTTATGGGTGAGAAAAGCACTTGCATCTTCCAAGCAGAACTGGACAGAGGATATGGGCATTTTTGAATTTGTAGGAAAGTTTATAAAGGTTAAAATCATCTGTATCATTTTATTTGTGTGTATTCTGTTTGATCTATAATGTCTTCCTTAAATGACTGAGCCAGTTTGGCCACTGTCTCACCTCATATTTCTTCCTGTACAAGACCAACTCACGAGCTTAGACGCACGTTTTGAAATCTGTTCGCTGCTGTACAGAGTTTAATAGAGTAATTTGGATAATTAGCTCCTAATGTTTTTTTTTTTATTAGAGTGGAGTGTTTGAGGCGGGGTTAACAAAAGCAGTTTTGTCGTTTGCTTTTAATCATTAAATGAAACACTCACTGTCTCTTGCACACTATAAGATGGGGGGTTTATCTGTTCAGTGTTATGGAAGAACATTACGCTGTATCCAGCCCCAGGCATGGACATTTTACTCACTGCAGAGAGGGAGAGAATGTGTGTGTTTGTGTGTTTGTGTGTGTGTGTGTGGTGGGGGAGTCCACGCTGCCCTTCTGCGGTCACTTTAGCTTGCAATATCTGATCGTGCAGCTATACTGAGGAATCTAGACCAGCATAGAAGCTTTGATTTCCACGAGGCTTGATTTGTAAAACGTAAACGTTGACTTCCTGTGAAGGACAAAGTCTTTTAAATGACCTAATTAACATGGCTTGTGTTTAGATGGATGGATGGATGGATAGTTTTTTATCTCAAGGGAAATTATTGGCCTCCAGTAGTTGAACAAGCAAAAGAAAAGAAACTAATACAAATGAAGGAAGTAGGGTGAAGTGAATGTACAACGTGCATATGCAAAAAAAAGGTTCTAGAGCAGCAAGTACAAATCCAGAAGTGACAGATGACTCTAGGGCTGCAGTAAAGATTCTGACCATGCTACATTGAGCTGATTTTAGTCTGTGCTCATACTGTTGGGTGCGTTTAGATTGGGGTTTGGGTTTAATCGATGCAGACTCTCTGTGCATGTGTGTTCTGATGTACTGTTGTGCTTATTTTACAGCCCAGAACTGTAGCCGGTTTTCGTGGCACCGTCCGCTACGCATCGGTGAACGCTCACAAAAACAAAGTAAGTGGACTAGCCAGTTATACAATGTTTATTTACAATGGTGATGATAAAACCGGGCTCCAGTCACAGTAAGTGGATTATCATTATGTGTGGAGAAATTGTCTGTAGTCTCTATTAGTTTATAATGCCCCTAATTTTTGAATACCAGTGGTATTTATTAATTGGATACAAAACTGTTGGTGAAGACAGCTGTAATTCAGATAAAATATTGAACTATTGAACACACCCTGACAAGCTTCTAATAGCCATGTTGTTTCCTCCTTATCAGGAAATGGGTCGCCATGATGATCTGTGGTCTCTCTTCTACATGTTGGTTGAGTTTGCTGTTGGTCAGCTGCCTTGGAGGAAGATCAAAGACAAGGTACAAGACAAGTAAACCCTCATACACACAAACACATGTTTTTGTTATTGCAGTGTTAATGTACTTTTAAATAATTTAATGACAATGAAAATCAAGTATCAGAATAATATCAGTAAGGCTGTGACATCTACAGTATGTACAACAATAAACAAAGTAGCCACAAGCTGCCCAAACAACTTCAGTGGCTTTTGGGATAAATCATGACTACAAAGGCCAAGACAGATGGAGGCTAGATGAAGTAAAAAATATGCAAACACTGGTCACAGAATCCAAGGCTGGAATAGAGCAGGGCTTCATCCATCCCACCTTCAGACATAGGCAATTATGTCGAATGTAGACACCACAGCTGAGTTTTAAACCTGGAGCCCAGTGGTGGTGGGTTAGCGTAATAGACCACTGCAGCAAACACCTTCTGTTGTAGATGAAGTATGCATAGTGTGATGGGTTGTGTGTGTGTGTGTGTGTATGTGTGCAGGAGCAGGTGGGTCAGGTGAAGGAGCGTTATGATCACAGGATGCTGCTGAAGCACATGCCTTCTGAATTTAACGTCTTCCTCGAGCACATCTTGAGCCTGGATTACTACACTAAACCTGATTATCAGGTACACAAATAAACACTTAAATAAAAATCCAGTGTTGTTTTAAAAGACTGATTTGTCTTTATATTATATTGTTTAAAAGAGTGCTCTGGTCAAATTAAAATGCTGTATCTATACGCTCAGTGTTCCAGAGAACTGGGGTTACATTTGTAATGTGTTGTTTTGATGACATTTATACCTAATGACATGCTTAATCTTCTATTTTTGTGAGTTGGCATTACTTTTTACAGGGCTGTGTGTGTTTACTGAAGTGTAATAATAAATGGACTGTTTGCCCGATGCCGAAGATCAAATAAATATTCATGTCAGTTCTCTAACAGTCTGCAGGATTAGCTGTATTATATTGAATAGTATTATTATTATTATTATTAAAAAACATAATTGAATGTTAATGATTGCCTTTCCCTCCTACTATATATTCACACTTAACAGGGACCCGGTTTATCCTACAATTTTTTAATTTAGCAATTTAGGTTGAAGGGCCTTCGCCAGTGGCGCAACAGTGGCAAATTGGCATTGGTGGGGCTTGCACCAGCAGCCTTCTAATTACTAGTTCAGTACCTTAACCATTGAGCTATCACTGTAATGGTCTGCAGTGCCACCCAGTGATCAGAATGTATATTGTACACCTTTAATAAAATGTGGTTTTGTGTGTGTGTGTGTGTGTGTGTGTGTGTGTGTGTGTGTGTGTTTAGCTGCTGATGTCAGTGTTTGACAACAGCATGAAGGGCCGCTTCATCACTGAGAATGAGCTCTATGACTGGGAGATGACAATCTTACAAAGTGCACAACACAAACGACAAACTGCTGCCATAGTGGGGTGAGACACACACTCACACACACATACACATTTCACTGGATTGTCATTATTTAAGCAAAATTAAACAGTATTATTGTCAAAATACAAGTTTTAATTAATTTACAAGCACAAACAAAAACATACACTGATTTGCTACTGTGATCTTTGATCTTTAGGGCCATAAACATGACCCCGATCCCTGGTGACCTGCATAGGGAGAACACGGACGATGTTCTCCAGGCTGAGCATCTGAGCGACCAGGAAAACGCTCCACCCAATCCCGCACCCACCCCAGCAGAAAATGGCGCAGCACCTGCTGATGGAGACGAGTGGGACAACACCGACTTCAACCGCAACAAACTCCGAATCAGCCTGGGAAAGGTAGCAGGAAAACACATTACAGTAGTCATTTCAATTACTAGTGAATGCTGAGCTTACTGTACATGATTACGTAATAATCTAGATGTTGTCAGAAAAGTAAGTGTTAATAGATGAATTAATGCTGTGTACTTGAGCTAAGCTCTGTGTTTGAATTGCTTAGGAGGAGGAGGGGAATCGGGTATGTCCTGTGTCTCCACAGAGAGGTGGTGGAGGGGCAGAGTCTCCCAGTGCACAGATGCGTTCACTCAGGTAAGAAGCGAACAGGATCCGCACGTACAGGATTACCTTACACTGCGCTTAAACAGGTAATTAGTGATCTATTCTGCTAACCCACTTCTGCTTAGACAGGGTTTGAATTCTAGCAGTGCTAACTGCCGGCAGTTATGATCAGCCATGTCTTAGGAAGCCCTGTGATGAACAGGCGCCCTGTCCAGGGTGTTTCTGCCTGGCTCCCAGTGCTTTCCAGTAAGACCAGACCCTCCAGGACCAGAATCAAGTGGTTGATGGAAATGAAATTAAAATAAATAATGATTTTACTGTGTTTACTGTGGCACCTAGTGTTTTTCTTAAGGCTTTGGACCCACATTTTGGATGAGTACATTAATTAGTTCTTCGTCCATTTAATGAAGCAGTGCTGTCACTAGGACACAAGCTCTGGACTCCAAAATACCTAGCATAGTTAAACCTAACCCTGCCTCGTGTTTATACAATGTAAGAATCAGTTTAGAAGAGTGTATGAAGGGGTTTTACACAGAGAGAACATCCCAATAGAGAGGTAGAGCATTTAGCATAGCCCAAAATAAACCAAAGTGCAGTAGCATGTGACCTACTTTTCCTCAGATGAGAGAGAGAAGGTCTTTCTCTGAATAGCCTCAAGGCGTGGCACTCTCTAAACAGTGCTCGACCAGTTGTTTTCTAGGTGCAGTTGCTGATAAAATGTAAAGCCGATATCGGATTGTATGCACATAATGGATTGTTTCTGTCCCCAATTGGCTTGAAATCAGTTATCCACAAATTATTGAATTCCGAATGTAAATTGTGTTTGAAGCATTTTCATGTGTTTTTTTATATTTCAGGTCGCGAATGGATGCTCTCGGCTCTCCTTCCCGCCATCTTTACTCATCCCAGCCCGCCCAGATGCTGTCAATTGACGGCTGCCGTGGCGACCGCTGTCGCAACGATGGGTCGGAGGCCCATAGCAACGCCTTCATCCGCTCCGTGCCTCTGGCTGAGGAGGAGGACTTTGACAGCAAGGAGTGGGTCATTATCGATAAAGAGACGGAGCTTAGGGACTTCCACCATCGTCCACCAGGGGCAGAGCCGACCACGTCCGGCACCACTGACGACGAGCCTGAGGAGCTCCGCCCCCTGGAGGACACGGCCACTCGGCCCAAGTTGAACGCTAGGAGCGCGATCGATGCAGAGATGGCACGGCGAAGTGGGCGGGGTCAAGGGACATCGATGGACAGTCCATCGTTGTGTCGAGCCAGACCATCAGATTCATCGTCACCTCACAGACAGGTACGACAATTCACACACACACACCTGAATGCAGCTTGCTAAAAAGGTTAGGCTGTGTCCCAAATGCTATATTTCATAACCCAGCTATACATAAATTCTGTTGTTTGAGATAAAGCTTTAAATTGATTGATGATCTACTGAAGACACTAACAGGAGACATTTGGGACCCAGCCTTAAATCAGAAGGTGTACGCTTTAATAGAACTACATGAAATGACATGAAAAGCCACACACACACACACACACACACACACACATACTTAGGGCAGTTTTAGTAACTCCAGTTGCATGTCTTTGGGCCTGTGGAAGGAAACTGGAGCACCCGAAGGAATTAGGCACAGGGAGAACATGCAAACTCCACACAGAAAGGACCCTGACCCTGAAATTTCATTACTAAACGACTCCCTACAATTTTGATAAAGTCAAAAGGAATTCTGCGTGTTCCTTGGTTGAATACTTGTTTACTCTAGGATAGATATGATGGCTCTGTGTGTGTATTTTATTCACAAACTAATGCTAGCCCCGGGTGCTAATATTATTTATGATATTTGTGTATTGATAATACAGTTGTAATTTACATTTGTGAGTTGACACACACACACACACACACACACACACTTCATTTTTCAGTCATATAAAGTTGATGATCAATATCATGTTTTTAAAATGCTCATTATGGCTCGCTGTGCTTTTAATAATTTCTCCAAATAACTTCAGTCAAGCGTTTTACTGGGAAGTTTATTTTACATTCTAGCCTTTTCAGATCCAGTGTTTTCTCCCCCATTCATAAATTTCCTGTCTCAGCTTTTTACTGTATGAACAGTCCCATTGCAGTGAGAGAGCCCAGACTTTTCACTTTGTATAAGAATCAGATCCTCGCATCATTTACGTTTCTCCCCCTCCAGCAGTCTCTTTTCTCTCTTGTGTAACCGCGTCCTTAGAACGCTCAAATGTATGACGCTATTTGCCCTGAGAAGAAAAGCAAACACATGGAGCGGCACGAGAGGAGAAAAGAGGTGTTTGGGGTAAGCACCGTTTAGGATGGTCATTTTCTTTCTGTATCACCTCACCACTATTTTGTGTTTGTTTTTTTCGTCATTGTTTTCCCATGTCGGGCTACTTTCCTTCTGTCTGTATGTTTGTACGTTGTGTGTTGTTGAGGTAACAGTTCTCAGGCAGGATTCTCAGGCAGTTCTCTTGCGTCCTGCAGATTCATTGTGCTGTGAAAAGTATTTGCCCCTTCTGTTTTCTTTTTTTTCCACACTAAATAGATGTGTAACGGAGGCAGCAAAATATCCCCAAACCATCACACTGGCACCACCATGGTTTAACTGTTGTTTTCTTATTGTGGAATGCTGTGAGATGGCACAACCCAGTGGCTTCCAAAAGGTTCCATTTTCAATTTATCTATAGAACATCACAAATGGCTGGGAAAGTCATCAGGGTGTTTTTTTTTTTTTTTTAACAAATGTGAGATCAGCCTTTACGTTGCTTGTGGTTAGCAGGGGTTTTTGTTTTGCACCTTTCCTAGGGTGACATATTTTTTTTGCCAAATTTAATACAGTTCTTTTCAATACAAAGCATAATCTGCATAACAATTTGAGTGAAAATCTGAATGACATGACATAAGCATGAATTTCTGAATTTCGTAGTATTTGGCAAATGAAGATTTGTACAAAAGGTCACATTTTCATGGTCACATGGTCAGCACACGCTCAGACAGGCCAAATGTGACCACCATTGAAAGACCAATACATAAAGCTTTCTTTACTGAGAGACAGAATAGCAACTACTGCACAGATACAGAATGTGCTAAATAGTAGCAGTGGTCTTGGCATGTAGCTAGTAGCAACACTTGGCATGGGCTAAGATGACCAAACATTTGTCTGGAGTTAACATAAATACAAGTTTGAGATTAATAGCAGAAGGATTAAGATTAAGATTTAGCACAGTGTATTAAAACAGCACTGAAGCATGGTGGTGGTAGAAATAAACAAGTCTGCGGGTGTTTTTCCTACTCTTGAGTTGGGCACCTACACAGAATTAAGTACACCCTGACACGTATCATTCCTCAGAGACTTTCTATACCCTTTATAGGAATTAGGAATTAATAGGAATTAATAATGCAGCAGGATTGTGACCCAAAACACACCTCAAAGTTTTACAAAAAGGTTTTGTTTGAGTAATGTTCAGATTCCACTTGACTGAATTCATTTGAGGATCTTAAAGAACTAAGTATGAACACAGTGAATAAATCCGGATAAAGGGCAAATACTTTTTTCATTGCACTGCAGTTTGCAGGAAATTGGCACTTTCAAAGAGTTTTGCTCAACCACAATAAGAAAACCTTTCAAATAATATCTGCTAAATAAACAGAGACCCTGCTCCTCTCTGTTCTAAATGTTCGTCTCTCCTTGCTGCATGTGTATTGTGAGATGATGTCGTAACTCGGCGTGTGCTGATATTACAGTCTTATCACAGTAAATGTGAAAATGTTATAACAGTTTTGTAATTGTTTAAGATACTCTGTGTTTCAGGTAATTGAAGCCCAAACTCCAGTGTTGCGTTTGTTTACTATTTATCGCTTCCTAACTAATACTAATTTACTTAGTTAGTTTTAAGACTAAGCGTGCACCTTAAGATCAGTGACATTTCTTATTACTCTTTTAAAGATGAGCTAATTATCATTCATTCATTTTCTTATCCGCTTATCCAATCAGGGTCGCGGGAAGGGGGGGGGGGAGCTGGAGCCTATCCCGGCTTTTCAATGGGCGCAAGGCACACAGTAACCCCCTGGACGGGGCGCCAGTCCATCGCAGGGCAGTCACACATACACACACCCATTCTCCTACAGGGCAATTTAGTATCTCCAATTCACCTCACTTGCATGTTTTTGGACTGTGGGAGGAAACCGGAGCTCCCGGAGGAAACCCACACAGACACAGGGAGAACATGCAAACTCCGCACAGAAAGGACCCGGACCGCCCCGCCTGGGGATCGAACCCAGCACCTTCTTGCTGTGAGGCGTCAGTGCTACCCACTTGGCCACCGTGCCACATGAGCTAATTAATTAAAGTATTTTTAAATGTAAAAAATATCACTCAGAGATCCCTGAAACATACAGCATATAATATTGCTACTTATTGTACCTTTAAAACTCAATAGCAATATTCTGAAGTTACAGTTAATATAGTGGAAAGTGACATTACTGAATATCGGCACACGTCTTTAAATAATGACACAGTCCTTCCGTTTGTTTTATTTGTTTTAACCTTGTCGTCTCTCTCTGCTTTCGTTTCAGGTGGATGAGGACAGACCTCTGTCCCCTCGTCCCAATCAGCTGCGCCGCCTTGCCTCCTACATGTTCTCGTCCTCCACCCTGGAGACGGAGGAGTATCCTCACTCATCTTTAATCCAGAGGAGCCGCTCTGCCGAGAGCAGCCCGGCTCACGCCAACCAGAGACTCCGCTCCCATAGCGGGATGCCCCGCCCGCACTCAGCAGTGCTTCGCACGCAGCGACACTCTGGCCTCAACTTCCCCCGTGCCCACATCCAGCACATTATTGCCAAACTGATGAACAAAAACAGCTGAGCACATTCGGTTCACGCACTCCTCATACACACTGTGTGTGTGTTCTTCAATGCAATAAACTCACAGGGTGGGGTGGAGTGGTAGGGGTTTGCTGGAAACTCATAAAGGAATGCAATTCTAAGTGATTTTAACTTGTTTCTTGTTGACTGAGCTTATTGGGCTGTTTTTTTCTCAGCTTTTAGGCTGCGTACTGCGTTAGAAATTCACCCGAAATTCTTGAAAATCTACTTTATATGCAGCAGTCCTCAGTCATCATGTGGTTTTGCATGCTCTTGGTCCTGAAATACAGAGAGAGGTGAGCGGTCAGGCCCAGCATTTATGCAAATACGGTTTTTCTTTTTTTTTTTTATTAACTAGTAAATCTGCACTCAGCCTGTCATTCAATTTTTTTTGCCTTACAAGTACTGATATTCAAAAGTGCACTGATATTTTTGACATTTAAAGGTTAGTAAAGTGATCTTACTGGCATAAGGATTTGCTAAGGGATGATAAATTATATTATTTATATATAAATCTTGCATTTGTGATATTACTTAAGTGATATTACTAATGCTGGGTTATATTACTTATATTACTTAAGTAATATTACTAACTTTGAGGCAGTTGCACTTACTTAAAGCAATGGTCTTTAACGGGTAAATAAGTGATTTCAAGTAATGTTACTGTATTTTAAAGATGTGCTAAACGATATTACTGACCTTTAATGTTGCATTAAGTAGTATAATTGATGTTTAAGGGTGTGTTGTGATATTACTGCCAGTGAAATGCAGGCAAGTAATATTACCTTTCATACGTGAGAGAAGTCATGTTACTGATTTTAAAAAACAGGCTAAGTGATAATATTGCACTTTACATGTGTACTAAGTAAAATCATTGCACTTTAAAAGTGCAATATGTTCTATGTCTGTTGTTTGAAGTTCCAGTGGAGTATTACAAATGAAAGGTAGACTAAGTGATATTACTAATGGTTGGAGGCTCACGGTGTTACTATTGATGCTAAAAGGTATGCTAAATGTGTGTTTTAGCTAAGTGGAACCTCTATAACAGTAACAGATGTGACTTGATCTAAAGGTGCTTTGCAAAAAATAAGGAAAATATGCAAGTGAAACAGGTGATTGAGAGGAGTCTTTTTTCCCCAAAGAGTCATAACGCCACTAACAAGCTACATGAAACCACTTTGTCTGACATCTGGTGTGTTTCACTTCTGTTTGAATAAAATATGAGGATTGTCCATTTCCAGTTCATTTTGAGTAGCTGTTCAGTCTAAACAGAGAATGTGAATGAACTGACTGATGTGTTTATCAATGGAGTGTCTGGATATGAATAAGGTCATGTGACTGTTACGTTGTGGGGTATTAGACTTTCATTCAGTACTGTACTTTTACACGCGCACTTTATAAGGAACCAGCGAGTCCGAGGCAAAACAGTCTCTCTGGAACGATGATACTATACAGAAGGTTGCAATAAAGAAGAAAGCAGCGATACAGTGAATTCTCGTATATGTAAACTAGGGCTTTAGCAGACACAAAGCATAGCACGTAAACATAGGGTTGGGAAAACCCTACCAAACATAGGCGTAGAATTGTTTTACATTGCTTTTTCTAATCAACTCAACCAAATGAAAATGGACAATGGAAAGTTCTGAATATTGGGTTGGATCACATTTCCTAGCTGATTCAATGTTTGTTGTAAGTTGAATTCAGGCCCGTCGTGGTGAAGCTACGAAACTGTTCGTTGATTGATTCATTTTTTTATTAATATTTTCATAACTTTTGGACTGGCCTTTTCATTGCTTTCTGCAATTAGAATAAAATGCATGATCAAACTAGAGCGAATCTGCTAAATAATTATGCTAAAAGTAATATGTTTGGAATATATTTGGCTACAAAAGGCCGAAGGTCAATCTCAAATCTTACTTCCTACAGTTTAAATCAATGGGCCACATTAAATACAACAAAATAACTTGTTGGGTGGCACGGTGGCTAAGTGGGTAGCACTGTCACCTCACAGCAAGAAGGTCCTGGGTTTGATCCCCAGGTGAGGCGGTCCGGGTCCCTTCTGTGTGGAGTTTGCATGTTCTCCCCATGTCCGAGAATTGCGAATTGGAAATGACCAGATTGGGAGATAAAGGGGAATTCATTCTAATGATTCTACTGAACAGAAACTTTTTTTCTGTAATCGACAGTAAACTAGCCGTAAATGCAGCACAACACATGCACGTAATCAATAAGCATTAATGCAGTCTGGTTGATTCTGAAGAATGTCCCTGTTGTCTTGTAATAGATATAAAAATTGACCAATACAAACAAAGTTCTAATAATTTTTGGCCAACTGTATTGTAAAATGATCCTGTAAAATCTATTAATTAAAGCTTATCATGTTTATCAGTGATACAGATCAAAATGTAATATTAAATGAATGAGCAGTGATATTGGTACGCTGTGTCAGGATTAGATGTGAGTTTTGGTATCTGAAGTAGAAATACATGTTACTGCTTCACGTCCAATATCCTACATATACAGAACACAACTTTTATGAACACATGCACTTCCTGCCTTGATTGTTGTACACAGTAGTTTGGTGCATGGGCTGATGTTTGATGTGTACAGAAAACCAAATTGGAATTAACAGTTTGAAAAGATGGACGATTTAATTATCAAGGATCATCACTAAAAGAACTTGTTTCAATAAGGAAAATAATATTCAAAATTGTGTTTCGATAATCAATTATTTACACTCTGTATCATTACTATTGTTACTAATGCTTCAGAATATTATTACTATCTCTGTACTTGTTTTGGAAGCGGGTTTCCTTACAGACAGCGTTTATATCCATGATTAGCTTTCTTATAAACCTAAGTTCACATTTTGATGAGCAGACTCGTATGTGCTTGCAGATTATCAATTATCCAGCAAGCATCAGCAATTAGCTGGATATTATGACCTTATAAATATTAGTCGGTCTATGCCTGTATGTATAATTATGTACTATACAGATTCTTTTTATAACAGCAGTATTACTGTATAAACTGTGTATGCTGTATACAGGTAAAGCATGTATAAACTTTTGTTATCAACTATATTTCTGTATATACATGCAACACATCTATAAAGTCTCCTGTAGGTAAAAGCATGTAACGTGAATGGTTATGGTGTGTATGTGCTGAATAATAAACCTATATTTTGGCATTCATTCTGATATTAAGATGAAAAACTGCAGTTTTGTGCCTTTTCTACACATATATGTAATCCAGACAATCTTGAAATGATTATGTGCAACCAAAAGAATATTAAAGTGTTTGGGAAAGTAAATAATGTTATTTAATTTTTATATTACAACAAGGCTGGTGGAACTGGTAAAAATCTACAGTTAATGTTATTAATGTGTTTTGGGAAGATGGCTGTTTGAAATATATGACAACTTTAGGGAGGGGTGTGGCGAATATAGAATATCGCTCTTTTGTCAAAGTGTTTAACAAAGTCTAAACAAAGTTCCTAAATGTAAAACTCCTCAGTAATAATATTACTTCTCGTTTTCTTTTAGGTCTCAGTCGACAGCGAAACTCTCCTCTCCCCAACAGACTATCGGACCAAAGCTCCATTTTCTGAGAAAGAAATATTCCACATCCTTCCAAAACTTCAGGCCAAGAGGGCTGATTTTCTCACCGTCATGCTTACCGGAAGCCTTCATCAGCGTCGCGGCTTCATGGCTACGCCTCCCGACACCCAGGATGAAGGACCCAGAGATGATGACGTGACCAAGACCGATTCTGACAGCATGGACCAAAGCCAAGACGGACCTCCTTCAACCCTGTTGGCTGACGACCCACTAAAGGAACCCAGAGATCCTGGCTCAGTGGCTGAGGACATATCCAAAACTCTTCTGTTTTCGCCCGGAGATGTGAGGAAGTCTCCACATTCTGGAGACATGGCAGATGGAGCTGGGACAGAAGTTCCTTCGAGCGAAAAAGCTGCTGTGGACCATCAGTTTTGTCTTTTGGAAAAGAACCAACCTGAGGAAGGACCTACAAAGCTTCAGTGCGGTACAGATCATGGAATCATAAATTCACTCCAGCAGGACTGGAACCCATTAAGCTCAACTGTCTCTGCAGCATCTTTTCCTCTGACCACAGGGAAGAAGAATCAGTTGAAACAAAACTTTCAGGACAATGCAGATGACTTTGGGATCTCCTGCTTAGTCAAACAGAAAACTGCTTCTTCTGTATTCACTTATATGAATAAAGTGGAGACAAACCAAACAGAAGTATCTTCGTCAGTGAGTCAGAATGAGTCAAATGATGGAACCAAAAGGTTGGACAAACAAGAGTGCAACCACAGAGCATCTGCTTCTTCTGCATCTTCTCTATTTATTAAGGTGGACACAAATCAACCAGAACAAAGACCTTCAAACAGCAAATGCTATCAAGATGATTTTGGGACCTTCAAGACAGTGAAACAAATGTGTAACCCACCAGTTACTTTACCGATCCCAACTGATTCTGTTGCATCTCCTCCTTTTACAAAAGTGGAGCAAACCTTTATCCACGTAGCTGAGACCACACATCTCAACATCATGTGTTCCAAAGGTCTGCCTGTCCAAGAGGGTAACCTTAAAGTATCTGGAGACAATCAATTTAAGGGTGAACCCAAGAACAGCAGACACAAAACCATCATACCTTTGGGAACTGGAGGTTTTCAGTCTGAAATGCAGAGTCAGAAGCGTACCAAAACTGACCACACTGTCCCTCCTGTGTCACACAAGGAAGGTTTATCAGAAAAGCCCAAAGAAGAGATAAGACACGTTAAGGCAGGAGATGATACTAGAGCAAAAACCATAAAGCCTTTTTTCCGCCCAAGGAGCAGGAGTCGGATTCCCATCCTGGTGCCAGAAGACAATGGCAGCACTGACCCAACCGTCTCGACCCGGGAACAAATGCACAAAAGGTCTAAGCACTATGACTTATCCCGAGTGGTGCTGGAGAGACAGAGACCGTCACACCTGACCAGGCTAAACTCGAGGACGTCTTCATCCATGTCTTCTGGAGACGAGCCCTGGAAAGCCTCAGAGACTCTGTCAACCACTGCCTCAGAGGAGGACATTCACCAGTCAGATGAGTTGTCTAGTAAAGTAAAAAAAGACACGCAGGCGCAAGGGTGTGACGGATGGCGCAGCAGGATCCCTCGACCAGCCACGCCCAAACGAAGACCTTCAGCCAGGCTGATGGGTGCTGCTACGTCTACTTTAACCTTACCGAGAAAAAGCACAACAATTGCAGAGAGCAGAATACAGACTGAAAACAATGGGTATGCTCCTCTTTTTTTCTTTACCATTCTTGTTGATGTTGTGAAATGACTGATTTTGTATTTTATTGAAATGACAGCCTCATCTACCCCAAAAGCTTTACACCTAAAGCTCACAAGGTTCTTGTGGTTCTTGACTGTAGTCCTGTAGGGGTTCCTCCTGTACCCCAAAAGCTTTACACCTAAAGCTCACAAGGTTCTTGTGGTTTTTGTGGTGTGATTTGAAGCTGAATGTATTTTTGTGTGTTGTAGACTGAAAACACAGTCATCTGGAACGGGCGTGAGGTCTAAATCTGCTCTCACTCGTTCCGGGAGTCCTCGAATGCCGCTACGCTGCATCTTCACCACGTCTCGCAGCTTAAGCTCCACCCACAGGACCTCTAGCCCCTCCCCTCAGCGGGCGATCATCAGAACTAGCACAAGCTCGCAGATGCACACTGTGATGCACCGTGGGAAACAAACCAAAGCTGCGTCATCTAATAAACACACGGTTAATCTGAAGAGGAAACAAAGCACAACTGCACCTAGATAATATAAATAATAATAATTATTATTATTATTCTGACACAGTATCTGCACTCACACTGGTAATCAAGTGCAATACCACTATTGGCTGAAAAGTGTATTATATTTTTTATAATGTATTAGGTTCACCTGTCTTGTACGTTAGCTGTTTAAGTTACACTTAAGTGAAGCCCATCTGTGCTGTACATTTTCTCATCGTCTTCAATTCTTACTGGGTTCATTTTTTAAAGATGCATTTTGAGAATCTGAAACCATGTACAAATAGAGAAAATTGGCATTGTACACCGATCAGCCATAAAATTAAAACCACCTCCTTGTTTCTACACTCACTGTCCATTTTATCAGCTCCACTTACCATACAGAAGCACTTTTTAGTTCTACAATTACTGACTGTAGTCTGTTTCTCTACATACTTTTTTAACCTCCTTTTACTCTGTTCTGTTAATTCCCACATGTGCTTAATCCCAAAGAAAACATAGTGGGAGTTCATCTAAAAATGTAAAATGTAAATTAAAATAATTGCACATCTGTTGTTTGGAACAAGTTTTGTTCAGTTCTAATGTGTAGGCCGTTCCATTTTTATTTCACGTCTTCCTTTATGGATTTAAACATTAAACAGGCCTCTCGGGTTTCTAGACGCATTCACTTAAATTACTCCTTTAATATGTTACAGAAGTCCACTCGTTGATTGTCAGGAGCAGTATAACAGCTGATTTATAAATGTACCATGAATCATAAACATTTAGTTATCGTAATCCCAACATCAACTCACCAAACTACGGTTCTTTCACAGCTAGATGTTAGCTGATTTTATTTTTCACAGTAAAATATTAGCAGAACAGTTGCAGAATTACAAGTGTATGTTTACTTATATCAATAACTGTGTAAATAATCCTGGTAAAACTACAAGAAATAGTAAAACAGTGCATACTTTTGTCTTATCATGTTTGTTAATTGATTTACTCAGCACTATAGTCATTATTTTATTTATTTATTTGTTTTGGGCCCTGCGAAAACAAGAGCTTCCAGTAATTGTTTTAGAGTAAGTGTCATGTTTAGCGAATGTGGTGCTATTTACCATGTATGTGACTGTGGATCATGTATCACTTGAATGCACACAGAATGAATTCGGATTAGTTTATATTAGTTTTGTTTATACATAATCACTGAAATGTTAATACTGTAATCTACATGTTATACAGTAACCGTTCCAATAATGTCATTAGTAATAGAGCTTTGTTATTATATCAGTGTTACTGTGCATGCTTCTGATTTGTTATTTTGTCACATGTATATTTGGTATTTTTAAAAGATTTTATTGCTATACATGACGTTTTAATTTTTGTGATTAAGATTCCCTGGACATGTAATTTGACCCAGTAAAAATACATGTTGAATACATTTTTTTTGTAGTTTTTAAATACTACAAAACTACTAAAATTCCATTTTTGTCCCCTAAGCTCCACTTGGATTCCATTTCTACTCAGGACCTCAGAAATCATATCGCATTTTTGTCATTTTTACTATTTGTGTTTTGTGTTGACCTACAAACACACACACACACACACACACACACACAACACACTTTTGGTCACTTTATAAGTAACACCAAAATAATACCAGATCTTTTGACAAGACTTAAAAGCGTGTCTGTGAGAGGACTTGTGGTCGACTATCCAATTCATTCCAAAGGTGTTCAATAGGATTGAGGTCATGACTCTACCTAAGCCTCTCCAGTTCCTCCTTATTAAATGTGTCAACCAAGTCCTTGTGGACTTTTCTTTATGGACAAGGACACAATTATGATGGAACATAAAGAGGTTCTTTCCAAACTGTTGCCACTAAGTTGGAAGCATGTCGTATGTGTGACTGAAAGACTTTATTATGAATTAATCTACAAATATACTTTTGGCCATATAGTGTATCTTTCCTGTCACTGAGGTGGTAACTTTAGAAGTATATTTTGTACCTTTAGGTAAGTTTATGGTACAGTAATGTATTTTCACGGAGACAGGTGGTCTTCATGTTTTCATACTTTCGTATGTTTCATACATGCGTTTGTACTTTATGTATGTATAATTTAAACTATCATTTCCATAAAAATTGCCCCTATTTCTGTATGTGCAGATTATTCAAAAAAATGAAAGAAGAACGACACAAAACAAAACCATGGACTATCATTACATGTGGTTTGCATTATTATGAAACGGGAGAAACATACTGAATGTAGCGGAGAAAAGTGAAACTGAAGTATCAATCCAATCACACTAGTATCGATCAAATTCCAATATCAACGTTGGTATCGATATTATCGATATTTAGATCGATCCGCCCACCCTGACTGGAGGAGGCAGCACTGAACCCTGGTGACTCTGTACTGTAATAGAGAAGAACGGTGCTGCTCGCTCTGGGTAACGAACGCTCAATGGCTGGTGTAGTGTAAACTGATATATAATATAATAATATACAATCAGATTTATTTGTGTAGTTATTATTATGAGCTCTAACAATATGGCGGATCCACGAAGACCTAACAAGATTTTCCGGTGAGTTTTATCCGCCTGTTACACCAACTGCTGCTATTAGCTTTATGGCTAATAGTCCTGTAGCTAAATGAGGACTAGAAATACGAGTAAATATCTATTTAAAGAGGTATAATGTATGCAGTTTATTCCATACAGCTAGTCTGTTCGGTTTGAAGGTAACTTAATGGTTGTTACTCTTTATTTAAAGATGTGTTGTTTTTAATTACGATTAGATCTGAAGGTGAAATGTGCTAAGCTAAATGCTAAGCTAAATGTAGCTTTAAAGCTGTTTAAAGCCACCTCAGCACATTTAACCTCCGAATTATTCCGTTCTACTGCAAATAATCTTTAAATCTACTCTAAATATGACTGTGCTTAGTTTGACTTGCTGTTTTAACAGATTAAACAGTGTTTGTTTAATAAATAACGCAAGTATTTGTTGTGTTTTGACTAGTTCTGAATGTAGCTCAGATATTTAATCTGTTTCTCGCTATTACACAAAACTTATTACTGTTATTATTATTATTGTTATTATTATATTATTATTATTGTTGTTGTTGTGGCTGTGACAGAGTCAGGATACACTGGTGTTAGATTTACAAATATGAAAGAAATATTGTGGTTTAATTGTCCATGTTGTGATGTAACACGACTATTTATTATGGTAAGAGAATTCTCTAAGCTGTTTTCTTACCTGTCAAAAACATGCTGAAGGTTTATTCGCTGATCAAAATTTCCCCTTAGTTTAAAGCCCCAAATAATTCTATTCTTAGGTTATTTATACACTTGTTTTAATACTTCGGTCTGTGATGCAAATGGCATAATCGCTCAAGGAGCTTGTTTACCCAGACACAGTCCCTCTGAACCCCAGCTTGTTTACCCAGACACAGTCCCTCTGAACCCCAGCTTGTTTACCCAGACACAGTCCCTCTGAACCCCAGCTTGTTTACCCAGACACAGTCCCTCTGAACCCTAGCTTGATTACCCAGACACAGTCCCTCTGAACCCCAGCTTGTTTACCCAGACACAGTCCCTCTGAACCCCAGCTTGTTTACCCAGACACAGTCCCTCTGAACCCCAGCTTGATTACCCAGACACAGTCCCTCTGAACCCCAGCTTGTTTACCCAGACACAGTCCCTCTGAACCCCAGCTTGTTTACCCAGACACAGTCCCTCTGAACCCCAGCTTGTTTACACAGACACAGTCCCTCTGAACCCCAGCTTGATTACCCAGACACAGTCCCTCTGAACCCCAGCTTGATTACCCAGACACAGTCCCTCTGAACCCCAGCTTGATTACCCAGACACAGTCCCTCTGAACCCCAGCTTATTTACCCAGACACAGTCCCTCTGAACCCCAGCTTGATTACCCAGACACAGTCCCTCTGAACCCCAGCTTGATTACCCAGACACAGTCCCTCTGAACCCCAGCTTATTTACCCAGACACAGTCCCTCTGAACCCCAGCTTGATTACCCAGACACAGTCCCTCTGAACCCCAGCTTGTTTACCCAGACACAGTCCCTCTGAACCCCAGCTTGATTACCCAGACAGTCTCTCTGAACCCCAGCTTGATTACCCAGACACAGTCCCTCTGAACCCCAGCTTGATTACCCAGACACAGTCCCTCTGAACCCCAGCTTATTTACCCAGACACAGTCCCTCTGAACCCCAGCTTATTTACCCAGACACAGTCCCTCTGAACCCCAGCTTGATTACCCAGACACAGTCCCTCTGAACCCCAGCTTGATTACCCAGACACAGTCCCTCTGAACCCCAGCTTGTTTACCCAGACACAGTCCCTCTGAACCCCAGCTTGTTTACCCAGACACAGTCCCTCTGAACCCCAGCTTGTTTACCCAGACACAGTCCCTCTGAACCCCAGCTTATTTATCCAGACACAGTCCCTCTGAACCCCAGCTTGATTACCCAGACACAGTCCCTCTGAACCCCAGCTTGATTACCCAGACACAGTCCCTCTGAACCCCAGCTTGTTTACACAGACACAGTCCCTCTGAACCCCAGCTTGATTACCCAGACACAGTCCTTCTGAACCCCAGCTTGTTTACACAGACACAGTCCCTCTGAACCCCAGCTTGATTACACAGACACAGTCCCTCTGAACCCCAGCTTGATTACCCAGACACAGTCCCTCTGAACCCCAGCTTATTTACCCAGACACAGTCCCTCTGAACCCCAGCTTATTTACCCAGACACAGTCCCTCTGAACCCCAGCTTGATTACCCAGACACAGTCCCTCTGAACCCCAGCTTGATTACCCAGACACAGTCCCTCTGAACCCCAGCTTGATTACCCAGACACAGTCCCTCTGAACCCCAGCTTGTTTACCCAGACACAGTCCCTCTGAACCCCAGCTTGTTTACACAGACACAGTCCCTCTGAACCCTAGCTTGATTACCCAGACACAGTCCCTCTGAACCCCAGCTTGATTACCCAGACACAGTCCCTCTGAACCCCAGCTTGTTTACCCAGACACAGTCCCTCTGAACCCCAGCTTATTTACCCAGACACAGTCCCTCTGAACCCCAGCTTATTTACCCAGACACAGTCCCTCTGAACCCCAGCTTGATTACCCAGACACAGTCCCTCTGAACCCCAGCTTGATTACCCAGACACAGTCCCTCTGAACCCCAGCTTGATTACCCAGACACAGTCCCTCTGAACCCCAGCTTGTTTACCCAGACACAGTCCCTCTGAACCCCAGCTTGTTTACCCAGACACAGTCCCTCTGAACCCCAGCTTGTTTACACAGACACAGTCCCTCTGAACCCTAGCTTGATTACCCAGACACAGTCCCTCTGAACCCCAGCTTGATTACCCAGACACAGTCCCTCTGAACCCCAGCTTGTTTACCCAGACACAGTCCCTCTGAACCCCAGCTTGATTACCCAGACACAGTCCCTCTGAACCCCAGCTTGTTTACCCAGACACAGTCCCTCTGAACCCCAGCTTGATTACACAGACACAGTCCTTCAGAACCCCAGCTTGTTTACCCAGACACAGTCCCTCTGAACCCCAGCTTGTTTACCCAGACACAGTCCCTCTGAACTACAGCTTGTTTACACAGACACAGTCCTTCTGAACCCCAGCTTGATTACATGTCGTATTTAATGTACTGTGTATCTTAAAATAGGTGATTAATAAGTAAACATTCGTATTATTATTGTTGTTTTACATTATATGTATTATTTATTTCATTCCATGTTTACTTAATGCTCTTATATAACTAAATGATCCCTGATTTTTGGTCAAAACCATTTGCCAAAATGTGCAACCCTAGTGAACAATGATTGTTTTTGTTTTGCAGCTACAAACCGCCGAACAGCGAGACAAACCCCACACTGGAGGATCCGACTCCAGATTACATGAACCTGCTCGGCATGATTTTTAGCATGTGTGGGCTTATGCTTAAGGTAACACAAACACCCCGAATAGGACTGTAGTGAGTGTAAACAGTAAACAGTAGTTCTTATCAGTTGTAATTATGTGTGTGTACGCGTGTGCTTTTCTGTAGCTGAAATGGTGTGCATGGATTGCAGTTTACTGCTCTTTCATCAGTTTTGCCAACTCACGAAGCTCAGAGGACACTAAACAGATGATGAGCAGCTTTATGTGAGTAAAACAGGCACCAGTGACGATTTGTTTACAGAAACAGTAATCATCTGATCATGCTTCACATACATTTGTCTTTCTGTTTGTACTTTCAATCCAAAAATTCACTGGCACTTTACATACAATGTTTTTATACTTAAAAATATTAACAAAAGAAAATTGAACCGTGTGTTTAATAATAATTGTATAAACAAAGTTATGATGCTAGATTATTTGCTGTGCCAATGCTCAACCAGCCTTTCTCTTAGCGAGAGTTGACGTCTAGTGTAAGTCATGGAAAATTTTAACTTTACTGTGCTGACATCGATCATGGCCACTGAAACAATTTAAACATAATGAACAAGCCAAGTCTTGAAATGGATTGTTTTTATTTATTTTTCAGCTGTTCCATTTCTCTGTCTAAATAAATGTTCTTTTTTCTCACGCAGGCTCTCTATATCCGCAGTCGTAATGTCATACCTGCAGAACCCTCAGCCCATGTCTCCACCATGGTGACAAAGGTCATGGTGACTCTGAGGACTGCAGGGGTACAATAAAATCGACAGAAATGCTTCTTCTGATCAACAAGACATGATGGACATGACAACAGACTAAACATCCTAGTTTTGACTTTATTCATTTCTTCATATCTTCATCCTGTCGTCTTCCTCCAGATTGGATGGGACAATAACACACTGTAGATGTTAGTATAATTGATCTGCTTGAGCAGGAATGTAATTCTGAATAAAGTTTGTCCATGTATTGAAATTTTGTTAATATAACAATAAACACCAGTTTTTTAACCTGATTGTAATTTGTACAATGTGGTCTGTGTTTTAGAAAGCATAATTCTACATTTATACCAGGTTTTTTGCCAAACTTGCTGTTGCATGTTGTAAGTGGGTGTTACTGGTAGGTTAAACACTGGTTGCTTTGCCTTATGAGAGATGGGTTGCCAGATTTAGTCATGGAAAGGTGGACTTTACAAAAAATGTTGCATTATTTACTTTTATATTCTAAACCTTGTCAAAAGGTAGTCTTTAAAACAGTGCACATAAACTTTAGTCATGCTTGTGTTGTTTAATATTTATTTTTCCTTTACCAGTAGGGATACTGGTGCATGAAATCCTTCCAACCGATGGCAGCATCATTGTACTGTACATCTGTATATGTATATATGCCAAATAAAGGATATCTTATCTTCTGTCATAAAACCAGATGAAATAACTTCGGGCATTAAGAAGAAGAGGGTGCTGACAGTTTGGTTAATAAACTTACCTGTTATAATGCAAAAGCTTTTTTACAATGGCCCATGTGGTGAGCTCGTGTAAGGTGGTGGTAAGAGCCACGCATTGCCCGAGTTTAATGGGTTTGAATCCCAGGCTCGGCTCACAAATACCGAAGGCGCATGGCATTAGGTGCCCCTAACCATTGGGAGACACATGTCTATCTACTGTGTCCACTATAAACCTTCCTGATTATCCATGAGCATTAAAATGAAGTGAAATATACAGACATGTGTATAAGTTAATACATCTCTCTTCTGCTCTAAGCAGCTTTGTCTCGCGCGCGCAGGCGGATCAGCTCGTGCCCACAGTGCGCGCGCATATATTTCAGCGACCGTTAGAAACCGCTAGTTTAACAGTTAAGCAGTCTCGATTAAATTTATACAAATTAATATTTTAATGTCGGGATTAAAGCAAAATATTATCGATATTTGTTACAAGGAAGCGGTGTGGTGCCATAATAACGGCTAAAAATAGCGAAGACCGAGTATCAGCAACGCATCCAAATTCTGCGCCTGTTTTGTTTTAATACTGTTTAAGTGTTTGCGGTGACATTTCCATCACTGAAGAAAAGAAGTCACGGTTCTAGTGGCTACGGACGCACCGCCCGGTAATTCCAGGTGAGTTAAAAAGCGTAAAATGTTGGGAATGGAAAAGTGCAGTCTTTTTGACCGAATGAATCGATTCCTGATTGTTCCTGAGTCGATTCCTATTCATAACGTTAGGGATTCGAGGAGTTAATCGCAAGAGTCGATTTCACATGATTCTTCGAGCTTCAACAGCCGGTTCATTTTCTGTAAGTATTTATGTGTGATTTCTAAGAGATGTATTTCTGAGATTGGAATACTATGTGTGTCACTAAGATTCAAATATAAACTTAATCGCCACGGGTCATTTAGAACTGGACTCGAATATATATTTTTAAAGACACTAAACGAATCGGCACTTTTTAGGGCGGTCCTCACCTGATCACAGGTACACGCACAAGGATGCGCACGCGTGATAAAAAAAAACAGAGGGTGTTTTAAGAGCAGAATTAGTTTCCTCCTACTAATAAATCATAACAGCCTTTACAAAACCACACCTCATCTGCTATAAGTTATTCTAACCCCCGGAGTTTGGACATGCGTTAGTTACAGGTACAAAACTTTTTGTACATTGTTTCTAACAATGATCAACATCAGGCCTAGAATGACGTGACTCAAGACAGGGGATTCATCCTCACAATCTAGTGTTTAAAAGAAGTACTGATGCTTTACATGGAAACATTTATCTTCTGAACTGTAATAAGCAATTCGATTAAAATAAATAAATCAAACCAGCCATGTAAGTCGTCAAAACTATTGTTTTGAATTAAGGGTACTGATTGCTAGATGAAGCTTTATGTATGCTTTGTGTACAATTAGGACCAGTGGTATCCAAATAAGCATAAGACTGGAAATCTTTCAATGATTCAGATATTGACAGTCAGACACCTGAGCTGTTTAATTGATTAGATGAGATCTAGATGAGTAGATGTACCATAAAATATTACAGATTAGGCATAAAAAAGCTTTAACACTACACTGACAATACAAGCACTTACAACCCAATATTGCAACTACTGTATATTGGGGTATTGCAACTTTCATTATGTTACAAAGTCTTTAAATGTTGATTATTTGAATGTGAAATAATGTAAAATAAAAAATGAACAAGGGTTATTTAGTTTAAAAACAGGTTTTCAGCATGTTACAGCTAGGGTTGTTGGTCCTCTAACCCTGCAACATAAAATGCACTAGCAAATCTCAAATAAAAGCATAGCATGTTTTGTTTAATATGTTTACTGAGCACAGTGGATGTTGATTGTATACTACACACTAAATTAAAGGCTTCTGTTCCTCACTCTCCTTGCTGCTAAAATTACAGGGTTTATTTATGGTCTGTGTTTGCTGGTAAAGTGTTCAAGATTGGACAGCCTAACCCCCTAAACGTTTTTGCTGATAAGTGTGTTTGTATGTCATGTCTCTTGTCTCTCTGACTGCATGCTTAGTGGGGTCTCTCGCCTCCTGTATGTTTCTAGCAGTGTTGCTCTGGCTAAATTCGGTGACAGCAAAACAGACTAATGAGACCCCATTATATGGTGTGTTCATGTTTTCTCTCAATCTGGTAATCTCTCACCTGTCCAACCTGTCCACCTAACTTCTCATTACCTGTTTTTTTCTCTCCTTCTTTTGCCACATTAGGATGTACACTAACGAAGCTGTGATATTAGAGAAGACATCTTCTGTCTGGTGGGATGTGTGGGAGTCCAACATGCCAGGCATGACAGACAGCCCGTTGTTGCCTGATGACCATTTGGTTCCTACTTTGAGGAGGAGGGGTGCACTGGTGGACCATCGAGATGTCATCAAAGCGCACCGATCACACAAGCTGCTCAGCACCCCGCAGGCCAAACGCAAGGAGTGGGAGTGAGTATGAAACTGTGTGTGGAACTGATAGGGAGTGGGCTGGGCTGGACACTCACAAAACTCACACAACTAGCTAAATGAATCATTTACCATTGCTTACATATTAAACAACAGCAGCTGGTCTCCCCTTCTGCCATAAACACCTATTAATAGCCAGAACGCAGGGTCAGCCATTGTACTTACAATCTTCTGTTCACTGTCCTAAAATGACCAGTCAGCCCAGTCAGGGCTCTTTTTTCAGTATTTCTACTTCATTATGTATACCATATATCATTACTACTGACCATCTATCTATCTAAAATAGAACCGAGGGAGAGTACATTAGTATCAGTAGGCAGAGACAGGCAGACAGTAGTCAGTAATTACAGTGCTCTACTTTTAGACTCTGTCTGTGTGTGTGTGTGCGTGCGTGCGCATGTGTCTGTTTTTAACTGCACACTGTTTTTTTTAGACCCCACTGAATTGAATGTGACAACTGATATTTAGTGATGCATGTTGTGTGATCTGTTACCTCTGCAGCGAATTAGCTCCATGTTAATGAAATAATAATTGTAATAAACACTTAGTTTAGAGTCTTTTAGAATTGCCAGTACACTTGTTTTACAGGATCTGGTGATCCATGTTATCCCATGTTATATGACTGCCCAATATTCCAAAGAGCATCTTGTGATGTTAGTGTATGCTTGGCTTTCACTGTTCTCAAGTGCCCCCTATAAATATTCAGGTCAGGTGATTGTAGAAGTGCATGGCAGTCAGCACACCTTGCTCTTCTTTGGTCTTGAAGCAGTTGTTGATATTTGTCCTGAAAACAGTCCATGAGGACTAGGCGAAAATGGGATTCATAGGAGGGTAGTAAGGAGGAAGTAGCCAAAAAAGCATCTGGGTTGGTCTCAAAGCATTTGGTCCAAAAAATGCAAACATCTGGTACAACGAGGGTCTGATTGTGTCTAGAGAAAACCAACACAGCATTTGATTGGAAGAGCATCGTAACATTAAAGTCATTGCAGGTTTTGAGTGACCCAGTCAGGTCCTGAATTGAACCCAAACAGAAATGCAGTTTTAAGCAGTTCCAAAAACAATAATGGTGCTGAAATTTCTTTAGAACCTCTATGGAGCTCAAACGCTGCCATAAGTATTTGAATCTGAATTTTATACATTTGAAATATTTCAATCAGAATTTTATACATTTGAAATATTTAATGGCGTAATTTATAAATTTGAATTTTAACAATGCTTTTTTTGTGATTTGAACTTGTGAGGTGGTGAAATTTGCTGTTGAAAAATTTTCATTTCAAAATTACAACTTGCAATTTTCAGATTTTAAAAATTCAGATAAAAAAAATTCAGATCTCTCAGATTCAAATCTCAGAAATACGAATTCAAGCTTGAAGTGAAACATCCGGGTATCCCAGGAAAAGTAAACTTTCCAGAGCGATCGAACGCAGCATTTAACCAATCACAGCGCTGCCTCACCTGCGTTCATGTCTGTGGAGGAGAAATGAATCCCAATGAGGAAAGTGCATCCAAAGTGTCAACCTCAACTGACCACATGAGTCGAACCAGGTGTGTTAGGTAAATGAGGTAAAGACTGAACTCTGAAGTGCTATACGGCACACCAGGAAAGAAGTTTTCACAACATTTCTGAACTCCCCGTTTTAATATGTGCAAGCAACGGAATATCCATGCCTTCCTAAACTCAGACCAGCTCATGCCAAGCAAAACTCTTAGCTAACCACTACCAACAAGCTAGCTAACGCTAACTAACCTTACCCCGCGCGTTATCATGCCACCAGCGTTACATAACGCAAAATATAAAACTTGCCGTAAAGCACGTTGAGTATTTACCAGAACTATAAATAATTAGCTGACTGTGTGGATCTGAAGAACTTTGGATGCACTTTCCTCATTGGGATTCATTTCTCCTCCACAGACATGAACGCAGGTGAGGCAGCGCTGTGATTGGTTAAATGCTGCGTTCGATCGCTCTGGAAAGTTTACTTTTCCTGGGATACCCGGATGTTTCACTTCAAGCTTGAATTCGTATTTCTGAGATTTGAATCTGAGAGATCTGAATTTTTTTTATCTGAATTTTTAAAATCTGAAAATTGCAAGTTGTAATTTTGAAATGAAAATTTTTCAACAGCAATTTTCACCACCTCACAAGTTCAAATCACAAAAAAAGCATTGTTAAAATTCAAATTTATAAATTACGCCATTAAATATTTCAAATTTATAAAATTCAGATTGAAATATTTCAAATTTATAAATTACGCCATTAAATATTTCAAATTTATAAAATTCAGATTGAAATATTTCAAATTTATAAATTACGCCATTAAATATTTCAAATTTATAAAATTCAGATTCAGATACTTATGGCAGCGTTTGAGCTCCATAAACCTCGAGATGTCCAGACATTTTTAAGAAGGGAATTTTTTATTTTAATTAATGAAATTTCATGAAATGTATTGTAATGAGTTCCTTTGGTGTAGTAAGATTTGGGACAGATCTTTTGGACAGATGTCCTGCTTGCAGTGCTTTATTCAAACTTTAGATGGTGCAGCAGGCTAATCTAACATAACTGCGGTGTGCGTGTGTGTGTGTGTGTGTGTGTATATGTGAGTGTGAGTGTGTGTGTGTGTGTATGTGAGTGTGAGTGAGTGAATAAGGTGCAACTGGTTGACAGACAATAGCAGACAGCGCTGTTTCGCCCCTATAAGAGAAACCCAGTACCATTGATGTCACTAAAATCTGATATAACATTTTATGCATTGCTGTATTATTTCTATAAAAAATATCCAATGGATGGATGGATGGATGGATGGATGGATGGATGGATGGATGGATGGATGGATGGATAGATAGATAGATAGATAGATAGATAGATAGATAGATAGATAGATAGATAGATAGATAGATAGATAGATAGATAGATAGATAGGTGATGGATGGATTATGTTTTGTGATGGGTTGACGCCCTTAATTTAGTGTTTCCAAATGAGACTTGACCCACCACATCAATGACTATGTCTTAGGATTTATTCATTCTTCCTCCATTTAACTTAATTGACCAAAAAACAAGTAAAATACATACACAACATTCTGGTTGCTTTATGTTGTCTGATTGCATTTTGTGTAGGTGTGTGTGTGTGTGTGTGTGTGTGTGTAAGTGCTGATTCTATGCTGATTCTATGCTTACTCCACACCAGCGCTGTATCCATTAAAGCTGAGAGCAGCAGTGCAGACTCCCTCTCTCTCGCTTTCTCTCTCTCTGTGTCTCTCGTCCTTCCCGATCAATCAGCTCATCAATTGCTACACACTCAGTCTCCTGGGAAAACAGTGCGACTAGCCAAAAAACTCCAATCAGCTAATTACTCTCTCTGTCTCACGCTTTCTGTCTTGCCCTCTTTGTCTCACTCCCTCTCTTTCTCTCTCTTTAATTCATCAATCCATCGCTGCCAACTGATCCTATGCTGTTCTTTCAGTCTCTAATAAACTGAAGTGTTATTCAGGGCACACAGGCCCACAGAAAGGTTGTATTTTGATGAGCATATTTTGAAGATGAACATCAGAGAAACAGACAGAGAGACAGAAGGACAGAGAGAAAGACGGACAGAAAAAATAGGACACAGTGAGACAGATGGCCTATTTTGCTGTTGTTTCTAAAGAATGCAGAACTAAAAGTAAACAACCTCGTTACCAAAACGAGACGTGCCCCTGGGCATTCAATAAAAATTCTCATTCATGTTCACAGAGAGTGGTCCAAATAACAGAAACACCAAAATATAAGGGGCTTGACTTTTAATTACAGATGCACAAGTAAGTGTATTAGCTGGATTGGTGAAATGTGGGAACATGAGGCAACTAACAAGTTGGGTCCACTCAGAAAAAGGGGCGTCACTTCACTTCTGGGTTCCCTAGTAAGGCACCAAAATGCCAAGACCATGGCCAGGTTCCCATGAAAAGATAAAGGTATGCTGGCATCCCATCATTTTGTAAAAAAATGATGTTAGCATAATAAAGGTATCACTCTCTCCAAGGCTTTTTCAGGATCCACAACAGCTGATCATACATTGTACCAGACGGATGGTAGGTGTAGCATTAATGTGTCCCCTGTCTCACGTGATGCCAATATTATACGCATATATATATATTTACATTTACATTTTTGGCATTTAGCAGACGTCTTTATCCAAAATGACTTACATTATAGTTACAGTCTGAGCAATTGAGGGTTAAGGGCCTTGTTTAAGGGCCCAGCAGCAGCAACCTGGCAGTGGTGGGGCTTGAACCAGCGACCTTCTGGTTACTAGTCCAGTACCTTAACCATATATGTAGTATATATACTGCTGTTTTGTTTATGCATTTTTCAATTTGTATTCTGCTGCTGGAGACTCCGGTTGTGTCAGAGGAGGTTATATTTGCCTGTCTCACGCTCCCCCCGACGTGTGCGCAGTACACCGACACCTTCTTATTCGCCCACACGTTTGTTGTATTCGCGTGCGGAGAGCCACGCACTGATCCCCACGCTCCTCCACTTCCTGTACATGCACCTCGGGCTACTAACCAAGGTCATTACACAGCGTCGAAGACCCCACCCGTCAGACTTTTAAATAGCCAATTTTTGTCTGCGGCAGGCACGGCCAATTATGCCCGCTAGAGGGTGCCCAGCCGACCGGTAGCAGAGCTGAGGTTTGAACTCAGGAGCTCAGAATCCCAGTGCTGGTGTGCTAGCGGATTATTCCGCTGCGCCACCTGGGCACCCACGTGTTCTGTATTATTCTGCCCAGGATCAACTGGCCTCACATGATTGATAAGGGAGACAAGAATTTTCCTCCCACTTCCAAGAGAGCAGGGCCAATCAGCTCTCAGCTTTCGGCCACAAACAATCTGTTAATAACTGATTTTGCTGCAACACTCTGGAGTCCAGATTTGGCATCATAGCCAAAGTTTCTTATACAATCGTTCGAGACATGACAGCATTGAATATCTGCAGGTCCGTTCACTTGATGTGTGCCCTCGTGATCCCCAAACCAAAGCTAAAATTAAAACTCGTGCCACTTTTAATAACACTATGCATCTCTCAGCAGTGTGTGTGTGAGTTAAGTAGGACAGGAGGCAGAAGCAAATGAGACATTGATAAAGTGACTAGTTAAACATCTCTCTCTCTCTCTCTCTCTCTCTCTCTCGCTCTCTCTCTCTCTCTCGCTCTCTCCCTCCCCACTTTGTTCATTCCTCTTTTTCCCTCTCTCCCTCTTCACTCTTATCCACTCTCTTCTATATAAATCTGCTTTTATGCATTTCATAATCAATACGTCCAGTGAGTCACACTGCCCTGCGCCTCTGTGTGTGTGTGTGTGTGTGTGTGTGTGTGTGTGTGTGTGTGTGTGTGTGTGCCCGTATGCACTCTGCTTACATTGCAGAGCGTAAATCACACACTCTGAGCTCTTCATTCAGAAAAGAGCCTGGTGCAGACTGAAAACCGGTCATTCAGAGCGGGGGGAGACAGATGAGTGACACGCACAACATGAACAAACACTTTATCAACTGATTCGATTTATGTGCTTGGGAAATTTTGACCCTGCTATTAGGGGAAATTGGGAGCAAAGGACAAAAAATGAAGAGACACGATGAATCAGAAATGGGTGGAGTTAAAGTGGGAAATAGAGGACACTGGAGGAAGTGGGGTGGCAAGAGGAGGAGGATGAGGAAGGTTACAGACAAGAAAAATAAGTATAGAGGTTAGAACGACAGAGATGGAAAGTGACAGTTAAGTGAAAGTGACATTAAGAAAGTGACAGTTTAACCATTTTCGGTACACTGAGGGAGATGTTAGCTGGCGGGTTGTGCCGCCTAAGCCCATTAGTTTGAACAGCCTGAGGCTAACTGTGTTAGCTTAGTAAGCAAAAACTTTTTGAGTTCGATGTCTTATTAGAATTTTCACTACTTAGGCAGCTGCCCAGGTAGGCAGTAGGCAGCAAGGCAGCTCACTAGGTTTTTCGAACAGACCCAATGTGTGGCTGTGTAAAATGATTTTGAAAAATGTCTTTATGTTTAATTAATGTAGTCTTATATGCAAGACGTTTCATTTCTCTCATATTCTCAGTGAAAAATAAAGCTTCTTGATCAACACAACATCTGGATTCTTGGAGCTTTTCCTATTCGCTCCTCACTAGACAGTGGCAAGGTGTAACAATATCCACACTGTATAGCTTAATTTGTATTGTCATATTTGCCCAGCAATACTCTATTGTCAATACAGAGTGTATTTTTTATACAGTGTGACTGACTGATTAACCCTTCAAACATTCAAATAAACCATGTATTATTCAAACCAAACATAAAAGTACAACACACTTATTTACAGTATCGTATTAACTTTACAGTAGTAGTAGGCTAATGGAATACTTTCCATCACTGCTCATTAGACAAGAACCTTAAACAAAATTCACTCTGCACTAACTCTAGACATTACTTACTAAAGGTATACTTTAGTGTGTGTGTGTGTGTGTGTGTGTGTGTGTGTGTGTTATACACACATATTGCAAAGCACTCAATGTGAGAGTAATGATTAAGTCCATTAGGTCTAATTGAGAAGCAGCATCGTCAGCGCAGAGCCTAACTCCAGAGTCATAATCATTACCATAATGAACTGAGAGAGAGAACCTGGGGGGTGGGGGATGTACAAATAAAAGGGAAAATACAGAGAGATGAAGTATGAGACTTAAGGGACTCAAGAATATAATTAATTCATTTATTAATTGATATAGATATCATGCATGCTTAATCGCATAACATACTCATATCATGTATGAAAATTTTAGGATGTGTTTATCCTGTCATATGTTTTTTTGGGATAAGTGTGTTTGAGATGGCTACAAGAAAAACTCACCCCTAAGGACCTCATTAGAACACTTACTCATCCCAACAACTCCTTACAACACACAAATCTGAGCACATTCCTCACTTTCTGTTGTGCACTCCCCTCATGAGCTTACAAAACAGGTCTTCTATGTAGTTTAGATCAGTGAACTGAGATGACCATGGATGACCAAGCTCTATTCTGTGTTCAGTAGACCATCTTTCTGTTGTTGTGGACATGTGCTTTGGATCATCGTCCTGCTAGAAGATCCATTGACGACTCTTTTTAAGTTTCTTGGCAGAGGGGGCAGCACTGTGGCTCGGTGGGTAGCACTGTTGCCTCACAGCAGGAAAGTCCTGGCTTCGATTCCCAGGTGGAGCGGTCCGGATCCTTTCTATGTGGAGTTTGCATGTTCTTCCCGTGTCTGTGTTGGTTTTCTCAGGGAGCTCTGGTTACCTGCAACAGTACAGATGTGCAAGTGAGGTGAATTGGAGATACAAAATTGTCCATGACTGTGTTTGACTTGAACTGATGAATTTTGTGTAACCAGTATCTACCTGTCTTGTCATGAATGTAGCCAAAGTGTGTAAAACATGACGTTAACATCCTAATAAAAGAAAATTAATAAATTCTTGGTAAACGCAGACAAAGTCCATAATGCTATATACGGCTTTTGCCGGAAACACAGCACCAAAACATCATAGACCCTCCACCATACTTATCTGCTTTTATCAACTTTAAAAAAGGAAAATATAATGAAAAATGCTTCATTTACATTTTATCTGTATAAGAATTTCTAGGGGTGTCAGTAATCATTGTACACGTGGTTTTGTTAGAAATAAGTAATTGTCGATGAGGGATTATGTTTCCTTTGAGATGGAAAAAGACGAAACGCCCTGAAAATCTGCCAAACAAAGATGTACTGTGAGCCAGGTATAGACGTATAGTGGCCACATCAGCTCATTGATCCCTGCTCACTCCCTCCGCTCCTCCCTCTTTCTCTTACTCAGTCAGTCAGTGTGCTGAGTGCTGCTGTTCCAGCAAAAGCCCAAATCTGCCCCATTCATCACATCCTCTTTTAATTAAGCACTAAACACCCGGCAAATAGTGTGTGTGTGTGTGTGTGTGTGTGTGCGCGATGACATTTCTGAAAGAGTCACTGCTAATCTCACTCAGAAGGAGAAAAAAGATTGAAATTAGTACTGAGAGAAAGAAAAAGAACAGACAGAAAGACAAACTGACAGAATACAGACAGAATGGGAGAGACAGGGACTCAAAGACAGAAATGGAAAGAGAGGAAGACTGGTGATGTTTCTTAGGGACAGATGCACATTAAGTAATGAAATATTAAAACACCATACCGAGTAAAGTATACACCAACCAGTTCTAATGTAGGGCTCTGTGTGTGTGTGTGTGTGTGTGTGTGTGTGTGTGTGTGTGTGTGTGTGTGTGTTGTTTCATGCTATGCTTAAGCAAAGACACCATCTGCTAAGATAAATATCCTAAAGAGAGAAGCAATAATGTGTGTCTGTCTGCCTGTCTGTGTACTCTACATAGCTGTTTAGTCTATCATGTATTTGTATATTTGTCTCAGAGTGGATCTGTCTGTCAGTCTGTCTGTCTGTTTGTCTGTCTGTGTACCCTATATGGCAGTTTAGTATATTTGTATATATGTCTCTGTGTGGATCTGTCTCTGTCTCTCTATCTGTCTGTCTGTCTGTCTGTCTGTCTGTCTGTCTGTCTGTCTGTGTACCTTGTATGGCTGTTTATTGTATCATGTATTTGTATATTTGTCTCTGTGTGAATCTGTCTCTGTCTCTCTGTCTGTCTGTCTGTCTGTCTGTCTGTTTGTCTGTCTATCTGTGTACACTATATGGCTGTTAGTGTATCATGTATTTGTATACCTGCCTCTGTGTGGATCTGTCTGTCTATCTGTGTACACTATATGGCTGTTAGTGTATCATGTATTTGTATACCTGCCTCTGTGTGGATCTGTCTGTCTGTCTGTCTGTCTGTGTACACTATATGGCTGTTAGTGTATCATGTATTTATATATTTGTCTCTGTGTGGATCTGTCTGTCTGTCTATCTGTGTACACTATATGGCTGTTAGTGTATCATGTATTTGTATACCTGCCTCTGTGTGGATCTGTCTGTCTGTCTATCTGTGTACACTATATGGCTGTTAGTGTATCATGTATTTGTATACCTGCCTCTGTGTGGATCTGTCTGTCTGTCTATCTGTGTACTCTATATGGCTGTTAGTGTATCATGTATTTGTATACCTGCCTCTGTGTGGATCTGTCTGTCTGTCTGTCTATCTGTGTACTCTATATGGCTGTTAGTGTATCATGTATTTGTATACCTGCCTCTGTGTGGATCTGTCTGTCTGTCTGTCTATCTGTGTACACTATATGGCTGTTAGTGTATCATGTATTTGTATACCTGCCTCTGTGTGGATCTGTCTGTCTGTCTATCTGTGTACTCTATATGGCTGTTAGTGTATCATGTATTTGTATACCTGCCTCTGTGTGGATCTGTCTGTCTGTCTGTCTATCTGTGTACTCTATATGGCTGTTAGTGTATCATGTATTTGTATACCTGCCTCTGTGTGGATCTGTCTGTCTGTCTATCTGTGTACACTATATGGCTGTTAGTGTATCATGTATTTGTATACCTGCCTCTGTGTGGATCTGTCTGTCTGTCTATCTGTGTACTCTATATGGCTGTTAGTGTATCATGTATTTGTATACCTGCCTCTGTGTGGATCTGTCTGTCTGTCTATCTGTGTACACTATATGGCTGTTAGTGTATCATGTATTTGTATACCTGCCTCTGTGTGGATCTGTCTGTCTGTCTATCTGTGTACTCTATATGGCTGTTAGTGTATCATGTATTTATATATTTGTCTCTGTGTAGATCTGTCTGTCTGTCTGTCTATCTGTGTACTCTATATGGCTGTTAGTGTATCATGTATTTATATATTTGTCTCTGTGTAGATCTGTCTGTCTGTCTGTCTATCTGTGTACTCTATATGGCTGTTAGTGTATCATGTATTTATATATTTGTCTCTGTGTAGATCTGTCTGTCTGTCTGTCTATCTGTGTACACTATATGGCTGTTAGTGTATCATGTATTTGTATACCTGCCTCTGTGTGGATCTGTCTGTCTGTCTGTCTATCTGTGTACTCTATATGGCTGTTAGTGTATCATGTATTTATATATTTGTCTCTGTGTAGATCTGTCTGTCTGTCTGTCTATCTGTGTACACTATATGGCTGTTAGTGTATCATGTATTTGTATACCTGTCTCTGTGTAGATCTGTCTGTCTGTCTGTCTATCTGTGTACTCTATATGGCTGTTAGTGTATCATGTATTTATATATTTGTCTCTGTGTAGATCTGTCTGTCTGTCTGTCTATCTGTGTACTCTATATGGCTGTTTAGTGTATCAAGTATTTGTATATTTGCCTCTTAGTGTATCATGTATTTGTTTATTTGTCTCTGTGTAGATCTGTCTGTCTATCTATCTGTCTGTCTGTCTGTCTGTCTGTCTGTTTACCCTATATGGCTGCTTAGTGTATCATATATAAAGAGAGATAATTAAATATTGGCGGGAAGGAGGGTGTGGGTGTGTGTCTGTGTGTGTAAACGAGGGAAGTACTCGGTATGCCCTTCAGGGCTGTCTTGTAAACACTTTCTGAATAACAATGTAAAACACACACACACACACACACACACACACACACACACACACACACACACAATATACAGTCAGCTTATACATCTTTAGTAACTATACACACTCATAACCAATCTCTGTCTCTCGTTTCTTGTAAGAAGTGGTATCTTGTCCGGTAATGCATGCTTGTGATCTACCAGCCATTTTCCCGCCACTTGTACGCCCCCACACCCCCACCCCACCACCGCATTGGAAACACTTGCTTATATGACATCATCATCATGACGCTGCAACTTTGACTAAACATGCACAGAACAACGATCACACACATACACACTTTGTCACATTGATAGACACAGCTCATTTATAACACATACACACTACCTCACACTTCACAAAAAGCCTGATCCAAATTAGGCAATTAGTAAAATGAAATATTTAATAGTTAATGTTTGTTTTACAATTTGCACATCAGGTAGTGTGGGTGATGTACAGCAAATTGGGTCCAAGAGACATGGGTTTGAACCTCACGTTCTGTCAATGTCTAATGAGGTTTTTCATGTTCTCCAAGTTTCTGTGTGGGTTTCCTCTGGGTACACTAGTTTTGTTCCACCTTTTAAAACATGTACAAAGGTGGACTGGCCACTCTTAATTGCACCTAGGCGTGTAAGTGTGTGAATGGGTGAGTGTGTGTGTTTGTTTGTTTGAGTACTCCAGTATTCTCCCACCTTTAAAAACTTTCATTCACTCAATTGAACAGCCAACTGTTTATGTAAGTTGTAGCATAGCAGTTAAGGTACTGGACTAGTAATCATAAGGTTGCTGGTTCAAGCCCCACCACTGCCAGGTTGCAGCTGTTGGGCCCTTGAGTGAGGCTCTTAACCCTCAGATGCTTAGACTGATTGCTGTCACAGTACTGTAAGTCGCTTTGGATAAAAGAACATGTAAATTTTCTCAGGGACAGTGACTAAGGAAAAAAATCAACCGTGAGTCTCCTGGACCCTGATATTTGGGAGGAATTAGCTGCTGGGGAACAGTTAACCATGTTCTTGTGGGTTTGGGTGGGGTGGTATGGGATGTTAGCACTTTAATTATGTAAACATGTTATTTATTGGGCAGTTGTAGCCTAGCAGGTAAATTACTGGACTTGTAATCGAAATGTCACTGGTTCAAGCCCCACCACTGCCAGGTTGCCACTGTTGGGCCCTTGAGCAAGGCCCTTAACCCTGAATTGCTTAGACAGTACACTGTCGCAGTACTGTAAGTCGCTTAGGATAAAAAAGCGTGTCCTAAATGCGAAAATGTCAAATGTAAAAAAGGCACCTTAATATGTGTGACAGCAATCAGTCTAAGCAATTGAGGGTTAAGAGCCTCGCTCAAGGGCCCAACAGCAGCAACCTGGCAGTGGTGGAGATTGAACCAGCGACCTCATGATTACTAGTCCAGGGCAGCTGTAGCCTAGTGGGTAAGATACTGGACTAGTAATCAGATTGTTGCTGGTTCAAGCCCGACCTCTGCCAGGTTGCAACTGTTGGGCCCTTGAGCAAGGCCCTTAACCCTCAATTGCTTAGACTGTATACTGTCACAGTACTGTAAGTCTCTTTGGATAAAAGCATCTGCTAAATGCCAAAAAAAGTAAATGTAATATGGCAACCCCTGACAGACCAATCCGATAGCTGTGAATCCAAAACTCATCAGATTAACCAGATGGATTATTAGATAGATTATTAGATGGATTATTAGATAGATTATTAGATGGATTATTAGATAGATTATTAGATGGATTATTAGATGGATTATTAGATGGATTATTAGATGGATTATTAGATATCCCAGTTGTTAAATTAAATTCACTTACAGGCTGTGATGGTGTGAAGATAACTGGGAATGAATAAAAACAAAAGAAAAACTGGCAACCCTATTGACACCACTCTGACACCGTATATTCCATAGCCAGCCATTTCCAGATTGATGCAATTATTCGATCGAATCTAGTTGAGGTTTAATCCAGTTACAATCTAGGAGTCGAATCGGAAGGGTTTTTAAAGCCGGAAACGGTTAGCGCAATCTGGCAACCCGGTTGAGTGTAGAGAAGAAGCGTATCACTCCGAGGCTCCAGATTTAGCAGACTTGAAGCGATCGGATTCCCATCAGCACCGAAACAAGCTGAGCGCAACCCTGAGCTTCTCCTCTCCATTCTTGTTCTCCTTTATTCAGTAGACGTTTTTTTCTTTTATTTTGTGGACAGCGTGGTTTGTAATTTAGCAAGGTGGAAACTGAAGAAGATGCTTTGGGGTAGAGGAGGGGTGTTCCTCGGCTCTCGGCTGCGCCCTCCTTACGCGAAATGATGCCGCTTTTCACGATGCGCGCCTCGGATCTGTGCGCTGGAGCGGCGCTCCGTTATTTCATCGTGGTTCTGCAACAAGACAGAGAATAATCACTTTACAAAATACCACATAACGACTTTCCCCCAGGTTTGGTTATTATTATTATTATTTTTATTATTATTATTATTATTATTATTATTAGTTTGCCTCTCTGTGCGAAATCTTTAGCGCGCTCACGCCCACCGCCATCAATTAGGAGCGAATGGATGCGAAAATAAACACCAACTTCATTTTCTGAATAGCAGCCAAAGTGAGCGCGGGGTGTCTGGACGAGGGGGAAGCCCTATCCAGTACCAGAGAGTTTGGATCTGGATATTTCCACTCATCCTCCTTCTCCTCCTCCTCCTCCTCATCAGCATCAGCACCAGCATCAACAACCATTGCGGATGCTAGAGAAATAAATAAATTATTAAAGGGCTTTTCCGCCCTTTATTCTGGACAGTGCGCTCCGGAAAAAAACACGAGCGTTTGGAAACAAATTGAATCGAATTGAATTTAAGATTACGATGCTGAGAGGGGCGAGATCTGCACCCCGACCAGGATTCGGATCGAGCTAAGAGGAACGCGTTAGGATGTGGATGCCTGCTTCTGAAGGAAGATAAAGAGAGACACGTTTTACGGGTTTGTGCATTTTACTACTGCCAGGTTGCATTTGCGCGTTCCGGTCACTGTAGCAGTGCAAAAACAGTTCACTTCCTCACTTTGTTCTTGTTTATTTTAAGTTGGACGTGCTTTAGTCCCACAGCTTTACCAATCTCCTTTTTTTTTTTTTAGTATTTTATTTAATGGTCATCATTTTTTTACATTTTTTTCTTTTGCCCCTCGGTCGTACCCACGGTTGCTTGCAGCTTCTTTCTCGACAGCTTCCTAACGGCGCTGTTGGGCGTTTTGGTGTGCGTGTGTGCGTGTGCGCAGGATGGCACGCTTCGGAGAAACCGGGGTGCCCGGAGGGGGCCCGGTGGCCCGGGGGGGCAGCAGACAGGGAACCCAGCGCGTGTATAAACAGTCGATGGCACAGAGAGCGCGCACCATGGCGCTGTATAACCCGATCCCGGTGCGCCAGAGCTGTTTAACAGTCAACCGCTCGCTTTTCCTGTTCAGCGAGGACAACGTGGTGAGGAAATACGCCAAAAAGATCACCGAGTGGCCATATCCTTTACCAAGAGCTTGGGGGTATAGTTTACATAGGCATTTTTGACATCAAGCATTGCATTTTTAATCAGTATTAACTTTTATTTTTAAAAAAATTTTTTTAATGTATTTATTATAAGGTAAAGCAGTTAAACCGACTTGTTGTGATGTTGGAGCATACATACACACTGAAAAGTGTAACTTTACCAAAATGTATCTTAGTTACACCAAAGCTAACCTTCAGGCAAAATGGAATAACACCTACTTAGTAACTACATTAAGGATGTCACCTCAATAATTTTGCTAATTGCAAATAATTACTTGCATGGCTGGTAGAATGGGTGCCACACGCATGCCCATGTCTGTATATTGGTTATTTTTTATTGATTTCCTTCTACTCACCCCTTATGCAGAAGATGAACTGGCTGTTTAAAACTACACATAGGTGTGAGTGAATGTGTGACGCCCTGCAATGGAATGGCACCCTGTCCAGTGTGTATTCCTGTTTTTGACTCAGTGTCAGGTGGCACAGGACACACCATGTACTGAATCAGAATGAAGCATTCTTAAACATTAATGCTCTCGTTTGGAGTCGCCACAGCAGAAAATTTGCTGGCACAGTTTTTATGCCAAATGCCTTTTCCGATGCAACCCTCCAGTTTATCCTTGCCTGTGACCGGTACTGAGAGTGAACTGATACGTGTCTGCCCAATTGCAAGGTTCACGAATTGCCACCATATGTATTTGTGAGCCCAGTCTGGAATTCAAACCCTGAGGCATCTGAGACATGAACACCAGTCAATCCCAGGATTTATGTTGCTCTGTTGAGCCATCATGCTCCCTGCCTCCCTTATAACAACAACAATAATAGTAGTAATAATAGCTTGCCTGCATCAAATGTTAGGGTGATCCATTTACACCCATTGCTAACAGTTGTATCAATTATATGCTTCCAACTTTATAGCAACAGTCCAAAAATGGTTTAAGTTTGGTCAATTCATAATCTAAATTGCTGTGTGTATGTTTGACCCTGCAGAATTGTAGAAAAACCCACAATAAACAGTTGCAGGAACTATTAAAATCCTATACTAACTGACATGCATGCCCCTTAAGTGTATGTAAACAGTATTTCAATAACAACTTATAATTAAACCAAACTGAATGAACTAATTGCAATAATGCATTTGATTGACCTAGACTGATGGTTTTGTGACTGGTCTAGTTCACCTGAACACCATAAGGCTGGATTGGTGTGCGCTCAGATATGAAATGGCTGTAAGACTTCCATCTTGTTTTCTTAATAGAGCACTAGTTCATCTGGTAAAAGTGGTGTTAGTACCAGAATTGACATTTATATGATATATACAGTTTTAGCACTTGATTCTGGTGTTAGATCGAAGGTTGTACAGTTATTTTGCTGTCTGGTCTTTAGATTGATTATTATTGATTATTATTGAGCCATAGTTGTATTGGATGTTGAAGTACATTTAAGCATTGCTTTAAAACAAAGTGTTATATGTATATATATGTTTTTGCTAGTTGCGTTTTAGTATCTGCCACCTATAATAACCTTGATGTGGGAAGAAACAGTGTGTGACTCATATTTTTGTTAATATTTCTCATTTACAGTGATGACGACAAGGTCATTGCATAAGTGTGTGCGTGCCTATTGAGACAGGTGACAAATTAAGAACAGAGCTTTAATGTGTCTTGGCATCAGCTCAACAAGTCTCTGGAAATGTTCTGGAACACCATTTTTCCAACAGATCTTCCCTCAAGCTGAGTTTAACAATGGTCATAAAGAGCACTGTCTAGCACATCAGTCTGCAGTCCCTTACAGTTGTTTTATTTGGATTAAGACCTGTTGACAATGAAGGTAAAAGTGTATGATTTGGCCTTGATGCTCCTGGCATCGATGTCTCAACAATAAGCCCCTCATTTTGGACTTTTTCTTTTGTTTTGTTGCTTTATGCAGTATGATGGGATGTTGGTGACTGTTTCATCATGTGGCACACTTATCTATTTAGCTTTGTTCTTTGATTTGTCACTCGTCCGTACAGAAGTGTCTAAAGATAGTGTATAGAGCTTGGATATATAAAATATATACCTTCTGACTATATGTCTACCAGTCTATCTAGTCAGATTTTACTCATACAGGACACCAAATGAACATAAAAGGGCGTTTCAGTTCTGCCATGTGAATATGGTTTGTTTTTTGATAATCTCACACTGATATAAAAATACATGTACCGTGACAACGGATTTTGGCTCTATTGCCCACCACTAGTAATGAGTCATAGTGATTTGACTTGCTTGTGTTTTGCCATTTATTTTTGTCCTGACTTGTTACTGCTAGACATTGAAATGTGTATCTGAACACTAAACCCCGTCTTACCAGTAGGTTAGAAAAAGACATCATATGTGCTTTATATAATAGGTGTGTACAGGTTCATATTCAGATGCTAGGGTCCTGTGTGGGCGTGTGAGGGTTCCTGCTAGTCTGAGTTATAGCCATGTGTGTGTGTGTGTGTGTGTGTGTGTGTGTGTGTGTGTGTGTGTGTGTGTGTGGTTGCTGATGTCAGCATATGAGCCCATACCAGAGCTTTCAAAGCAGAGTGGAGTGGAGGTGGATGAAAAAGGAATGATGGGAGATGGAGAATGAGTGCAGACTGCTTTTACAGTATTAGTGATGATCCGGGATCAGATTGTCTCCTCAGTCTGAGCAGCAATATGGCTCTGAGAGGCAATATAAAACACCAGTGCCAGCAGTGTGCATCATTTATTCTGAAATCAGTTTCCTCTGTGTGTATTAAGCTGGCAGAGGGGTTTAGATTATTTAAAATCAAAATCAATTTGGATGTAAGTTCTTTAATCTGGTCATATATCAGCTGTGTATATTAAGCAGTAGTAAACAGTAGTGAACTTGTGTATCAGGTGGTTAACTGTTTAACAAAGTACAGGAAGGCAAAAATGTGATCCTGCACTCTTTAATAATAATAATAAAAGTGCAAATTGATGTTGATGCCAAAGAAGATCTGCTTCTTTAATAGAACATCTTTTGAGGATGCCTTATAGTTTTTATCCCCTAAAAAACTAAACCCAAAAAGTTCTTCAGATTTAATTGTAAAATAAAATATCAGTGTAAGAATCTATTTCTTCCATATAAGAGTCATACATATGACATCACCTTATGTATTACATGTTTTTATGGGCTTGAAAATGACTAATTCTGTTAGGTACATTTAATTTACTTTATAATTTATTCTATTTATTTTTCTAACTTTTGCTGCTGCTAGAGGAAAAAGCAAGAGGTAATGTTAGAGGTCACTTTGAGGTGGTCAGTGAGACTGAAGCTTAGGTCCTAGATGAATTTCCGTATGTTTAGTGTCTGTTATTCAGTATAAATATGTACTAAACATTAGCTTTAGTACCCTGAAGGTGTGTCTTTTGTTCCATGTGGAAAACCTTTGTACCTTTCAATGCTTATGAAGTACATAACTGGACATTAATGACCATTGTTATACACCGAATCTTCCATTCTGGTTTTGCAGACTTAATTACTAGGGTGTTTGATATTTTTTCCACTATCAATGGTCAGTCATTTCAAAGCTTTTAATTTATTGGATCAGATCTGTTAAAACAACTGAAAACTTGCTTTTTGGTTGGTCAGGGTAGCCAGATCTAGTGTCACACCATTACCATGGGTGAAAGTTCTGAAAATGTTTTGTGGTTATACTATGTTAGGTGTCCAGCCATAAAGCTAGGTTCATGTCAGTGTCACAGTTGTACATCTTCAATAGGCGTGGACATATATTTAATTATATTTGAATTTCTAAAAATATTGTACAGGTTACAACAATATGTTTGACTTTTAGGATTAGTTGTTATACAGCAACAGATGAAGTGATAGCGAAATACTATGGATGTCTTGTTTATCTGTATTAAGGGAGACGTAACTGTATATTCATATAATAAAGATGTAGAATGTAGAAGATGATGTAGATGCTAAAGTCACTGTATAAAAGCCCATACCTACTAATAATGAATTTGTACTTTTCCCGTTCAAATCAGACATAAAGGGACTGTTATTCTCTGTCTAATGCTGCAGGTCATAATGCCACTTATTATTTCATACATTTTAATTCTACATCCTACATTATTTTACTCTCTTTTTCCCTGGCTGTCTGTCGGAGGCCATCTGTTTCCTCTTTTTCTGTCTGTGTGGCATTGCTGTCCTGTGGTTCTGTTGGACACAGCAGTCATGTTTCTGTTACTCACTTAATTGAGGTTCTGGTAATTACACTGTTTATGGTTCTGTTAGATTGGCTGATTGTATTCCTTCTGAGTTGTGTTTTATTGAAGTTTCTGTTTCTATATGCTGAGTTAAATGATCGGTTTGACTGTTTTGGTACCATTTGTCCTGGTAATTGGGTTTCTGTTGAACTTGACAGTTTTGGTTGGACTTGCTTATATGTTAAGTGTGGACTTTTTGTTTTTGTTCTATTTTGTTTTAGTTTTTACTGAACTTTAATAAACTCCAAAACATCTTTTCACTTCATTATGAATAATTAAGTGTAGATTAATGGATAAAAATGGCAACTAAACCCATTCAAAATCAAACCCACAAAAGTCCAGCGGTCTAAATACTTTTTAAATCCACTGTATACACCTGTTTACATAAATACACCTGTCCATGCATACAATATAACTGTCCTTATATAAACACTTAGAGTGAGGACCACCCGGTAGACCTTAAGCTGTCACAATATTGATGTTCTGTTGGCAGGCTGAAATCCAATATTCCCAGTGTGTATGTGTAGGTGCCACTGTGCCACACACACACTGATGGCATCTAAACAGTGGCACCTGTTTCTGGGTTTAGTGTCCTCAGGAGTCTCAACACACCGCACGCACACACACTTACAGCCATGTGGGACATTAACGCTCCAGTGTGCAATCATACAGAAACACAGGACACGGAAACACACCCACTAATCTGCTCATGCTTGACTTGTGAGAACAATCTGGTGCTTTAGATTATGGGAAATCTGATAGAAATGTTATTGTGAGCAGATCACAGAGGAAGATCTTTAAATGTGAGTAAATGTACACTTCCTCCCTCCTCTGCACAAATTACTTTGAGGACCGTGTTCTAAACTGCATGCCACTCACTTTATACTAATCAAAAGTAATGGCTACTGGAGTTTCTTAAAACCCAGCTTTATGGACCTTGCTGGGACAGGAAAGGGCCTTTCCTAAACTGTTGGAAGTTTGAAGCATATAATTTTCTTTACATAACTGATTTATCACACCTGTTTGCTGTTGCCGTGGCTAAAACGCATGAATTTAGAATTCCCAATACTTTTGTCCATTCTTGCAAGTGGAATTTTTTACAGCTGCTCAACAGTCTGTGGTCGCCTTTGTCTGATTCTAGAATAGAATAGAATAGAATAGAATAGAATAGAATAGAATGCCTTTATTTGTCATTTATACATATACAGATGTACAGTACAACGAAATTCTTTCTTCCCATATCCGCATATTGGACCTTGCTCAGGGGTCCAACAGTGGCTGCATGGCAGAGCTGGGATTCAAACTATCAACCTCTTAGTTGGTAACCCAAGTCTCTACCCACTAGGCTACCACAGTCCCTCTAGATTATCTCTATATTATGAGCCACACATTTTCAATAGGAGACAAACCTTCAGGCAGGTCGGTCAAGCATTTACATTTACATTTGTAGCATTTAGCAGATGCTTTTATTAATCCATAGCGACATACATTTGTGACTAAATACAGTTTGAGCAGTTGAGGGTTAAGAGCCTTGGTCAGGTTCCCAACGGTGCCAATTTGGCTGTGGCGGGGCTTGAACCAGCAACGTTCTGATTGCTAATCCAGTACCTTTCCCACTGAGCCTCCTCTCCCCACATCCCTGCCTGAAAGTACATGTTTCCACTGTCAGTCTATTTTGGATAAGCTCTGGCCCAAAGAACTTGGCAGCATTGCTGTATATGGCTTCCTCTTTGCGTAACAGTTTCAGGCTGCATTTCTACTGTGCCTTGCCCTACATAGACTGAGATCTGTGTGGTTTCCGTAAAGTTTTTTACTATATCATGTACATTTTGTTTTGTATGATTCGTATAACAAACTGCTGCTTTTAATAATAATAATTCTCACAGTTGCGCAGCACAGAATGAAGAAACTAAAACTTCTTTAACGTGAGTTTTGTTTAGATAACAGAACGGTGTAAGCTTAGCTTAGTTCTGATGCTGTGTTCTGTTTTCAATACACTCAGTCTGTGGCTCTAAATTCTAGCATGTGCAAACTGATAGTGGCAAGAATACAAATTCTTATCAAAGCAGATGTATGTATTTGTTAACCCCCACCCTTATGTGTGGTGGTACGGTGGGTAGCACTGTTGCCTCACAGCAAGAAGGTCCTGGGTTCGATTTTTAGGTGAAGTTTTTAGGTGGAGTTTTCAGTTTCCTCCCCACAGTCCAAAGAGTTCAAGTGAGGTGAATTGGAGATACAAAATTGTCTCTAACTGTGACTGACATTAAAGACTTGAACTGATGAATCTTGTGAAACCAGTAATAACATGCCCTGTCATGAATGAAACCAATGTGTGTAAAACATGACATTAAATCCTAATAAATAAACAATAAATAATGTGTACATATAAGTAAAGAGAGCTTTTCAAGTGTGGATATCAATCAAGATCTTGCTTTTTTGCCTTCTCCCAAACAAAAAAATATGACTTTATGTTAAGAGCGTGTAGTCAAGAATAGTCCATCACTTATACTGTAGAATCAAGATTGTGAGCTGTGTGAAGATTTCCACCCACACACACTTGTTAAAAAGCCTTTTTTATCCTCATATTGTGCAAGCATTTTGTGTTTGTGTGTGTGTGTGTGTGTGTGTGTGTGTGTGTGACCTTTAGCTTGTTTTGTGAGTTATGCATTTCGGTTTCTTAGAATGGAGCTTCCTGCTGATCTTTACTTCTCTCAGATATAAATAAGACATTTCAGCTTTCTTTTTTCTTTTTTAATAGCTCTTTCTTTATTAAACATTAATACCTCTTTTCCTTTAAGGCAAACAGTGTTTAAGCTAAAGGTTTAGGATTTACTGTAAGGTTTATGGCTCAGGTTTTATATGGCATAAGGACATAGGCATTTTGGGTTTAGGAAACGTGATTGTGCAACAGTGAGCTAGGGTTTAGTGACACAGAATAGATTAAATAGGCCTATGGTAAAGGTAAACTGCTATTGTGAGTACCAGAGTAAATTGGTACCACATAAATAATAATAATAATCATCTATTTGGTATGATGTGGGTATGATGTAAAAATGGTAGGCTATTTAATTAAGATAATAGACTATAAGCTGTGGACTTAACACAACCTGTAGAATGTGATTATTAGGTTTGTGAGTAATAGTAATTGTATAGAGCTTTAACTCTAATGGAGGATCACAATATTTTTGTCTGTATTGTTCAGCCTCTCGTGTCATGACCAGACAGTTACTGTTGCAGCAGCATCAAGTTGGTTCTTCATAAGTCTTTTGGTATTGCTGTAGAGTGCCTGACCAAGTTGGTGGCATCACAGAGACTCAGATCTTAGTGGTACTGGACTCCACCACCTGAGCACCCCAGCAGGCAATGTTTTCTATGAGAAGCAGAAGGTGGCTAAAAAAAAAAGAAAAAGAAATTGTATATCATTAGCATAGCAGGTTAGAGAAGCCAAGTGAGAAGTAATGTAATCTGATCACTGAGTCTAGTAATTTAGTATATAAGAAGAAGAAGAGTGGACCAAGTACTGACCCCTGGGGGATTTTCATAGTGAGGCTATGAGATGATGAAACTGAACCTCTCTTGGCTGTTGGTAGGATCGATCCTGTAGAGAAGCGGTATTTGAGCTAAGCTCACAGTGCCTTAGTGTAGAAGAGTGAATATCAGTATCTTGTGAAATACTAAATTATACTGAAGTTGACAGGTTGAGGAAAGTGGAGCCACAGACTAATTTTCACAGTCTTTGTGCTGAGTTTTAGGGACTGTAAATTATATGTACGTCATTAGGTTTAAGGTAAAGGGTTTGGGGATCATGATTTGGATTTTAGGAGTCCTAAAGATAACATTTAGGATTTAGAACTGTTTAGAGTTAATTAGATGATAAAGCCTGTAAACTTCATAAAAGTAGCCCAAGAGTAACCCACCCACCAGCAAAATGGACTAAGAGTAGTGCAGCATCTCTGTCTTTTGTATCAGGGAGATGCTAACTGGTGAGAACTGTCAATGTAAACAGTAGTTGCCATACAGTCTTGTGTTTCTGGTTCTGGTTCACATGGTTCTGGTTCACATTGTGTTCTTGGTGTCTTCCAGGCTCACAATTAGATGTGTGTATTTGTCTCTATTAAGAATCCCTTAATGAGATGTTTGTAGAGCTTTAACCATCCAAAGAATGTTAAGGGACTCTTTGTTGTAGTGTTACGGTTCTGAGTAGAAGGGTTTGGATGTGAAGATATAAAGATTTAATGTTAGTGTTAGGTTCCCCTTCCCAATCTAGTTACTGTCACTTCCCCACTACAATTCCTTGCATTTACACCAGCCAAAAGGGCTGCAGACTAGACACCATCCAATTGTATATGACAAAATGAAGCCTGTTCATGTGCACACCTATCCACACAAAGAGCAAGTGATCAAGTACGCAAGGGTTCAAAAGAGTTCAGCAGTGATTGAGCAGAAGTGTGACTAGCGCTCACTAGAAGAGCAACACTTAAAATTGCCAAAGGGTAAAATGCAAACACTTCCAGACAAGTGCACCGCATTATCCAACTAATCAGCTATAGTGTCATATCAGGCTTTATGGCATGAATAAAATGCTAAAGTCACTTAAGTCTGGATTCAGAATAATTGGGGGCACACAAGGATGGCTCAGCTATCTAGTATTTCAGGAACAGTGACTAAAGTGACATACACATTTTGATATTTGTAAATTGTGGTGGAAAGCTCTTGTGAAGCGTAGAGGTTAGTTATATTCTTCCTAAACAGCTACTGTCATAATCAAAGTAGTTTCTTCCAGAATGACAATGCCCCATCCAGATACCACACAAGGGGTCTGATCTTAATCTAACCAAACAGCTATGGAAAGTTTTAGTCCAATGTTAGACACCAATACAGGAAAGATTGTTTAGAAGCATTTTAATATAGTTTTAATATAGATATTTGGGTAATTAATCTTAAAGTGCTTTTTGGCAGCACTTGGCAGCCAAACAATTACCCACGATGACATTTTCAAAATTAATATAACTCAAATTATTCAATTCGGTTCACGTCATTGACCCTTTCCCCTCGAGATCTCAGCACTGGTGGTCTAAATTCTGTTTTTGGCATTCTTGCAGAGTTCACAGGGCTTCCACCATGCTGCAATGTGTGTGTGCGTGTGTGTGTTTGTTTTATTGACACTCTGCAGAACTAGTCTGTCAGTCAGTGTAGGAGAGCAGAGATCAGGAAAACTGTCACTCAGCACAGAGACCCTGACTAGCGTTCATGTCTGTCGTTTGACAGTATTGAAAGGTGTGTTTGTCCCAAATACTCGAGGTATCGAGGTATGTATAACTCTTCCTATTCTGCTGATCACTATTGATCCTGCCTAAAATAGCGGTTGTTGGTCTCCATGGTAACTCTGTAAAAATCAGTTATTCGGGAGAAACTCGGGAGAAATCGTTCATTCGTGAGCTTGGTGTGTAAAGGATGTAAAAGCGTGTGCACACACACACACACCTTCAGGACCATGAGTCTTTCTAATAGCAAAGGTCATACATTTCACCTGTTGTGTTTATAGGGATCTGAATGGGTTTCGCAGAAGTGCAGTAAGGATCGAAATGACAAAATCTAATCTGAGCTTCGTGTTTGGAAATGCATTTAGAAACTGATGCATTAGGGGAAATGAACAGGAACACCTGCTAGCCTCTGCAAAGAAGTGAGCCTACTAATCATAATAGTAACAAATATAACAGTTATCATTTTTATTATCAATATTATAATTTCTTTTATTGTCATGTATCATCACACAGCCATTGTGACCATGGCAATCATTATTTAACAGTCATACATCATTATTACCATGAATTCTTATTTATTATTTATTACCATCACAGTCATCACCATATCATTGTCATTACTATTATATTTAGATATCTTTGCCATCACTGTTGTCTCAATCCTTGTCATCACTGTGTTACTATTACTACACCTTCATTATCTAATGTTATTGTCATCACTATTATTTAATACCATCACCAGCACCACCGTACTCACCAGTGTATTAATTATACCATCATTCCTCATCAACATTATTATTAATACCACCATCACCATCACGTCATTAGCATTTTATATATTCCTACTCTGCATGTCATCATCAGTATAAAATCATTATATTATTGGGTCTGTCTGAAAACTCTCTACATAGACTGCATTTTACATCATCCTACAAGCTCTTGAGAGGAAGCCTGTCTGAATTCTTAGATGCCTTAAAATGCTGCCTACTGAGGTGCCTTTTTTTGAAGCTATAAACTGACTGAATGACGAGGGAGCGTCCGAAGCTTTCTTAGCGGTGAAGGCAATCCCAGCATTCAGTGCAGTACAACTGTTCTCACAAAAATGACAAATATGGCGGACAAATGCGGCACAATTAAAATGTAAATAAGGTATAACGGTGTACAGGTCTATTTTTTTTTACAATTTAACCATTTTTGGTGCACAAAGGTAGATTTTAGCCGGCATACTAATGGGTTGTGCTGCCTCAGCCTATTGGTTTGAACAGTTTGAGGCTAACTGTGTTAGCTTAGTAAGTGCAAACAAACTGTGATGACGTAACCATCATGATCTCTGTCTAAATATTGTCTAAATAATCCGCCTTATAAGTTCATTGTCTTATTAGAATCCACTCTACTCTCAGCTGCCTAGGTAAGCAGTAGGCAGCAAGGCAGCTCACTAGGTTTTCAGACAGACCCATTTTTACACTCATCACCATTCCTAACATAAGATGTGTCCTTATTATAACCCACAGCACCTTCCCTGTCCTCATTATATTAATTATTATTAGCATTTCCACTATCAGCTTGTGTAACCAGCCAGCTTTAAACTTACTGGCACATTTCAGATGTGTCCATATGTTTGTGGACAAGGTTGAATAGTTTGTTTGTGCTGCGCTCTGAAGGTTTCCTTTGGTGTTGTGTGTGTGTGTGTGTATGAGTTTATCTTGTAACTAGGACAGACGGGTGGCGTCGGCTGCTCTCCTGCATAAAAAAAGAACATTTCCGTAAAGCCGAGCATTCTTAATTACTGTTCTCCTTTAAAGCAGAACGCACACATGTGCACTGGCCCTGATTTAATGAAGTGTTTGGCAGTTGGGGAAATCTACTATACTGTTAATTACCTTTGTGCGAGTGTGTGATGGTATCAGAGCTCTAATGAACTGTATAGCGGTGGTAAAAGTACTGTCATGTTTTCTTGCTTTATCATATCTTTTAATAACCATGACTTTAATGACTTTATGACACAAATACTTCACTGTAAAAGTCAGATGTGCAATTCAGTTGCACACCTATTTAGACTACATAGGCTACAATGCCTAAAAGTGGTTGTCCCTCTTGTTTGGGTTGCTAAACCTAGCTATAGCGTTATATTGTTTGATTATATTCAGTCCTGGAACTAAAAAGTACTTCCAAAGTACAAAAACACAAAAACCCTAAGGGTTAGACGTTTGTTATATGTTACACAAATGCTTCCATTAATATTTTTTATTTGTTAGTCTAAAGTGGCCATCCTTGACTTCCTATATTACTGGGGTATAAATATGGGGTAATATACATTATGAGACCCAAGCACAGGAAAAAGGATGATTTGAGTGCCTGAATGTCTACAAGTATCATGGGCACTTGTAGCCTAGTGGTTAAGGTACTAGACTAGTAATTGAAAGGTCACTGGTTTAAGCCCCACTGCAACCAGGTTGCCACTGTTGAGCCCCTGAGCAAGACCCTTTGTACAGATGCTCGGCCTGCCGGGAGCAGAGCTGAGATTTAAACTCGCGAGTTTAAAATTTCAGGACTGGTGTGCAAGTGTGTTTTACCCATCTTTACTAAAGGTAACAACGTTTTAGCTGTTATGTAATATTCAAACATAATCAGTCCTGCAACTGTCATTTCACATTAGTGGCTCCTACAAGTTTGTTCTCTTGAGTTTCTCCGGCTGCCACCACTAAACACTTCAATAAGCCAAAGTAAAAAACTGGGAAAAGTCTCAATCAACTGATTGTTGGTAAATATGGTTGACTCAGGTGGGTTTAACCTGACTTCTGGTCTATCATTATCCATCCCCCTTTCTTTAAATTATTGTGGCTTTGTGTTAAAAGGGTCAGGGCATCGATTACATCAGCAGTCATCATGTGATCCCCAAACTCATGTGTCGGCATCAGGCCTCATTTCTGTACTCCCATTTCTGTCATTCCTGTTCTACTTCTGGTTTATCCTCTGCAGACTGTGCTCTAGAACAACATGAATGGCTGTTACAGAAGCAGGAACAGAACAAATAAGAAATGAGAGCAGTAAGGGAGAAAAAAAAAGAGACGACGGAGAGTGTAGGGCAGGTGGAAGTTAAAATATAAGTTCAAATTAATCTGGTGGTGTAGAAAGTTCTATAAAGTCATTTAAGTTTGTAACATGACTTCTAAAATTCCATATTAGTGATAACTGACTACAGCTAGTGACCTCTTACTGCTTACATATAAATATGGCTTTAATAGATCATCAGGAGACCTGGAAAGCACTGAAATAGTAACACACATATCTGAAATTTCCGTTCATTCAAAAAGGCCACTCTGTGTCCGTCTTTGATTTATGGCCTCTCTGAGAGAGGAGGATGTTGGTAGCGAAAATGGAGAAGAGGGAATAAACGGTCTTAGCTGATAGAAAGAGACAGCGAGACGGACAGAGACAAAGAGACAGACGTAAAGACAGACGAAAAGAGAGTGAACAAGTGAGACTCTGTAAATCTCCATAGAGCCGAAGCAGTGAAATTCTAGATCACTAACCAAATAAGAGAGGGAGAGAGAAAGTGGGATGGAGGGATGGAGACGAGCCTCTTATCAGTCTCATATCTATTTTTAGTGTTGAGAAGAAGGAAGGCTCGCTGGCATTTTAACAGACACACACACTATATATATATACTGTATATGTGTGTGTATTTATTGTATTTATTTAAATAGTTGTATATATTTGAATCATTGCATAGTTAAATAATTCCAATTGAATTATAAATTACTACTTAATCCTTTTTAAATATTTGAATTTAGGACCCAACAGTGGCTACCTGGCAGAGGTAGGGCTTGAACCAGCAACCCTCTGATTTCTGCCCATTTCAAAATACAATATTATAAAATAAATTATTGTACAATATTAGTTTATCTACAATACTGTTTATTTATTTTTTTCTATTTAATAGCTACTTTATTTTGGTCAGGGTTGCAATTGGACAGGATGCCAGTCCAACACCGGCCATTACACACCCACTTCATCACTTACTTACTTTAAGGGGGCAGACAATTTATCTCCTGCTGATTTTTGGAAGGTAGGACAAAACCAACACACCTATAGAAAGCAGAGACAAAAGGAGAACATTCAAAACATCAAAAGCTAAAACTGTCCTCTCACTTTACCATTATGGAAAATTTGTCTGTAGAACTTAACTAAAAATACTTCATGCTGGTTACAAAAAAGAAGGTGCTAAAGAAGGTGTTTCTGGGTACTGTATCGTAGTGTCCACAGCTTTCCTGCAGCATGTGGGCCGTTTGCAGCTCATGGTGTGTAGAGGTGCAGCCTGTATTTGTGTGGTATAGGCCTGTTATTACCGTACATCAATTCCTGTGAATGTTAAGAACCACTGGTTTACAGTATAGCCAGAACGATCCAGCTAGTTGCTAGTTAGTTAGTGACTAGTAGAGTGTGTCAGTGTAAATCCCATCATCGCACCCATTGCTAGCATGTGGTGAATATCTGAGAAACAGATAGACTGAATATCAGCTCTGTCCAAATTCCATCAGTCAACTACTAAACGGGAGGAGGGTTTTCATTCTCCTCTCTTTCCTTTTCTCATCCTATCCCTCGTTCTCTCTCCATCCTCCCCCCTTGCTCTTTCTTTCTAAATTGAACTGTGAATTATTAAGAGTCCATTATGAGTTTCAGGCTGCTAAGCACTCTGACTGAATATGATTTTCCACTAATGCACCGGAGTTGGTGGGAGTAAAAGAAAGTGAGAGAGTGATGACAAGGAAAGCTAGAGGAATGGATGAATGGAGAGAGGAATGCAGGGAAGAAGGGAGAGACAGGGGAGGAGAAATGGATGTAATAAGGGAAAAGACTGAGACAAAAATGGAGGGACAGATTGGAAAGAGAGGTAAGATGATGATAGATGGAGTGGAGGAGAAAAACAAGTGTTTTTGTTGTGATTTAATGTACTTCCAGTGCATAATATCACTAATACATTAACACACACATCAGTCTGCTTAAAACATATGAGCATAAACAAGAACACTATCAATTTGGGGATTTGTTCATTTTATTAAAATTGCAATATCTTCTGTAGTTCATTTTCATGCTTTATGTTCTAGCAAAAATTGTGAATCTGTGCATCTGGTTTAAATTTTAAAAGCTGTTGCTATTGTTTTTCACAATCAGTAGCAATACAGGTGAAGAGTAAATAAGCAAAATACTGAACACTTGAATGGATTAAATTCTAAAAAATAAGCTTTTAAAAGGGTGCAGAATGACCTGAAAGTAGCAGGAGCAACAGTTACAAAAAAACGATAATTAATAAACTGTCACAATCATCGCCAATTCTATACCCTCGCACAAATGAAAGAGACACAGAGCTTCACATCTATTTACATGCAACAACATGGACAAATCAAAAAAAAAATTTTGAGAAAGAAGGGTTGATATGATCCCAAGAAAATCAGGCCCAAAATGAACTTGCTTAACTGCAAACAGTGCTGGTGCTTTACACTTTATTAAAGGAAACATGGAATGTTGTACTGGTACATATGAAAGGAGAGTTTAATCTCATTGACTAAGAAATAAGATCTCAACAAGACGAAG